>NW_004444117.1:1709726-1723432 GCF_000243295.1 Trichechus manatus latirostris
AAATTTTTGCTTTTGATTGTATACCACAAAATTCTCAGGATCTCTTTATTTTTCTTCATTCTTTGTTCTGAGTTTTCCTCAGAGTTGTATACAAGTCTTTGTCTTCAATTTCACTGATCCTGTCTTCCACCGTTTCAAATCTGCTCCTCATCCCTTCTATGACACTGTCCATTTCTGAGATCTTGTTGTTTATCTTTTGAATTTCTAACTGTTCTTTTTGTATGATTTCTAGTTGTGAATTTATTTTAGCATTTTGTTCCTGTATTGTTTTCGTGAATTTTTCCATTTTTTGTTGGTATTTTCCATGTATTTGTCTATTTTTTCCTCATTTTTGTCTGCTTTTTGTTTCAAATCTTGGATAATTCTGAGTATTAGAGATTTGAATTCCCTATTAGGTAGTTCTAGTGCCTTTTCTTCTACTGGAAAGTCACCTGGTGTTTTATTTTGGATGCCTACTGAAACCATACTGTCCTGTTTTTGTAAGTGTTTTGATATTGTCTGCTGTCTTTGGGGCATTCAGTAGTTATTTTTCTCATATATTGATTATAGATTTGTTTGTTTCATCCTTTTTTGTTTTATTTGGCTATAAATAAAAGCAGGCTGGCTGTGTGTTCTTTGTTGCTTGCTCATCTGTGAGCACAATACTTTTTGCCACCTTCTCCAATTGGCAGGGTCAGTCGCTCAGATATGGTACAGCAGGGGAGATCTAGCTGAAGAGGAGTTGCTGGGATGGGTTGTTTGTGGCACTTACTACAGCCACCAGGGTTGGCCGGTAATCAGTGCAGGGCAGGTTCCAGTAGGCCATGCCTGTGCTGCTTGGTAGTGTGATGTTAAGCACATGATGCAGGTAGGCAGGATGGAGGAGGGAGATTGTGATGTGTCTAGCTAAGATGGATATGGGTGAGAGGGAGAGAGGAACAGGAGCCAAAAACATACAAACAAACAAAAAAGAATGCTAGGGGAGCTTGCCGTTGGAGTGGAGAGATGAGAGACTATGAAATGGAGAAAAACAAAAAGGATAAGAAGACAAAAAAAGAAAAGAAAAGAACAAATAAATGAAAATTAGAAAGAAAAAAGAAAAGAAAAGCTCCCAGGGATCCCACCGGTGTTGCTGTGAGGTCTGGGGAGGTTGCTCCTAGGCGTTGAAGTACAGCCTAGCTAGAGGGCGTAGAAGTGTCACTCAGTTCCAGGTATTCACAGTATAGGAAGAGAAGGAAGGTATAGAGAGATGAGAAACTGAGTAATGAAGAAAGACAAAAAGAGGGAAAAGAAAACGAAATGAATTTTAAAAAAAGAACAAGAAAAACCCTCAAAAAATAGGAAAAAAAACATGAAAAAGGAAATGCTTTCAGGGATCCCTCTGCGAGTCTGCGCAAACTGAGAGGGTAGGTCCCAAACTGTGCAGTACTTCCTGGCTAAAACAGGCTCCCAATTGGAGAAAATAAAAAGAAAACAAACAATTCAAAACAAACAAAAAGCCCTGGGATCCCACCATTGTGGCAGCATGGGCCAAAAAGCAGTTTCACAGTCCAGCAGAGTTTCACAGCCTTTCAGGAAGAAGCAAAGATGGTGCACAGAGCCAGGTATTTGAGAGAAAGGAGGGGAAGGTGGTGAGAGGTAAGGAAGAAATCAAAAAGAAGCAGGGAAAATCAACATCAGCAGCCAACAAATGGCACCAAGGAGTTGGCCAGTGCAGATTGGTGGAATCCAAGCAGCCAGTGCTTCCTCACCAAGACAATGTGGCTGCAGGAAGCACAGGAGGCTGAGTGGGGGTGAAGAAGGGTTGGGGATGGGAAAGCATATATCGCTGTTTACTGGTTGTTCTGTCTCCTGCTGGAAGCTCTGTGAAGCTTCTTTCTCATATCCCCTGTTCACTGGTCTCTGATAGGAGTCCCAGATGGCAGATCCACACTGTGTGAGCTGATAGGGGACCTCTGCATGAATCCCTCCTTGGTCTCCATTTTCTTTCACTTTATCACTCCATTTGGTGTTTGGCTGAGTTCTTTATCTCTTCATTTGATGCTTAGGGTTTCCGGATGGCTGTTGTCTCTGTTTGGCTTAATTTTTCGTGTCTTTGCTGTGGAGGGAAGGCGTGGTGCTTCTGCCTGGAGTACCATATTGCCCAGAAGTCTAGTGTATTAATTTTATATCATAATGCCTCACTTAATTAGTTTTATCATTGCTTCTCTGGGGGGTTTTAGATATAGTAAAATATTATCTACATAATGAGATAATTTTACTTCTTATTGTATGCTTCTAATTGATTTCTCTTGTCTAAATGCATTGGTTAATAACCCTGGTACAGTGTTGAATAGTAGCAAAAAGAATGGGTATCCTTTCCTTGTTCCTGATCATAGTGGAAATGTCTCTAGTATTTCTTCAGTAAAAAAAGATAGTAGCTTTAAGACTAAGGTGCATATATTTTATCATGTTGCATAAATACCCCTCAATTGCCATTTTCTTTAGCGTTTTTATCATGAATGGTACTGAATATTGTTAAAGCATTTTTCAGCATCTTTAGAAGACACCATAATATACCTCTTAGGTATACATAATTGTACTCTGTAAAACCAAAAAACCAAACTCATTGCCGTTAAGTCAATTCCCACTCATGGCGACCCTATAGAACAGAGTAAAACTGCCCCATAGGATTTCCAAGGAGTGGCTTGTGGATTTGAACTGCTGACCTTTTGGTTGGCAACCAAACACTTAACCACTGTGCCACTAGGGCACTATAGTAAGTTCTATAATAAAGAAATGGACTGTTGGAGCTTAGAGCCAGGAAAGGGTGCACAGGAGACTTAACATATGAATTAAAATGAATGCTACAGAGGAGTTTAGTATGTAGGAAAAAGGGAGTAGACATTCCAAATTAGAAATAATTACAGAAATGAGAAAAATATCATGGAGGTACCTGTCTTAGTTATCTAGTGCTGCTATAACAAAAATACCACAAGTGGATGGCTTTAACAAACAAATTTATTTTCTCACAGTTTAGGAGGCTAGAAGTCCAATTTCAGATTGTCTGCTCTAGGAGAAGACGTCTCCTCTCTGTCAGATCTCAGGAAAGGTCCTTGTCTTTTCACCTTCTGCTTCCTGGTTCCTTGGAGATCTCCATGTGTCTTGACATCTCTCTCCTTCCATTTCTGCTTGCCTAATCTGCTCCTTTTATCTCTTGTAAGAGATTGACTTGAGACACACCCTAACCCTGCCTTATTAACATAACAGAAAATTCATTCCCAAATGGGATTATAACCACAGGCATAGAGGTTAGGATTTACAACACATATTTTGGAGGACACAATTTAATCCATAACTGTACTTTAGGAGTCTATCATGGACTTTGCATACCTAACTGTTTTTCCCACTTCATGCTCCTAATCCCTTCTTTACATTCTCCATTTTCCTAGTCACCTTTATACTCTCACCTTCCTTAAATGAGCTTGCTTCATTCTTCTGTCTACCTAATACTTTAGTCCTCATTCATTATTTTTTAATTCAACTTCACTTTCTTAATTTTTCCTCTTGGTATTATCTTCTAGACAGATAGCAAGCCCTTATTTAAATATCATTAATATTTATCTTTTTTACACATTTATTCTCAGCCAATCGCATAAACCATTTGTGATTTCTTTTTCTTCTTTTTGTATTTTTCAGGATAGAAAAGCAGTTCTAAAATCACAAAATCAACTCAAACTCAACACTCATCATTTCAAGGGCTGGTGAGGAAAAAACTCAAAAGGGATGAACCCCGGTACTTCAAATCAGAAAAATCCTGCATATATGAAGACAGAGTAAAGAAATACAAGAACAAAAATTAAAGTTTCCAAATAGTTTTAGTCACGTATAAGAAAATCTTCACTGTAGAAAGTAGCAAAAAATACTGAATTTGGACAAAACTTCAGTCTGAAATCAGTTCTCATTAGGCAATAGAGGATTGCTAGAGAAAAAATGTGAAACACAAAGAAATAGCTTCAAGCAGAATTCAAATTTACATAACCAACGAGAACTCACAGCAGAAAAACGCTATAAATGTAATATATGTGAGAAAGCGTTTATTCACAATTCATCCCTTCGTAAACATGAGAAAAACCATACTGGAGAGAAATTACTTAAATGTAAAGAATGTTTGAAAGCCTTTATCCAAAGTTCTGCTCTTATTCAACATCAAAGAACGCATACTGGAGAGAAGCCCTATATATGTAAAGAATGTGAGAAAACCTTCAGCCATAGTGCAACACTTTGTAAGCATCTAAGAACCCATACAGTTGAGAAATCCTATAGATGCAGAGAATGTGGTGAATCCTTTAGTCGAAGGTCAGGTCTTTTTATACATCAGAAAATTCTTCCTCGAGAAAATCCCTATAAATATAATCCAGGTAGGAAGGTATCCCTTACTGGATGCCAGAGAATTAATCTAAGAAAAAGTTTCTATTTATGTAATGAACATGGCAATACCTTTAAGTCTAGCTCATCTCTTTGTTATCACCAGAGAATTCACACTGGACAGAAATTTTTAACATAGGGAATGTGAGAGAGTCTTCAGTCAGAGTGCATCTCCTATTCAACATGAAAGAATTCACACTGGAGAAAAACCTTATAGATGTAATGAATGTGGAAAATGTTTCACTTCTGTTTCATGACTTAATAGACATCAAATAATTCATAGTGGTGAGAAATTGTATAATTGTAATGAATGTGGTAAAGGAATAAGTTCCCTCTCAACACTCATTATTCATCACAGAATTCACACTGGAGAGAAACCACATAAATGTAAAGTGTGTGGAAAAGCCTTCAGACAAATTTCAGCTCTCGTTCAGCATCAGAGCATGCATTCTGGAGAAAGATCCTATAAATGTAATGAGTGTGAGAAAACATTCAGGTGTACCTCATCTGTTAGTAATCATCAGAGAATTTATACTGGAGAGAAACCCTATCAATGTGAGGAATATGGAATATCTTTTGGGCAAAATGCAGCTCTTATTAAACATCAGAGAATTCATACAGGAGAAAAACCCTTTAAGTGTAATACATGTGGGAAAACTTTCAGACAAAGCTCATCCCTTATTGCACATCAAAGAATTCATACTGGTGAAAAACCCTGTGAATGTAATGCATGTGGGAAACTGTTCAGCCAGTGGTCATCCCTTATTAATCATTATAAAATTCATATTGAAGAGAACTCCTTGAGTGTAAATTCGCACGTGTGAAAGCCTTAAACAAAAGCTCATCAGAGAATACGTACTTGACAATAATGGATAAATGTAACAAATATGAGAAAATTTTCGATTTTAGATATTTCTAATTTAGTCCTCATTAGATATTAAATTCCAAGGACAACCTTGTAACAAATGTGAGGAAATTTTTTTATCTGTCAGTCACATTCCTGAATATCCTGAGACCAGTGATTCACTATTAGAGACGTTGTCTCTGGGCATTTTTATGATAAAAGGTGGAGATATTCATATTCTCTCTCTCTCTCTCTCTGTCTGTCTCTATCTCTGTCTCTTTCCAACATTATACACTAGATGTCATATGTGTTCATGATAAAAATCTGGGTGCAAGAATGATGCATTTTTCACCAGAAAAGCACCAACTGTATAAGCTAGTAGCATATTTATTGCAACTAACATTTTAATACCTAACAAAAGAATTGACCTTAAATATATATATACATTTTTAGAGCAAAGGACCAAATAACACATAAAAGCAAACTGTAAACTACTCTTCAGTCTTTGGAATTTGCCTTTTCCTAACCTATTGTCAAGCTTTCTGCATTATTTTTGTTAAAGAAAATATATATTCTCTTTTTCCTTTATTCTTCTGTCATTGCCAAATTATGCATAATACCTCCCAGATTTTCTATGTAATTCCTAATTTTTCTCAGAATTATTTTTCTTTATTGCTCCAAAGTCATGTTGATTATAAAACCACACTTGCTAAACTTTCAACAGTCATCTAAAGTAATTTAAGTAGGAAAAAATAGTTTGTTTAGGCAATGACTTCAAAGCTAAAGCTTTTTTTTTTTTTAAATGACTACAAAAGAAATCCTATAAAAGTTTAAAGAATATCACCTGTGGCAAAGTCTTTAAAAGGACATCACTAATTTCAGAAAATAAAATCCTATTTCTCCACTTGGTATTTTCTAGTTTTGGAAGATTTCAGACTACAGAGGAAAGTAAAAGATGGTAAATAATTCTGGGTTTTGGAAACTAATAAATATTTAAGTACAACTATGGGCCAAGTACTATTCTAGACACTGGAAATTATAGAGAAGAAAGAAACAGGCCCTATCTTGAAGAAATCATGAATTGGGAATGGGGAAGGGAGGGAGGTTGAAAAGAATAGCAAATGAGAAAGCGCATTACCATAATATGTTAAAATCGTAAAGGTAGCTTTATTTATTTATTTTGGTGAAAATATACACAGCAAAGGATACACCATTTCAACAATTTCTGCATGTGCAATTCAGTGACATTGGTTACTTAAGTTGTGCAACCATTCTCACTAACCTTTACCAAATTATTCCACCACCATTAACATAAACTCACAGACCCCTAATATTCTCATCTAACCTTTTGAGTTGGTGGCGTCAATTTGATCCTACTTAGATAATTCTACTCAAGCAGACATAATTTTACTAATTAAGTCAAACTATTGTTTGGGTCAAAGACTTCTGGGGGTAGTTTTGGTTTAGCATTTAAAAATAATCTCAGGGCAATAGTTTCAGGATTCATCCAGCCTCAATGACTCCAGAAATTATGGATTCGATTGAGAAGTCTCAAGTTGAAAGAAATGAAGAAAAAAATTCAAGCCTCGAGTTGCAAGCTTGAAGGATTCTATGGGAAAATAATAAAAGACGCAGGAAGCGAGAAAAGAAGTTGGAAACAAAACACCGAGTCACTGTACCAAAAAGAATCAGTCAACATTCAACCATTTCAAGAGGTAACATACAATCAAGAACTGATGGTACTGAAAGAAGTCCAAACTGCACTGAGGGCACTGGCAAAAAACAAGGCTCCAGGAATTGATGGAATACCAATACAGATGTTTCAACAAACGGATGCAGCACTGGAGGTGCTCACTCATCTATGCCAAGGAATTTGGAAGACAGCTACTGGCCAACTGACTTGAAGAGATCCATATTGATGCCCAATGGAAAGAAATGTGATCCAACAGAATGTGGAAATTATTGAACAGTATCATTAATATCACATAAAAGTAAAATTTTGCTAAAGATCATTCAAAAGCAGTTGCAGCAGTACATCAACAAGGAACTGCCAGAAATTCAAGCTGGATTCAGAAGAGGATGTGGAACGAAAAGATATCACTGCTGATGTCAGATGGTTCCTGACTGAAAGCAGAGAACACCAGAAACATGTTTACCTGTGTTTTATTAACTCTGCAAAGGCATTTGACTGTATGGATCATTAAAAACTGTGGACAACATTGCAAAGAATGGCAATTCTAGAACAACTTAATTGTGCTCATGAAGAAACTGTACTTAGAACAAGAGGCAGTCATTTGAACAGAACAAAGGAATACTGTGTGGTTTAAAGTCAAGAAAGTTGTGCATCAGGGTTGTATCCTTTCACCATACTTGTTCAATCTGTATGCTGAGCAAATAATCTGAGAAGGTTGACTATATGAAGAAGAATGCAGCATCAGGATTGGAGGAAGACTCATTAACAACCTACGTTACGCAGATGACACAACCTTGCTTGCTGAAACTGAAGAGGACTTGAAGCACTTACCAATGAAGATCAAAGACCACAGCCTTCAGTATGGACTACACCTTAACATAAAAAAAAAAAAAAATCCTCACAACTGGACCAATAAGTAACTTCATGACAAGCGGAGAAAAGATTGAAGTTGTCAAAGTTTTCATTTTACTTGGATCCACAATTAATGCCCATGGAAACAGCAGTCAAGAAATCAAATGTATTACATTGGGCAAATCTGCTGCAAAAGACCTGTTTAAAGCTTTAAAAAGCAAAGATGTCACTTTAAGGACTAACGTGCTCCTGATCCAAGCCACAGTGTTTTCAGTTGTCTCATATGGATGTGAAAGCTGGACAATGAATAAGGAAGACTGAAGAAGAATTGATGCCTTTGAATTACGGTGTTGACGTAACGTTTTGAATATACCGTGAGCTTCCAGAAGAACCCACAAATCTGTCCTGGAAGAAGTACAGCCAGAATGCTCCTTAGAAGCAAGAATGGTGTGACTCGGTCTCACATACTTTGGACATGTTATCAGGAGGGACCAGACCCTGGAGAGGGACATCATGCTTGGTAAAGTAGAGGGTCAGCAAAAAAGAGGAAGACACTCAAGAAGATAGATTGACAGAGTCGCTGCAATAATGGGCTCGAGCATAACAATTCAGAGGATGGCACAGGACCAGGTAGTATTTCGTTTTGTTGTACATAGTGTCGCTATAAGTCAGAACTGACTCAATTACACCTAACAACAACAGTAGAGAATTTTGGATTCTGTTCTGCATTTCACCCCTTTTGATCAAAGATTCTTCTATAGAATCTTTGATCAAAACGTTCAGTAATGGTGGCCAGGCACCATCCAGTTCCACTGGTCTCATGGCAAAGAAAGTAGTTGTTCATGGAAGCAACCAGACATGCATTCCATTTCCTCCTCTGATTCCTGTCTCTCTTGCTTCTTCTGTTGCCCCAGGAATATGAAGACCAATTGTTGTACTTTTGAAGACCCCAGGCTTTGCACAGTGATCTAGGAGGTAGAACAGAAGCACTGAAAAACAATATTAGGCCAATTGACTGTTATGTCACATGAAACCATGAGAAATTCCAAACCAAAAAACAAATTCTGCAAAGTGGTTGTACAGAAGCAGCATAAGCAGCAGTTTTTTTTTCTTTTTTGGTTTGTAAATATATACATATATATATAAACCAAACCTGTTGCCATTTAGTCAATTTCGACTCACAAGGACCCTACAGAACAGAGTAGAACTACCCCATAGGGTTTCTAAAGAGCATCTGGTGGATTCGAGCTGCCAACCTTTTGGTTTACAGCCATAGCTCTTAACCACTAAACCAGCAGGGTTTCTATTTCTGTGTATATATATATATATATAAAAAACACAGCATTTGCTAATTCATTTTTAAAGTATACTGCTTAATGATATCAATTATATGAGTCGCTGGTGCAACCATTACCCTTAATCGATACCAAATTTCCATAAACAAACTAACTGCTTCCCAAACAATGGCTCACCTTCTCCCCCTCCCCTCTCACTCCTGCCCCTGGTATCCACTAATAAACTTTGGTCTCTTTATATTTGCCTATTCTGGTCATTTTATTTAAGTGAGATCATACAGTATTTGTCCTTTGTGATTGACTTGAGGAACCACCACAATTTCCACGATGGTTGTACCATTCTGCATTACCACCACCAATGGATAAAGGTTCCAATTTACCCACATCCTCACCTACCTTTGTTATTTTCCTTTTTTTAAAAATCTTAGCCATCGTAGTGGGAGTGAAGTGGTATTTCATTGCCAGTTGGATTTTCATCTCTCTGGACACTGAGACTCTTTTCATGTATTTGTTGGCCATTTGGATATCCTCTGGTGAAATGTCTATTCAGGTCCTTTTTAAATTGAGTTGGTTGTCTGTTTCTTGTTAAGTTGTAGGAGTACTTTATATATTCTGGGTCTTAGACCCTTGTCTGTTATATGGTCATGATGTATAATCCTTTTAATATATCTCTGTATTCAGTTTGCTAATATTTTCTTGAGAATTTTTGTGTCTATATTCATCATGGATATTGGCCTGTAGTTTTATTTTTTGTGTTGTCCTTGTCTTCTTATGCTATTGGGGTGATGCTACTGTCATAGAATGGATTAGGGATAATTCCTTCCTCTTCTAATTTTTGGATAAGTTTAAGGATTGGTGTCACTTCTTCTGTAAATGTTTGGTAAAATTCTTTAATGAAGTTGTCCAGTCCTGGACTATTCTTTTTTAGAAGGTTTTTGATTACTTCTTTGATCACTTGTTATGGGTCTGTTGACGTCTTCAATTTCTTCTTCCGTTAGCACTGGAAGTTTGTGTGTTTCTCAGATTTTGTCCATTTCATCTAAGTTATCAAATTTATCAACATACAATTGTGTATAGCATCTTTTAATGATCATTTTTATTTCTTTAGGCTCTGTTGAATGTCCCCATTTTTGTGTCCAATTTTAGATATCTGTATCATTTCTTTTTTTGTTAATCTAGCTAAAGGCATGTCCATTTCATTAAGTCTTTCGAAAAAACCAACTTCTATTTTGATTGATTTTTTATATAGTTTTTCTATTCTCTATTTCCTTATCTCTGCTCTGATCTTTGTTATCTCCTTCCTTGTGGTTGGTTTGGGTTTGGTTTGTTCTTTTCTAATTCCTCAAGTTTTTCATTAAGTTTTTGATTAATGGTCTTCTTTTTTAAAGTAGGCATTTACAACTATGAATTTCCCTCTGAGCACTGCTGTCCCTGTGTCCCATAGATTTTAATATGTCATACTTTCATTTTCATTCATTTCTAAATATTTTCTTATTTCCCTTTTGTTTTCTTCCTAGACCCATTTGTTGGGTAATAGTGTGTTTTTAAATTTCCATGTTTTTGTGTATTTTCCAGTTTTCTTCCTGTTATTAATAGGTAGTTTCATAACATTGTGGTCAGAGAAAATACTTAGTATAATGTCAGTTTTCTTAAATTTATTGAGGCTGGTTTTGTGACCTAACATGCGGTCTGTTCTAAAGAATGATTCATGTGCACTGGAATAGAATATATGTTGTGCTGTTTGTCGGTGGAATGATTTTTATATGCCTGTTAGGTTTTGTTTGTTTATTGTGTCATTCAGGTCTTTTGTTTCCTTATTAATCTTCTTTCTAGATGTCCTGTCCTTTATTGAAAATGGTATATTGAAGTCTTGCACTATTATTGTAGAACTGTTTCTCCTTTCAATTCTTTCAGTGTTTGCTTTATGTATTTGGGTGCTCTTGTATTAGGTGCATATATATTTATAATTGTTATCTTTTCTTTATGGATTATCATTGTCATGGATTGAATTGTGTCCCCAAAAAATATATGTCAACTTGGCTAGTCCATGATTCCCAGTATTGTTTGATTGTCCACCATTTTATCATCTGATGTGATTTTCCTATGTGTTGTAAATCCTTCCTCTACAATGTTAATGAAGTGAGGTTATCAGCAGTTATGTTAATGAGTCAGGGCTCAATCTATAAGATTAGGTTGTGTTTTAAGTCAGTCTCTTTTGAGATATAAAGAGAGAAGCAAGCAAAGAGACATGGGGACCTCATACCACCAAGAAACAAGAGCCAGGAGAATAGCGCAGCCTTTGGACTCAGGGTCCCTGCACTGAGAAGCTCCTCGAACAGGGAAGATTGATGACAAGATCCCTCCTCCAGAGAAAACAGAGAGAGAAAGCCTTCACCTGGAAATGGAACCCTGAATTTGGACTTCTAGCTGCCTAGACTGTGAGAGAATAAATTTTTCTTTGTTAAAACCATCCACTTGTAGTATTTCTGTTATAGCAGCACTGGATAACTAAGACAATCATTATATAGTATCTTTGTTTCTTATAACAAATTTTGCCTTGAAGTCTATTTTGTCTGATATTGAGATCACCACCCCTACTCTCTTTTGATTATTACTTGCAAGGAAATTTTTTTTTTCATCTGTTCACTTTCAATCTATTTGTGTGTTTGGGACTAAGCTGTGTCTCTTTTTGTTGTTGTGTGCCATTGAGTTGGTTCCAACTCATAGTGGCCATATGTGACAGTAGAACTGCCTCATAAGGTTTCCTAGGCTATAATCTTTAAGGATCAGATCACCAGGCTTTTTCTTCCATGGAGCAGCTGGGTGGGTTCAAATCACTGACCTTTTGCTTAACAGCTGAGTGCTTAACCATTGCACCACGAGGCTCCTTGTGTCTCTTTTAGGGTCATTTTTAATCCATTCTGCCACCCTCTGTCTTTTTACTGGAGCGTTTATTCCATTTACACTCACTTGTGCCATTTTGTATTTGTGTGTATGTGTGTGTGAATTATATCTTCTTTGTCCTTTATTACCTCTATGCTACTAACTTTTGTGTTTTGTTGCTTTTTGTAGTAAGCCAGTTTGATTCACCTGTCCTTTCCTTTTGTGTATTTTTTTGGGAGGGGGCATATTTTCTTCATGGTTAACATGAATATTACAGTTAACATTTTTCTTTTATAACAGCCTGGGTTAAATTAGTACCAATTTAACTTCAATAAGATATAAAAATTCTATACCCCTACAGCCACCCCACCACATTATGTTGCTGATGTCTTAACTGAATCATTATAGAATGTGTGTCCTGTAGCATCAATTTATACTTATTTTTTATATATTATTATAAAGTAGGACTGTCATAATCCTTACAGTTATCATGTAAGACTATCTTAAGGTGATCTTGTGGAGATGTATTCTTGCCGTTTTTGTCTGGGAAAGTCTTAATTTCACCATCATTCTTGAAGGACATCTTCTTTGGGTATAGTATTCTTGACTGACAGTTCTTTTCCTTCAGCACTTTAAAAATATCATTCCATTACCTTCTGGCCTCCAGGGTTTCAGAGGAGAAACTGTCACTTAATCTTATTAGGGTTCCTTTGTATATTAATATTAATCTTATTGGGGGTCACCTTTTACTTGTCTCTTGCCACTTTCAGAATTTTCTGCTTGTCTTTAATCTTTGAGAGCTTGATTATGATGTATTTTGGTGTGTGCTTCCTTGGAGTAATCCTCCTTGGAGTTTGTTGAGCTTCTTGAATATATTGTTTAATGTCCTTTATCAGACATGGAAAGTTTTCTTTTCAGATTTCTTCAAAGATTTTTTTTCTAATCTTTGCCTTCTCTCTTCTCCTTCTGGAATTCAATCTATGCTGAGCAAATAATCCCAGAAGCTGGACTATATGAAGAAGAACACAGCATCAGGATTGGAGGAAGACTCATTAACAACCTGTGATATGCAGATGACACAACCTTGCTTGCTGAAAGCAAAGAGAACTGGAAGCACTTACTAATGAAGATCAAAGACTACAGTCTTCAGTATGGATTACACTTTAACATAAAGAAAACAAAATCTCCACAACTGGACTAATAAGCAACATCATGATAAATGGAGAAAAGATTGAAGTTGTCAAGGATTTCCTTTTACTTGGATCCACAATCAACACCCATGGAAACAGCAGTCAAGAAATTAAACAACAAGGATAGTGAGAATAGCAGCACAACTGGAAGAATGTAATCAATGTCACTGAATTGTACATGTAGAAATTTCTGAAATGGTGTATCTTTGGCTATGTATATTTTCAACAAAAAAAAAAGGTCCTCCAAGGTCGAGAAAGGAAAGTGTTGACATGTCGTGGGGTTGTTAACCAATGTCATAAAACAATATGTGTACTGACTAATGAGAAACTATTTGTTCTGTAAACCTTCAGCTAAAGTGCAATAAAAAAAATTTTAAAAAATAAATTAACCAACATTTTGCATTGGAAAAACCTGCTGCAAAAGACTTCTTTAAAGTGTTAAAAAGCAAAGATGTCACTTTGAAGACAAAGGTGCGCCTGACCCAAACCATGGTGTTTTCAATTGCCTCGTATGCATGCAAAAGCTGGACATTGAATAAGGAAGACTGAAGAAGAACTGATGC
>NW_004444117.1:1723532-1724452 GCF_000243295.1 Trichechus manatus latirostris
AGAGTCAGCACGAACAAAGAAGACTCTCAAGGAGATGGATTGATACAGTGGCTGCAACAATGGGATCCACTATTGTGAGGATGGCACAGGACTGGGAAGTGTTGAGTTCTGTTATACATAGGGTCACTGTGAGTCAGAACCAACTCGACAGCACCTAACTACAACAAAACAATGGTAATTATATTTTTAATTTTTTTGAGGAACTGCCACACAATGGCTGTACCATTTCGCATTCTCACTGGCAATGGATAAGGACTCCAATTTTCCCACATCCTTATTTTCTTTCTTTATTATTTTTTTAATCTTAGCCATCCTAGAAAGAGTGAAATAGTATCTCATTGTGATTTTGATTTGCATCTCTATGATGGCTAATGACATTAAGCATGTTTTCATGTGTTTAGTGGCCATCTGAATGTCTCTGGTGAAATTTCTATTTAAGTCCTTTGCTTATTTTATGATTGGGTTATTTGTCTTTTTGTTGTTAAGTTGTATAGATATTTTGGTTATTAGATTCTTAGCAGATATATGGTTTCCAAAGATATTCTCCCAGTTGGTAGCTTGTTGCTTTACTTTTTGGTAAAGTCTTTTGATAAAAGTTTTTTAAATTATTTTACTTTGTCTTTTGCTGTTTGTGCTTTCGTTATTATATTAAATAATCCATTGTTAAAAGCTGGCCTATAGCATTGCCCCTGCATTTTCTTTTAAGAATTTTGTGGTTTTAGTTTTCACATTTAGCTCTTTAATCCATGTTGAATTTGTTTTTGTGTATGATGTGAGGCATGAATACAGTTTCATTTTTCTGCATGTGGAAGCCCAATTTTTCCAACACCATTTATTGAAGAGTCTCTTTCTTCATGAAATGGACTTAGCACCCATCATGGATTGAATTATGTACCCCCAAAAATGTGTGTATCAATTTA
>NW_004444117.1:1726185-1733583 GCF_000243295.1 Trichechus manatus latirostris
TATGAATATTTTCACCAAAAAAAAAAAAAAAAGGGTCAAGAAGGAAAAGTGTTGACATGTCATGGGGTTGTTAACCAATGTCATAAAACAATATGGGTACTGACTGTTTAATGAAAAACTATTTGTTCTATAAACCTTCACCTAAAGTACAATTAAAACACACACACACAAACACGCACACACACACACACACTCAAAAAAAAGATTGCATTGAATCTATAAGATTCCTTTGGGTAGTATTGACATATTAACAATATTAAGTTTTCCAATCCATGATCACAGAACATCTTCCCATTTATTTGAGTCTTCTAAAAGAAGGATGTTTGAATATGAGGTAATCTGTTAATCACTTGCTTGAGATTCAGTTAAAGAATTAGCCAACCTCTGTATTGAAAATAAAAATCTAATATTCTCGACTCTAAGAACTAAATTATAAAACTATATGATATTTAAAAATAATTGACGAACTCCCAAGTGAGTAACCAAGAGAGTATTTAAAAATTGAAACAGAGCTTCCTTTTCAATGCCTGATGGAATGACAAAATCCAGAATTCCCTTCTTGCCTTAAACAAGATAAAGGACTACATGAACTCATGGTTTTCAGACACTAGATAACAGGCAGCACAGGACAATGATCCAGAGGTGAGGAAACCAATGAGGTGAGTCCTACAGGTGCCCAGCTCAGTACCTGCTAAGTGTCCAGGCCATAGAACAGGGACAGAGAGCAAGCAGAGCTTAGCCATGCCCCTAAGTTTAGGAAACAGAGTTAAGAACTCAGGGAAGTGAGGCTCTTTCAGGGCCTGGAAGAACTGTAGTACCCAGAAGCCACTGGGCTTCGAATAGGGTTCTCGGAAGAATATTGCCTCATTAGGGAACCAAATTATCTGTAAACTCATGCCTGTTCTGGTTCCACCTAATTGCTTATTCTAAATATTTCATATAAGTGAAATCATACAATATTTATCCTTTTGTGATTGACTTATTTCACACAGAATAATATTTTCGAGGTTCATCCATATTGTAGAATGTATCAGGAATTCATTCCTCTTTATGGCTGAGTAATATTTCACTGTATATTGTATATATATGTATATATGTTCTACATTTTGTTTATTCATTCATTCATAGACATTTAGGTTGTTTACAGCTTTTGACTATTGTGGATAGTGCTTCGGTGAACACTACTGATGTACTTGTATCTGTTTGTGTTGCTGCTTTCCAGTGTCTTGAGAGTGTAACTGCTATGTCATATGGTAGCTCTATGTTTAACCTTTTGAGAAACCACCAAATTATTTTTTATAGTAGCTGTGCCATTTTGCATTCCCATCAGCAATGGGAATTTCTCGACATCCTTGCCAACATTTGTGGTTTTCTATGGATGAGAGTAAACATTCCAGAATGGGCCAGGAGGGGTGGCCCCACCAAAATACAATAGAATAATACATTATCTGATGTGGTTGATGGTAGTAAGAGGAATTTTAATGTTCCATCAGAAAACTGAACTATAAATTATTAATAGAAAAAAGTTAGTAATTAAGTCCAGAAGAAACAAAAGGTTATATGAACAGAAATATAATAATCATGGTACTGTTTGTAGATTACTTGAAAATAATATTTATAAATGTTATTAAAAAGTACACAATAAATATCTTTTTATCCAATAATTTTTATACAAATATTCTGGGAGGATGGTGCAAGGAGAAGTGTGTATGTGTGTGTTTGTGGTCAGGTTGTTGGTGTGAGAGACCTAAATCCTCTTCTACCAAACAGGAATTCAATAGATAATTCTAAAATTAAAAAGTCAACAAAGATAACATTGTGTTGTTTTCCACGGGATGTCTAGGAGTGTTTCACAGTGCTGCTCTGGGAATGGAGCTTCAGTAAGCATCCTCACACCTGGGTCAGATAGGAAGTGACATGTCCAACATTTTGAGGAATTGAATTTACATTGTATTATCACAATTCTACTAATGATAAAAGTGAAGTTTAGAAAGGTCCTTTTTTTCTCTCCTTGATTTTTATTGCTAAGCTCCTGCTCATTTTTTTAACTGTGAATTCTTCTCTAAGGAAATATCCATTCCTCATACATGCCCCTTTTATTCCAATACTTCCCATATTTCATTTTATTTATTGACGTGGATGGCTTCATAGCTAGACTGTAAGCTCCTCATCAGGAAGGTCTATCTTGTTCATCTAACTTTCCTGGTCTAATAAAGACCCAGCCACACACACATTGTAGACTTAAGTTGTGTAGAGGCTGTCTACTCCTGTATTTCATTAATAACAAAATTGAGATCTCAAGAGTAGATCATATGGTGAGTTTATGTAGAATTGGGATTAAATCCCTGGTTTCTGACTCTCCAGTCAGTGCTACACATGTTCTCTCTTCTCTACTTCTTGGCCATGCCTATTCTCCATTCTTCTCCCTGGCTGAGCCTTCAGTTCTCTGTAGTAGTCTAGCCATAGTCCTTTGACACTGTCCAGGGTATTTCCTCCTCACAAATGCATCATGGTGCCCCAATATCAAATTGGCTCCACCCTCTCTAACCCTTAGATACAGCTTTGGGACCCTCTTACCATTGTAGTGCTTAGGAGGGATGCTCTGATAGGTCCAAGATTAAAGGACAAAGCTCCTAGACTAGATGCTAATAGAAAGAACAAATTGGCTAGAACGTCCTGTTCTCTGAAGAAGTACTCTCATCTATTTCATACTGTTTTATGCTGTTCTTCACATGGTTTGTGTAGTCAAGAAACCAGACGTGCCCTTATACATCTCAAGAGGTTCAGACTGAGTACAGACATGTAAAACAAATTGGGTGGAAGTGGTCGCTCTACTCTAAGGCCGTGGGAAGATGTGCTCCCTCCCAGATATCATTCTGTACTCTTTTCTACTGCCAGAATTGTCAGCCCTCAAGTCCAAGGTTAGGATGAGATAGGAGAAAGGGCTCATGGACTAATTTCAGTTTAGGTCTTAGGATAAAGTGGAAAAATCAATCACCTTTGCTCATACATGGTTTAGCCATGTTCATCAGAGAAGAAGAGGATATAAGCGTTAGGGACCATAGCCTCGGTTAGTAATACAGGTTTCATTTGCCCCAAACCTACTGGGGACACTGATTCAGAATCCTAAGTAAGTCTATATCAGACACACTAAAGTTATCTTAACTGTCTTCCCACTTCCTCACCTACAAATTCTGTTACCTTTTTGAGGACTGTGCTAGTAAAGGGATGCTGGCCATGTACGTAAGGTCCTCTTAGCTACAGCATCCAAGTATATCTCCATATTTGACTCCAGTTCTCTTTCAGGTTCACTAAGTGGCTTTCTAAAGGCATATAAAGATGTGCATACTATTGATGGCAGACTCATGCTAATTAAAATAAGAGTCTTACATAACTATGAGAGGAATCATTGGCTCACAGGGATGTAAATGTTTGAGTAACTACAACTGAACAGTTTTTCCAAAGTAGTTGTATGGATTTACCCTCAATCCAGCTACTCCACATCCTCACCTACACTTGATACTGTCAGTCTTTCATTGTTTTGCCATTCTAGTGGAGGTTGGAGTGGTATTGTGTTGTGGTTTAAATTTTTATTTTCCTGATAATTAAAAAAGTTTATTGGCCATCTGGATATCTTCTTGTTCAAGTTATTTGTCCATTTCAAAATTAGATTATCTATTTCATTTTTTAAGGAATTTTTTAAATATTCTGGATGTGTTGCAAATATATTTTCCCATTCTATGTCTTGAGTAATTTTTATGGGTGGTGGTTTAATGTAAGCCATTTTATCAAGATTTTTCTTTATCCTTTTTGTGACCTTAAAAATTTTTTTTCCTTATTCTGAAGTTATGAGGATACTCTCTATGATATCTTCTAAAACACACAATCTGATGTAGTAAGACACTAGCCACATGTAGCTATTTAAATTTAAATTAATTAAAATTAAATTCATTTAAAAGTTCACTTTCTCAGTTGCACTAGCTACATTTCAATTGCTCAATAGCCACATGTGGCTAATGACTACTATATTGGACAGTGCAGATATAGAACATGTCCATCATTGCAGCAAGTTCTCTTGGACAGCATTGATATTTAATATGTTATTTTACCATTCACATTTACATCTACAGTCCACATGTCAAAATGAAATCAGTTGTTCCTCCACCAGACAAAATTTATTTGCATGTCTATAGCCAATAACCCACCATGTGTCTGTCCGTTTGTCCTACTGTGGTTGCTTGCATGTTGCTGTAATGCTGGAAGTTTTGCCACCAGTATTTCAAATACCAGCAGGGTCACCCTTGGTAGACAGGTTTCAAGTTGAAGTTGAAGAAAAATAGAACAAGTCCACAAGAGCCAAAGTACTAACTTCAGTACATCCCACCTGAATTTAGAGATGTTCTCAAGGATAGATTTGACACATTGAACATTAATGACCAAAGACCAGATGAGGTGTGGAATGACATCAAGGAGATCATACATGAAGACAGCAAGAGGTCATTAAAAAGACAGGAAAGAAAGAAAAGACCAAAATAGATATCAGAAGAGACTCTGAAACTTGCTCTTGAGTGTAGAGTACCTAAAGTAAATGGAAGAAATGATGAAGTAAAAGAGCTTAACAGAATATTTCAGAGGACAGCTGGAGAAAACAATGTAAAATATTATAATGAAATGCGCAAAGACCTGGAGATAGAAAACCAAAAGGGAAGAACATGTTCAGCATTTCTCAAGCTGAAAGAACAGAGGAAAAATTCAAGCCTCGAGTTGCACCAGTGAAGGATTCTACAGGGAAAATATTAAATGATGCAGTAAACATCAAAACAAGATGGAAGGAATACAGAGTCACTGTACCAAAAAGAATTGGTCGACATTCAACCATTTCAGGAGGTAGCATATAACCAAGAACCGATGTCACTGAAGGAAGAAGTCCAAGCTGCATTGAAGGGAATGGCGAAAAACAAGGTTCCAAGATTTGACAGAATACCAGTTGAGATGTTTCCACAAACGGATGCAGCCCTGGAAGTGCCCACTCATCTATGCCAAGAAATCTGGAAGACAGCTACCTGGCCAATTGACTGGAAGAGATCCATATTTGTACCCATTCCAAAGAAATGTGATCCAACAGAATGCAGAAATTATAGAACAATATCATTAATATCACACGCAAGTAAAGTTTTGTTAAAGATCACTCAAAAGCAATTGCAGTAGTACATCAACAGGAAACTGCCAAAAATTCAAGCCAGATTCAGAAGAGGATGTGGAATGAGGGATATCATTGCTGATGTCAGATAGATCCTGGCTGAAAGCAGAGAATACCATGGAGATATTTACCTGTGTTTTATTAACTCTGCAAAGGCATTCAACTGTGTGAATCATAACAAATTATGGACAACATTGCAAAGAATGGGAATTCGAGAACACTTAATTGTGCTCATGAGGAACCTGTACTTAGACCAAGAGGCAGTCGTTTGAACAGAACGAAGGAATACTGTGTGGTTTAAAGTCAAGAAAGATATGCATCAGGATTGTATCCTATCACTATACTTATTCAGTCTTTATGCTGAGCAAATAATATGAAAAACTGGACTGTATGAAGAAGAGCAGGGCATCAGGATTGGAGGAAGATTCATTAATAACCTGCTGTATGCAGATGACACAACCTTGCTTGCTGAAAGTAAAGAGGACTTGAAGCACTTCTGATGAAGATCAAAGACCACAGCCTTCAGTATGGATTTTACCTTATCATAAAGAAAACAAAAATCCTCACAACTGGACCAATAAGCAACACCATGATAAATGGAGAAAAGATTGAAGTTGTCAAAGATTTCATTTTACTTGGATCCACAATCAATACCCATGGAAGTGGCAGTCAAAAAATCAAAAGACACATTGCATTGGGAAAATCAGCTGCAAAAGACCTCTTTCAAGTGTTCAAAAGCAAAGATGTCACTTTAAGGACTAGGTTGGGCCTGACCCAGGCCGTGGTGTTTTCAATCACCTTATATGTATGTGAAAGCTGGACAATGACTAGGGAAGAGTGAAGAATAACTGATGCCTTTGAATTATGGTGTTGCAAAGAATATTGAATATACCCTGGACTGCCAGAAGAAAGAACAAATCTGTCTTAGAAGTACAGCCAGAATGCTCGTTAGAAACAAGGATGGCGAGATTTGTTATCAGAAGGGACCAGTCCCTGGAGAATGGCATCATGCTTGGTAGAGTAGAGAGTCAGTGAAAAAGAGGAAGACCGTCAGTGAGAAGGATTGAAACAGTGGCTGCAACAATGGGTTCTAATAGCAATGATTGTGAGGATGGCGCAGGACTGGGCTGTGTTTTGTCCTCTTGTACATAGGGTCCCAATAAGTCAGATCCGAGTTGATGGCACCTAACAACAACAACATAACAAATAATAGACATTGATTGAAATTTATTTAATATACAGTTTGCAAATCAGGCTGCATTTCTGACTGGGGGGGTCAAGAAGTGCTTCAAGAAGGAAAGAATGTTATGTTAAAAATAAACTCTTCAGGGGGGCGGAGCCAAGACGCAGAGTAGTCAGATGTTTCCTGTGGTCCCTCTTACAACAAAGACCCAAAAAAACAAGTGACTCAATTATATATGACAATCTAGGAGCCCTGAACATCAAAGTCAAAGTTGAAGAATTGGACTGAGTGGCAGAGAGAGGGAGAGACGGTTTGGAAGCAGTGAGGAGTTGGCAGACCTGACCCAGCGGGAGCTGGCGCCCTTCAGGCCGGATCAGCTTGTGGTGAGGCAAGCAGTTGCGCTTGGGAGGTGTTTTCCACACAGGAAGGGACCCAGAGGGAGAGAGTCTACTCGGGCATCCAGAACCAGTGAAAAGCAGCACTCAACTGGCAAAAGATAAGTACTTGCTTCTGGCCTACTGTGTGGATCAAAAAACACCCCCTTTGGGAAAAACCTCTCTCCCATTTACCTCCCTGCTCCCTGCTCTGCACTGGGTCCCCAGCCAGCTTCAGTGATTGCTGAGTCCCCGGGGCAGGAAGTAAGACCCATCACAAGCCTTGAGCCATTCTCCTGGCCTTGGAGAGGGAACAAATTAACAAACAGGGAAAAAATAATCAGCAGGCTCCCCTAAGCCAGGAACTCAGGGTAGGCACAGCTCCTTTGCCTAGGCACAGGCATAAGGGGTCCATGGATTTGAATGCCTTTCACCCCTACATAGACGTGTGGGCCCATTTCAGCAGCATAGGTCCTCGTTACCACAGTACAACAGGGTATATACCTGAAGTCTAACTTCAACTGTTTCAGCTATATGGTGAAGCGGCAAGTTCATGACATTTGACACTGCTCTGCCCCTTAAGCAGGGTCCTCTACCCAAATCAGGGGCCTGAGGGCTCATGGCTCCACCCACACCACCTA
>NW_004444117.1:1738200-1759593 GCF_000243295.1 Trichechus manatus latirostris
ATTTCAGAGCATACAAAAGGATGGAACACTTCCCAACTCATTCTATGAAGCCAGCATAACCCTGATACCAAAACCAGGTAAACACACCACAAAAAAAGATTACAGACCAATATCCCTCATGAACATTGACTCAAAAATCTTCAACAATATTCTAGCCAAAGGAATTCAACAACATATCAAAAAAAAAATTCACCATGAGCAAACGGGATTTATACCAGGTGTGCAAGGATTGTTCAACATTAGAAAAACAATCAATGTAATCCATCACAGAAATAAAAAAAAGACAAGAACCATATGATCTTATCAATTGATACAGAAAAGGCATTTGACAAAGTCCAACACCAATTCATGATAAAAACTCTCATCAAAATAGGAATAGAAGGGAAATTCCTCAACATATTTAAGGTCATTTATACAAAGCCACAAACCAACATCATCCTAAATGGAGAGAGTTTGAAAGCATTCCCCTTGAGAATGGGGACCAGACAAGGATGCCATTTATCACCACTCTTATTCAACATTGTGCTGGAGGTCCTAGCCAGAGCAATTAGGCTAGAAAAAGAAAGAAAGGGCATCTACATTCGTAAGGAAGAAGTCAAAGTATCTCTATTTGCAGATGATATGATCTTATACACAGAAATCCCCCAAAGAATTCACAAGAAAACTACTGGAACTAATAGAAGATTTCAGCAAAGTTTCAGGATACAAGATAAACTAACAAAAATCAGTTGGATTCCTCTACACCAACAAAGAGAACTTCCAGGAGGAAATCACCAAATCAATACCATTTACAATAGCCCCCAGGAAGATAAAATACTTAGGAATAAATCTAAGCAGAGACGTAAAAGACCTATACAATGAAAACTACAAGACACTACTGCAAGAAACCAAAAGACACCTGCATAACTGGAAAAACATACCTTGCTAATGGATAAGAAGACTCAACATTGTGAAAATGTCAATTCTACCCAAAGCGATCTACAGATACAATGCAATCCCTATCCAAATTCCAATGGCATTTTTAATGAGATGGAGAAACAAATCATCAACTTCATATGGAAAGTGAAGAGCCCTTGGATAAGTAAAACATTACTGAAGAGGAACAGCCTGGTACTGGTACAACAACAGATACACAGACCAATGGAACAGAACTGAGAATCCAGACATAAATTCATCCACCTGTGAGCAGCTAATATTTGACACAGCCCCAAAGTCTGTTAATTGCGGAAAAGACAGTCCCTTTAGCAAATGGTGCTGGCATAACTGGATACGCATCTCCAAAAAACTGAAACAAGACCCATACCCCACACCATGCACAAAAACTAACTCAAGATGGATCAAAGACTTAATATAAAATCTAAAATGATAAAGATTGTGGGAGAAAAAATAGGAACATCACTAGGAGCCCTAATACATGGCATAAACAGAATATAAACCATAAGTAACAATGCACAAACACCAGAAGAGAAACTAGATAACTGGGAGCTCCTAAAAATCAAATACTTATGCTCATGAAAAGACTTCACCAAAAGAGTAAAAAGATAACCTACAGACTGGGAAAAAATTTTTGGCTATGACAAATCCAATCAATGTCTAATCTCTAAAATCTACGAGATACTGCAAAACCTCAGCAACAAAAAGACAACTCAATTAAAAAATGGGCAAAGGATATAAACAGTCACTTCACCAAAGAAGACATTCAGGCAGCTAACAGACACATGAGGAAATGCTCACAATCATTAGCTGTTAGAGAAATGCAAATCAAAACTACAATGAGATATTATCTCACCCCAACAAGGCTAGCATTAATCCAAAAAACACAAAATAATAAATGTTGGAGAGGTTGTAGAGAGACTGGAACACTTATACACTGTTCATGGGAATATAAAATGGTACAACCACTTTAGAAATCGATTTGGTGCTGCCTTAAAAAGCTAGAAATAGAAGTCCCATAGGATCTATCAATCCTACTCCTTGGAATATGTCCTAGAGAAATAAGAGCCATCACACGAATAGGTATATGCACACCCATGTTCACTGTAACACTGTTCACAATAGCAAAAAGATGGAAACAACCTAGGTGCCCATCAATGGACAAATGGATAAACAAATTATGGTATATCACACAACGGAATACTACACAATGATAAAGAACAATGATGAATCCATGAAACATAATATGGAGGAATCTGGAAAGTATTCTGCTGAGTGACTTTAGTCAGTCACAAAAGGACAAATATTGTATAAGACTACTATTGTAAAACTCAAGAAAAGGTTTAAACACAGAGGAAAACATTCTTTAATGGTTACAAGGGTGGGGAGGGAGCGAGAGGGGTACTGACTAACTAGATAGTAGACAAGAATTATCTTGGGTGAAGGGGAGGGCAGCATGCATCACAGGGGAAATCAGCACAACTGGACTAAACCAAAGCTAAGAAATTTTCTGAATGCAACCAAATGCTTTGAAGGACAGAGTAGCAGGCGCAGGGATCTGGGGACCATGGTTTCAGGGGACACCTAGGTCAATTGGCATAACAAAGTTTATTAAGAAAATGTTCTGCATCCCACTTGAGTGAGTGGCATCTTGGGTCTTAAAAGCTAGGGAGCAGCCATCTAAGATGCATCAATTGGTCCCAACCCACCTGGAGTAAAGGAGACTGAAGAACACCAAAGACACAAGGGAAGTATTAGCCCAGGAGACAGAAAGGGCCACATAAACCAGAGATTTCATCAGCCTGAGACCAAAAGAACTAGATGGTGCCTGGCTACCACCAATGACCGCCCTGACAGGGAACACAACAGAGAGTCCCTGACGGAGCAGGAGAAAAGTGGGGTGCAGAACTCAAGTTCTAGTAAAAAGATCAGGCTTAATGGTCTGACTGTGACTGGAGGAACCCAAAAAAGCATGGCCCCTGGGCTTTCTTCAACCCAGAACTAAAACCATTCCGTAGGCCAACTCTTCAGACAAAGATTAGACCGGACTATGGGACATAAAATGATAGTCGTGAATAGTGTGCTTCTTAGCTCAAGCAGATACATGAGACTAAATGGGCAGCTCCTCTCCAGAGGTGAGTTGAGAAGGCAGAGAGGGTCAGGAGCTGGTTGATGGACATGGGAAATCAGGGGTGGAAAGGAGGAATGTGCTGTCACAGTATAGGGAGAGCAAGTAGGGTCACATAACAATGTATGTATAAATTTGTGTATGAGAGACTAACTTGAATTGTAAACTTTCACTTAAAGCACAACAATAAAAAAAAATCAGAAAAAATTTTAAAAAAACTCTTAAATTAGTTCAAAAAAATAACAAAATATTTGATTGCGCTATGATTTAATAAACAATTTGCAAATTGGGGCAGCACCTCTCCCGTAAGGAGAAAATCGCTCCCAGGAACTGGAGGTTTTACAGAGGGTTAAATACAAGGTTTTTTTTGCTTAATGAATACAAGTTTCCATGGTAACAAAGTACTTAGCAGTTATTGATTAAGCATTTAAAAAATAATTCTGGAAAGTCTATCGATTTACTTATTTGTAGCTATGAGACCCCTTGAAGTTCAGTTTAAGGGAGTACACAGTCTTTTTCATTAAAACAAGAAGTATTGGGTTTGTTATTGACTACACTCTTTAAACTGGCAAAAACAAGTGAAGAATCCTCAAAAAAGATTAGCAGTGTTTGGTGAAAAACAAGGTAACAAAGCTGCAAGCAAGATCAGAATAGTTTTGCAGTTTTCAATCAGGTTTTATTTAGGTTCATGGGTAAGAGAAACCCCTTGAAATCAAAGTAAAATGTCTGTTTTTAATTTTATTTCACAGTTACAAGCTTATATAACTCAGTTGAGCTGAGTCTATTGCCCATAATTACATATTTCCATGGTTACAGGAATTAAAAGATTACTTGTAGACTTACAGGATTCCCTGCAACATTTCTTGAAAAACAAGTTAAATAATCAATAAAACCCATTGCCGTAGAGTCAATTCTGACTCATAGCAATTCTATAAAACAGAGTAGAACTACCCCATATGGTTTCCAAGGAGCACCTGGTGGGTTCAAACTGCCAAGCTTTTGGTTAGCAGCTGTAGCTCTTTACCACTGTGCCACCAGGGTTTCCAAATAATCAATGATTGACCTTAAAGCCTATCTTCTCATCTAACCTTTGAAGTTCCTGTGGTCAAGTTGACCAAGCATAGATAATTCTTCAAAAGAGCACAATGCTCAAGGTAAACCTTCTATACTAATTAACCTAAACTTTTGTTTCGTTAAGGTGGCTCAGTGTTTAAGAGCTCTATTGCTAACTGAAAGGTCAGCTATTTGAACCCACTGGCCGCTCTATGGGAGAAAGATGTGGCAGTCTGTTTCTGTAAAGATCACAGCCTTGGAAACCCTATGGGGAAGTTCTACTCTTTCCTATAGGGTCAATATAGGGTTGATATGAGTTGGAATTGACTCCACAGCAATGGGTATCATGTGGCTAGGCCTCTCTCTTACTTTCCTTTCCCCACCCCCCTTCCCCAGAGACTAAATCTCCAGATTTCTGCTAACGTGGGGGAGGGGAAGTTGCCCTGTGTCTTAGTTACCTAGTGCTGCCATAACAAAAAATACAAGTGGGTGGCTTTAAGGAACAGAAATTTGTTTTCTCTGGTTCTGGAGGCTAAAAATCTGAATTCAGGGTGTTGTGTCGAGTCTAGAGGAAGGGCCTTCTTTGTCTCTTTCAGCTTCTGGTAGCTATCCACAACCCTTAGCTTTTCTGAGCTTGTAGATTCATAAGCTTTCATCTTCCCATGGCGCGCCCACCCCACCCCCATGTGTGTCTGTATCCATTCTGCTCTTTTTATAAGACACTACTCAGAAGGGATTAGTTTTAGGGCCCACCCTACTCTGGTGTGACCTCATTAATGTAAAAGAAAGCCCCTATATCCAAACAGGGTCATATTTACAAATACAGCGGATATTACTTCAACATAACTTTTGGGGGGACACAATGCAATCCATAACACCCAGTATGCTGATTCAGAAAGATCTAAAGATCTATCTCAAAAAATTTTTTCACCATGTCCTCTTTATCTTCTTTATTTTAGTCCAAATCTCCCACCTTCAATTCCAGTTCTAGAAGTACCTGGTTTTGCTATTCCCATACCTTTTGAGGTTTCTGAGAATAAAGTCTGATTGGCTCTCCACTTGTCTTACAGCTGGCTGGGGGATTTGTCACTTCTCAGGTTTGCCAAGAAAGTAACATCCATCTACTTTCCAGGCCTAATATTTTGTTGCTGATGTGTCCTTACCTGTTTTCCTGAATTTTTGAGTTAACATCTTTTCAAATAATCACTTAAATTTGGTTTCAGTTGGTATTGGGAGGTGTAAGAATGGTGTGGCAGCAGTGTCTGACCTCTAACTTCACAAGGGTGAAGGAGAATCAAGATCAACAGCTCAAGGCTGATTCCTATGAGGCAGAGGTCAGATATGCCTCCTCTCTCTCTGCCATCTTTCTGACACCAACCATACCTCCCACAGCACTCTCTACTTCTTTACTGCATTCGATAATTCACTGCAATGGCCACACAGAACTCACAGACAATACTCATAGTTATGGAGTTTAGTAGGGAAGTAACAGTTTACAATTCAGGTTCAGGAACTCTCAGGATATAGTTCTTGGATCAGGATAGCCTCTTCTCAGTCATGCCCTCTCTCTGGCCCCTCAGCCTCTGCCTTGCTTAGGCAAGTGTTACAAAGCTCTTTCAGCTCTGCCGATAAGTGCCCCAGGGCACCCCACTCTGCCAGTAAGCCTGGGCATGGAGACACTCAGCTCTAACTCCATGGGTCAGCAAACCTAGCTCCACCAAGTGCCCAGAGGCACCCTACTCTGCCAGCAAGCCTCCTGCCCTAAGGCACTCAGCTTTCTTGCTCTGTGGGCCAGGAAGCCCACTGCACCATTTCCTGCCAGTCTCCTGCCTCTGCTGCCATCATTTCTCTGCCACAGCTTCTCCCGTCTTCAGTGTTACAGCTGTTTCTCTCTCGGTCTCCTGGTTCCAGGAGCTTCTCAGTGCAGGGATCCTAGGTTCAAAGGATGCACTCCACTCCTGGCTCTTCTTCCTTGGTGGTAGTGAGATCCTCCCTTCTCACTTCTGGGATGGCTCATTTTAAGCCTAGCAGGATGGCAAAACTGACTAATTCCCTCATTAGGGTTCCTGACACCTTATTTGCATGGTCCCAGCCCCACAAGGGTGCCATGTGCCTTGTTTATTTATTAGCAAGCTATCCAATACCATTCATGGACCATAAGCCCCTCATTTGTATGGTCCCACCGAGTCATTTGGTAGAAGTTACAAAGACTATGGCTAGAAGGGCCATATTAAGTAGTTCACTGCACAACAGAAGGTAGCAAAATTAGATGTATGTGCAACCTAACCTGCTTTCTTTTTTTCTCTGCTGTGTGCTTTGAAGGGTCCACATTGTCCTCTAAATATTTTCTTTACCTAAATTTAAAAAACAAAACAAAAAGCCTCCCTAGTCTTCTAGTCTTTAAAAAAATTCTAACTTAATTGCTTTGCTGTCAAAGAATGTGGTCCATATGATACCAATTCTTTGAAATGTGTTGAGGCTACTTTGCAGCCTAGCATGAGGTCATTTTTGCAAATGTGTGCTTAGAAAATATGTTTTATCCAATTTTGGAATGCAGCATTCTATATATCATTAGATCAAACTTAACTTTGCTCCTCAAATAATACATATCTTTAGTGACTGTTTTTTTTTTTTTTTTTTTTTTTTTTTTTTTTTTTGGTCAGCTTTCCTAACAATTTCTGAGACAGATAGGTTAAAAATAACTCTCTGTATTGGTGGATTTCCCAATGTTCTTTTGTAGTTCTATCAGTTTTTGATTTATCTATTTTGAGGCTATGTTATTAGGTACATAAAAGTTTATGGATATTTTATGTTCCTGATGACTTAATCCTTTTATCAATAAGTAATGACCTTCTCAACCTCTAACAATACTTTTTGCCTTAACGTTTATCTTGTTTGATCTAAGTATAGCTACATTAACTTTTTTTATGGTTCCCATTGGCTTAGTATCTTTTTCCAACTTTTGACTTACAAATTTTTTGTATCCTCATCCTTGTATTTTATATGTGTTGCATAAACAGCATGTAGCTAGATTTTTAGAAATCTACTCTAACAGATTTTGCTTGTAATTGGAAAGTTCAGTCCATGTACATATCTGGTAATTACTGACAGATTTGCATTTATTGCTACCACCTTCATATGTACTTTATGTTTGTGTTAATTTTTCTGTTTCTGTCTCTTTTTATCCCTTCTCTCCCTCTTCCAACCATATACTATGCCTACTTGTTGGAAATTACACTGTATTGAGGAGTTTTATCAAGGTCCATTTCTCTATCTACTGGAAAAACTGTGATGAATACAGGCATACCTCGCTTTATTGTACTTCGCTTTATTGTGCTTCACAGATGTTGTGTTTTTTACAAATGGAAGGTTTGTGGCAACGCTGCATCAAGCTATTTTATCCGCACCATTTTTCCAATGCCACTTGTTCACTTCGTGTCTCAATGTCACATTTTGGTAATTGTTGCAATATTTCAAACTTTTTTATTATTATTGTATCTGTTATGATGATCTGTGATCAGTGATCTTTGATGCTACTATTGTAATTGTTTGGGGGCACCACGAACCGTGCCCATATAGGACGGCCAACTTGATCGATAAATGTTGTATAAGTTCTGACTGCTCCACCAACCGGCCATTCCCCTGCCTCTTTCCCTCTCCTCAGGTCCCCTTATTCCCTAAGACATGAGAATATTGACATTAGGTCAATTAATAACCTTACAATAGCCTCTAAGTGTCCCTGTGAAAGGAGTAGTCTAATGTCTCTCACTTTAAATCAAAAGCTAGAAATAATTAAGCTTAGTGAGGAAGGCATGTCGAAAGCCAAAATAGGCCAAAAGCTGGCCTCTTATGCCAAACAGCCAAGTTGTGAATGCAAAGGAAAAGTTCTTGAAGGAAATTAAAAATGCTACTCCAGTGAACACACAAATGTTAAGAAAGCAAAACAGCCTTATTGCTGATATGGAGAAAGTTTTGGTGGTCTGGATAGAAGATCTAAACAGCCACAGCATCCCCTTAAGCCAAAGCCTAACCCAGAGCAAAGCCCTAACTCTCTTCAATTCTATGAAGGCTGAGAGAGGTGAGAAAGCTGCAGAAGAAAAGTCTGAAGCTAGCAGAGGTTGATTCATGAGATTTAAGGGAAGAAGCCGTCTCCATAACATAAAAGTGTAAGATGAAGCAGCAAGTGCTGATGTAGAAGCTGCAGCAAGTTATCCAGACGATCTAGTTAAGATAATTGATGAAGATGGCTACACTGAACAACAGATTTTTTTTTCATCGTAGACGAAACAGCCTTGTATTGGAAGAAGATGCCATCTAGGACTTTCATAGCTAGGAAGGAGAAGTCAATGCCTGGCTTCAAGAACAGGCTGACTCTTGTTAGGGTCTATTGCAGCTGGTGACTTTAAACTGAAGCCAATGCTTATTCACCATTCCGAAAATCCTTGGGCCCTTAAGAATTATGCTAAATCTACTCAGCCTATTCTCTATAAATGGAACAACAAAGCCTGGATGACAGAACATCTGTTTACAAAACGGTTTACTGAATATTTTAAGCTCACTATTGAGACCTACCGCTCAGAAGAAGAGATTCCTCTCAAAATATTACTGCTCATTGACAATGCACCTGGTCACCCAAGAGCTCTGATGGAGATGTACAAGGAGATTAACGCTGTTTTCATTCCTGCTAACACAACGTCCATTCTGCAGCCCGTGGATTAAGGAGTAATTTCAACTTTCAAGTCTTATTATTTAAGAAATACATTTTGTAAGGCTATAGCTGCCTATAATGATTCCTCCGATGGATCCGGGCAAAGTAAGTTGAAAACCTTCTGGAAAGGATTCACGATTCTAGATATATTACGAACATCTGTGATTCATGGCAGGAGGCCAAAATAACAACATTTACAGTAGTTTGGAAGAAGTTGATTCCAACCCTCACAGATGACTTTGAGGGGTTCAAGACTTCAGTGCAAGTAACTACAGATGTGGTGGAAATAGCAAGAGAACTATAATTAGAAGTGGAGCCTGAAGATGTCACTGAATTGCTGCAATCTCATGATTAAAGTTTAATGGATGAGGAGTTGCTTCTTATAGATACATGAGCAAAGAAAGTGGTTTCTTGAGAAGGAATCTACTCTTGGTGAAGATGCTGTGAACGTTATTGAAACGACAACAAAAGATTTAGAATATTACATAAACTTAGTTGGTAAAGCAGCTGCAGGGTTCGAGAGGACTGATTCCAATTTTGAAAGAAGTATTACTGTGGGTAAAATACTATCAAACATCATCACATGCAACAGAGAAATCTTTCACGAAAGGAACGGTCAATCGATGCGGCAAACTCCATTGTTGTCTTATTTTAAGAAATTGCCACAGCCACCCCAACCTTCAGCAAGCACCACCCTAGTTAGTCAGCAGCCATCACCATCAAGGCAAAACCCTTCACCAGCAGAAAGGTTACGACTCGCTGAAGGCTCAGATGGTGGTTAGCATTTTCTAGCCTTAAAGTATTTTTTAATTGAGGTATGCACGTTGTTTTTTTAGACATACTGCTGTTACACACTTAATAGACTACAGTATAGTGTAAACATAACTTTTATATGCACTGGGAGACAAAAAAATTCATATGACTCCCTTTATTGCTACGTTTGCTTTATTGCGGTGATTTGGAACTGAACCCGCAATATCTCCGAGGTATGCCCATATATTCAGGTAGTTTCTAATGTTAAAATGCCCTTATGGCCCTGGAGAAAATGATTTCATCCAAGGCAAGGCATTTGTCTTAATGCAATGATAGATTTTTACTTAGTTTCCTTGGTGTTATCTGGGTTATCTCGGCTTGACTAGATGAATTGTGAAGTTTTTCAATATTTTTAAATAATTCAGACAGCAAGTGAAACAGGCGGAGGAAACTAGCAATTATTTTCAGAAAACAAAATATTACAATCCAAGTGACCCTAGCAGTCCTCCCTGAATGTCATGCACTTTTCTCCAAAGTCCACAGTGGCTGATCAGCTGAAACTGAACACGCCCACACATTTAATTGATGGAGATTTTGCCCTCATTCTATACGGTGCTAATTTTGAAGCACTTAGAACTGTGTGCCGGACACATAGACACAGAGCGAGTGGATGGGGTACAGTAATTATCACTCACTGAGTGCCCACTATGTATCCTCTATGATAATACCAAATCTCCTCAATCTTCTGACAATTTTACAAGGGGATTCTCTGGCATTCTCTATTTCAGAGAAGGAAACTGAGGCTTAGCCAAAGCTGTCTGGCTCCTCTCCTCTGCCTACCCATGGGGGAGAGGGGCACTAGTGTGCTCTAAGGAGGAGATTCTTCAGGGTAGCCGTGTAAACACGCAATGTCGTTTCGCAAGCCCGCAATCCCACAACACTCGCCGATAACACCACAGGATCTGCTCCTGTCCAGCCCCGTCGCGGCCCCGCGCCTGCGCGTCCCAAAGCCTGGGCCGCGCCCCGCAGCCTTGTGGGGAATGTAGTCCGTGCCCTTCCGGCGGAGGGGCTGGATGCTCCGGCTCTCGCTAGAAGGGGTGAGTGCGGGACCACCCAGGCAGATGATGGCGAGGTGGGGGATGGCCCACGGCAGGGACGCGCTGGCCGCAGGCACTGAGTCTGGGTTTGGTGGTCACTGGCCGGAGGCACGGGCAGGAGGAGACCGCGACACCTGTGCGAGGCCTCTGCAGCCTGAAGGGTGGAGTCGGCCGCGGGTGGGCCTCCCTCCCCGCCGCTGCGGAGCCTGGGACCACCCAGCACCGGGTGAGACCCTCCCGCCCTCGGGAGCCAGGCCGCAGTGAGACCCCAAGGGCTAAGAGTCTCCACCGACACTGCCCTTTGACCACCCTTCCGGGAGGGCGCCAAGGCCCGGGAGCAGAGAGGGCGGGGGACCTGGCCGGCAGCCGCGGGTCCAAGGAGCAGAGGACTCGGTTCCAGGAGTCTCTCAGTCTCGAGGTTCCTCCCCACTGCTACTGTCCTCGAGCCCCGCGCAGCCTTGTCCCGGGACACGTCGCGAATGTGGAGGGAAACGACGCACTGGGACCTCTCGGAGGATGCTGGACCGGGTGCAGGGTCTCCAGGCTCCAGCGCCTGCCCCGTGTGTTAATTGCATCTCCGGGAACTGCCCTTTGTATTTTCTGATTCCTAGCGGCGCTGGTGTGGGGTACCCTTGACCTTAAAGATGGGGAGGCCAATCCTGTATAGATTTCTAGTCAGAGAATATTTTTCTGTAAAATATTTATTTATTTATTTTCTTTATAAAAGTATAAGTTCATTATACGACAACTAGAAAATGCAGTTGAGCAACAAAATAAGGGGAGGGGTGGACACCCGAAATCTGTAGTGCATATTGAAATATGTCAGGATATGTCTTAGTCGTCTAGTACTGCTCAAACAGAAATACCACAAGTGGATGGCTTTAACAAAAGTTTATTCCCTCACAGTCCAGTAGGCTAGAAGTTTGAATTAACGGTGCCAGCTCCAGGGGAAGGCTTTCTCTCTCTGTTGGCTCTGGAGGAAGGTCCTTGTCATCAGTCTTCCCTTGGTCTGGGAGCATCTTAGCATACGAACCTCCAGCCCAAAGGACACACTCTGTTCCTGGTGCTGCTTTCTTGGTGGGATGACGTCCCCAACTCTCTGCTTGCTTCCCTTTTATCTCTTGTAAGATAAAAGGTGGTGCAGGCCACACCCCAGGGAAACTCCCTTTACATTGGATCAGGGATGTGACCTTAGTAAGGGTGCTACAGTCCCACCTTAATCCTTTTTAACATAAAATTACAATCATAAAATGGAGGACAACCACACAATACCAGGAATCATGGCCCAGCCAAATTGATACGCACATTTTTTGGGGGACGTAATTCAATCCATGACAGGATATATGTATTTTAAAACAAAAATATGGATATTAGTACAGTTTTGTAACCTGCCTCACATCATACACAAAATTAACTCAAAATAGATCATTGACCTCAATATAAAAACTAAAACCATAAAATTCTTACAAGAAAACAAAAGAAACAAATATAGATAAGATTGGACTTCATCAAAATTAAAAACTTTTGTGTATCAAAGGGCATTATCAAGAAAGTGAAAAGACCTACAAAATGGGAGAAAATATTTAGAAATCATGCATTTGATAAGGGTTTAATATCCAGAATATATAAAGAACTCCAACAACTCATCGAAAAGACAACCCAGTTTAAAAATGGGCAAAGGACTTGAACAGACATGCAGCACATGAAAAGATACCTCGTTAGTCACTAACCAAAAAAAACCAAACCTGTTGCTGTTGAGTCAATTTCCACTCATAGAAACCCTATAGGTGCAGTGGTTAAGAGCTATGGCTGCTAACCAAAAAGTAGGCAGTTGGAATCCACCAACCACTCCTTGGAAACCCTATGGAGTAGTTCTACTCTGTCTTATAGAGTTGCTATGAGTTGGAATCAACTCCGGCAATGGGTTTAGTTTTTTGGTTTTAGATACAAATTAACTGGGAATATGTTAAGTTTAAAAATTACTTTCAAAGTAATGACAGCTTAGAATGTTGAGACATCCTTCCATAAATGTATTTCTCTCTCTCTGTATCTTAATAAATTTAATAAATAGCCTTAATAAAATAAATGTTATAAAACTATTTTTCTTTATATAGATGTTGTACATGTCTTTTTAGTTTATTTGTAGGTTCCATAGATTGAGTTATGTCCCCCCAAAAGTGTGTGTATCAATTTGGCTGGGCCATGATTCCTGGTATTGTGTGATTTTCCAATATGTTGTAAATCCTGCCTCTATGATGTTAATGAGGGAGGATGGATGGCGGTTGTGTTAGTAAGGCAGGACTCAGTCTACAAGATTGGATTGTGTCCTCAGGCAATCTCTTGAGATTCAAAAGAGAGAAGTGAGCAGAGAGACGGAGACCTCATACCACCAAGAAAGCAGCGTCAGGAGCAGAGTGTGTCCTTTGCACCCGGGGTCCCTGCGTGGAAAAGCTTCTAATCCAGGGGAACATTGATGAGAAGGCCAACAGAGAGAGAGAAAGCCTTTCCCTGGAGCTGATGCCCTGAATTTGGACTTTTAGCCTACTTTACTGTGAAGAAATAAATTTCTCTTTGTTAAAGCCATCCACTTGTGGTATTTCTGTTGTAGCAGCACAAAATGACTAAGACAGTAGGTATTTTATTTATTTATTTTTTGTTACAGGAGTCTGGTTTCTCATGGCTCCTTTTTCTTCTCTTAGCTCTGCCTTCTCTGAGTTCTGCCCAACACCTAGGAAGGACCACACAGGAAAGAGAAGACTATGGCTACTGGGCCTCTGCCATTGAGAGCTCAGGTAAGCTCATTTTTCTCTCGCAGATCTCTTCTATACTCCTAAATTGTATGTGGGCTTCACTGTACTGGACAGGGCTATTGAGATATCATGATGTTGGGTATTTTTCACAAAGCCTCCCTCAGTGTCCCTCACCTCTGTTCTTAGCTACTACTTATTCAGCTGGATATCCTGGCCTGGTGAGCTTTTGGTGCTGTTCAAGGGTGAGAAAAGGAATAAAAATCATATGAGAGATTGTTCTCATGCTTATAGGCCTTGTGGACTCTCAGGAAGTATAAAATAGAATGATCTGTACAGTATACAGTATCATGACTGCACATGAATATGATTATAAGGACAAGTATGGTTGTTGTTGTTAGGTGCTGTTGAATTGGTTCTAACTCATAGTGGCCTTATGAGTCGAAACACTTCCAAGGAGCACTCAAGTATGGTTGTTGTTGTTGCTAGGTGCCATCCAGTCAGTTCCCACTTATAGTGACCCTGTGTACAACAGAATGAATCACTGCCCGGTCCTGCACCATTCTCATGATCTTTGTTATGCTTGAGCCCATTGTTGCAGCCACTGTGTCCATCCATCTTGTTGAGAGTCTTCCCCTTTTTTGCTGACCTTCTACTTTACCATGCATGATGTCCTTCTCCAGGGACTGATCCCTCCTGATAACATGTCCACAGTATGTGAGATGAAGTCTCCCCATCCTTGCTTCCAGAGAGCATTCTGGGTGTACTTCTTCCAAGACAGATTAGTTCATTCTTTTGGCAGCCCATGGTATGTTCACTGTTCTTCGCCAACACTATAATTCAATGGCATCAATTCTTCTTCATTCTTCCTTATTTACTGCCCAGCTTTCACATGCATATGAGGCGATTGAAAACACCATGGCCTGGGTCAAGCACAACCTAGCACTTAAAGTGACATCTTTGCTTTTTAGCACTTTAAAGAGGTCTTTTGCAGCAGATTTGCAAAATGCAATGCATTGTTTGATTTCTTGACTGCTGCTTCCATGGGTGTTGATTGCGGATCCAAGTAAAAGGAAGTCCTTGACAACTACAATCTTTTCTCCATTTATCATGATGTTCCTTATTGGTCCAATTGTGAGGATTTTTGTTTTCTTTATGTTGAGATGTAGTCTATACTGAAGGCTATATAGTCTTTGATCTTCATCAGTAAGTGCTTCAAGTCCTCTTCACTTTCAACAAGCAAGTTGTGTCATCTGCATACCACAGGTTGTTAATGAGTCTTCCTCCAATCCCAATGCTGCATTCTTCATATAGTCCAGCTTCTTGGATTATTTGCTCAGCATACAGATTGGAAAAGCATGGTGAAAGGATACAACCCTGATGCACACCTTCCCTGACTATAAACCATGCAGTATCCTCTTGTTCTATTCAAACAACTGCCTTTTGGTCTGTATATGGCTTCCTCATGAGCACAATTAAGTGTTCTGGATTCCCATTCTTCACAATGTTATCCATAATTTGTTATGATCCACACAGTCGAATGTCTTTGCAGAGTCAATAAAACACAGGTAAACATCTTTCTGGTATTCTGTGCTTTCAGGCAGGATCCATCTTATATCAGCAATGATATCCCTTGTTCCACATCCTCTTCTGAATCTGGCTTGAATTTCTGGAAGTGCCCTGTAGATGTACTGCTGCAGCTGCTTTTGAATGATCTTCAGCAAAATTTTACCTGCATTTGATATTAATGATATTGTTCGATAATTTGATTAGATCACTTTTCTTTGGAATAGGCATAAATATGGATCTCTTACAGTCGGTTGGCCAGGTAACTGTCTTCCAAATTTCTTAGCATAGACGAGTGAGCACTTCCAGTGCTGCATCTATTTGTTGAAACATCTAAATTGATATTCTATCAATTCCTGGAACCTTGTTTTTTGCCAATGTCTTCAGTGCAGCCTGGACTTCAGTTCTTGATCATATACTGTCTCCTGAAATGATTGAACATCGACCAGTTCTTTTTGGTGCAGTGACTGTGTGTATTCGTTCCTTCTTCTTTTGAGGTTTCCTGCATCATTCAGTATTTTGCCCATAGAGTCCTTCACTATTGCTACTTGACACTTGAATTTTTTCTTCAGTTCTTTCAGCTTGAGAAATGCCAAGTGTGTTCTTCCTTTTTGGTTTTCTAACTCCGGGACTTTGAACATGTCATTATAATATGACCTGTTATGACATTATAATATGATAAGTATAGTTAGGTATCCAGAATGTCAGTGTTCTAACACCTAGAGGAGGAGAATATCAGTGTGGAACCAGAAGTAGGAAGTGTCAGGCTATCTCAAGGGTAGGGTAGAGATAACTGGAGAAGATTTGCTATATGGAAAGAGACAAGACTTCAGAGTCAGAGTTTCCCAAGTTTGAATTTTGTCTCTACCATTTAATAGCTGCATTGTCTTGAGCAAGTGCCTCGACCTCCCTAGACCATCATCAGTTCCTCATAGTGGTAATAGGAATAACAGCATTAAATGAGTGCTCACCACATACCTGATATTGTTAAGAATTTCACATGGCCTATTTCACTTAGTAATACCTACTTCATAGGTTTACTGAAAGTTCAAATGATATAATGTAAGTAAAAAGTGCCTATCATCCCAAATAGCCAAAACAATCTTGAAAAAGAGAACAAAATTGGAAGACTAATGCTTCCCAATTTAAAAACTTACTACAAAGCTACAGTAATTAAAACAGTGTAGTACTGGCATAAGGATAGACATATAGAGAGAGAGACCAATGGAATAAAATTGAGAGTCCAGAAATAAACACATGCTTCTATGACCAATCGACTTTTGACAAGGGTTCCAAGTCTTTTCAGTGGGGACAACTGGATGTCCACATGCAGAAGAATGAAGTTAGAACCCTACCTGACACCATATACAAAAATTAACTCAAAATGGATCAATTACCTCAATATAAAAACTAAAACCATAAAATTCTTACAAGAAAACATAGGGGTTAAGCTTCAGGACCTTGGATTTGGCAGTGGATTCTTAGATACAACACCAAATGCTTGAGCAACAAAAGATTAAAAAAAAATAAAATTGGACTTCGTCAAAATAATAACTTTTGTGCATCAAAGGACATTATCAAGAAAGTGAAAAGACCTACAAAATGGGAGAAAATATTTGGAAATTAAATATTTGATAAGGGATAAATATCCAGAATATATAAAGAACACCTGTAACGCAACAAAAAGGCCACCCAATTTAAAAAGGGGCCAAAGGACTTGAATAGACATTTAGCATATGAAAAGATACTTAACCTCATTTGTCATTAACCAAAAAACAAACCAAACCTGTTGCCAGTGAGTCAATTCCAACTCATAGTGACCCTATAGGACAGAGTAGAACTGCCCCATAGAATTTCCACGGCTGTAATCATTACGGAAGTAGACTGCCACATCTTTCTCCTGTGGAGTGACTGATGGGTTCGAATCACAAACCTTTCAGTTAGCAGCCCAGCACTTAACCACTGAGCCACCAGGGCTCCTTCATTAGTCACTAGGGAAATACAAATCAAAACCACAATGATCAATTCACACCAACTAGGATGGCTGTAAGGAGCCCTGGTGGTGCAGTAGTTAAGTACTCATCTGCTAACTAAAAGATTAGTGGTTTGAATCCATCAGCTGCTCCACAGGAAAAAGAACTGGCAGTCTGCTTCCATAAAGATTACAGCCTTGTAAACCTTATAGAGAAGTTCCATCTGTCCTTCAGGTTCACTATAAGTCAGAATTTACTCAACAACTCAAAGAGAATGGATGTTTTGTGGGTGGCCAGTGGTTAAGTGCTCGGCTGCTAACCGAATAGTTGGTTGTTCGAACCCATCAGATACTCCGCGGCAGAAACGTGTGGCAGTCTGCTTCGTAAAGGTTACAGCCTTGGAAACCCTATAGGGCAGTCTTACTCTGCCCTATAGGGTCACTATGAGTCAGAATTGACTTGGTAGCAATGGGTAATGGTTGGAATGGCTGTTATTTAAAAAAATGGAAAATAACAAGTATTGGCAAGAATATGGAGAAATTGTAACCCTTCGATATTAAAGCTGCTTGTTTCAAACACCATGAATTACCCTGTGCTTAATACAGTGCTGGGAGAAAAACAGACCCATACTAAGTGGGACATAGAAAGGTGAAAAAATCTTAAGGGATTAACAACAAACACATTCTGTGAATAATATCATTGTTTCACACTAGCCTTTAAAATACCTTTGTATAGTTATCTAAATTAGTGCATCATAAGTCAGAGGCTAGCACATGGACCCCAGAATAGATTTCATAACGGAGACAAGTTCTGTGACACACTTGAGGGCTATTACCTTTATGTGTTGAGAATTTAGGCAAGTAAGGAAGACCAACATATAGCATATAACAATCTGAATTTGAACTTTTAATGTTGCCTAATATATCTAGCTAGCAAGGCAATTTATTGCAAACAGCCAATTCATTTTCAGAAGGGAAATGAATCTCATATTTCTCATTTGTATCTTCCTTCACCAAGAAGGGGCTTGTGATGATTAAGATTGTGTGTCAACTTGGCTGAGCCATGATTCATAGTGGTTTGGCAGTTATGATGTAGTTTGGCAGCTATGTAGTGATGTGATCTCCTCCGTAATGAGATCTGATATAGTGTAATCACCTCTATGATGAGATCTGCTATGATGAGCAGCCAGGCAGTTGAAAGGGAGTTTCCTTGGGGATATGGCCTGCATCCAATATATGAGGACTTCCTGGCAAAGCTCACTGGCTTTTGCTTGCTCTGGATCCTGCAGTTGGCTCCTCACCTGACCTCTGGTTCTTAGGACTTGAGCTAGCAGTTTACCTGCCGATCTTGGGATTCATCAGCCTCCGCAGCCTGTGAGCCAGTGGGTTGCCGTCTCACCTTCTGATCTTGGGATTCATTGGCCTCTACAGCCTGTGAGCCAGAGGCCTGCTGTCTAACCAGCCAGTCTTGGGTTCACCAGCCCCTACAGCTACTTGAGTCAGGAGAAGTCTCCAGCCTGACCCACAGACTTGGGACTTTCCAGCCTTTACAAGCTGCTCCTTAGAAACTCTATTGGGACAGTTCTGTTCTGTCCTGTAGGTCACTATGAGTCAGAATTGACTCGATCGCAATGGGTTTGGTTCTGGTTTATCTCTGCTTACAACAAGCTGACATAAAAGTTTGTTGTAAGTAGAGATCAGAACATATAAATATCAGATAAAACCAAAGTATGACCTTGAATACATCCAGCCTGAATTTAGAGACCATCTCAGGAATAGAATTGATGCACTAAACACTGATGACCAAAGACCAGAAAAGTTGTGGGATGACATCAAGGGTATCATATATGAAGAAAGCAAAAAGTCATTAAAAAGACAGGAAAGAAAGAAAAGACCAAAATGGATGCCACAAGAGACTCTGAAACTTTCTCTTGAGTACAGAGTAGCTAAAGCGAAAGGAAGAAATGATGAAGTAAAAGAGCTGAACAGAAGATTCAAAGGGTGGTTCGAGAAGACAAGGTAAAGTATTTTATTGAAATATACAAAGACATGGAGTTAGAAAACCAAAAGAGATTATAATATGCTCAGCATTTCTCAAGCCGAAAGAACTAAAGAAAAAATTCAAGCCTTGAGTTGCAGTATTGAAGGATTCTATGGACAAAAAAAGCTGGACTGCTAACCAAAATGTTGGCAGTTTGAATCAACCAGTTGCTCCTTGGAAACCCAATAGAGCAGTTCTATTCTGTCCTATAGGGTTGCTATGAGTCAGAATTGACTCAACAGCAACAGGTTTTTATGGACAAAAAACTGAACGACACAGGAAGCATCAAAAGAAGATGGAAAGAATACACAGTCACTGTACAAAAAATAATTGGTCAATGTTCAACAATTTCAGGAGGTAGCATATGATCAAGAACCAATGGTACTGAAGGAAGAAGACCCCAAGCAGCACTGAAGGTATTGGCAAAAAATAAGGCTCCAGGAATTTTTGGAATACCAATTGAGATGCTTCAACAAATGCATGCAACACTGGAAGCTCTCACTCATCTATGCCAAGAAATGAGGAAGAGAGCTACCTGGACAACTGACTGGAAGAGATCCATATTTGTACACATTCCAAAGATAGGTGATCCAATGGAATTCAGAAATTATCAAACAATATCATTAATATCTGTCATGGATTGAATTATATCCCCCAAAAATATGTGTATCGATTTGGCTAGGCCATGATTCCCAATACTGTGTGACTGCCCACCATTATGTCATCTGATGTGATTTTCCTATGTGTTGTAAATCCTATCTCTATGATGTTGATGAGGTGGGATTAGAGGCAGTTATGTTAATGAGGCAGGACTCCATCTACAAGATTTGATTGTGTTTTAAGCCAATCTATTTTTAGATATAAAAGAGAGAAGCAAGCAGAGAGACAGGCGGACCTCATACCACCAAGAAAGCAGTGCCAGGAGCAGAGTGCATCCTTTGGACCCGGGATTCCTGCGTGAAGAAGCTCGTAGACCAAGGGAAGATTGATCACAAGGACCTTACTCGAAAGCCGACAGAGAGAGAAAGCCTCCCTCTGGAGCTGGCACCATGAATTCGAACTTCTAGCCTCCTAGGCTGTGAGAGAATAAACTTCTGTTTGTTAAAGCCATTCGCTTGTGGTATATCTGTTATAGCAGCACTAGATAACTAAGACAATAATCTCATGCAAGTAAAATTTTGCTGAAGATAATTCAAAAATGGTCGCAGCAGTACATTGACAGGCAACTGCCAGAAATTCAAGCCGGATTCAGAAGAGGACATGGAACCAGGGATATTGTTGCTGATGTCAGATGAATCTTGGCTAAAAGCAGAAAATACCAGAAAGATGTTTACCTGAGTTTTATTGACTATGCAAAGGCATTCGACTGTGTGGATCATAACAAATTATAAATAACCTTGTGAAGAATGGGAATTCCTGAACACTCAATTATGCTCATGTAGAACTTGTACATAGATTAAGAAGCAGTTTTTAAAACAGGACAAAGGGATACTGCGTGGTTTAAAAATCGGAGAAAAGTATGTGTCAGGGTTGTATCCTTTTACCATACTTATTCAATCTGTACGCTGAGCAAATAATCTGAGAAACTGGATTGTATGAAGAAGAATGCAGCATCAGGATTGGAGGGAGACTCATTAACAACCTGCAATATGCAGATGACACAACCTTGCTTGCCAGAAGTAAAGACGACTTTAAGCACTTACCGATGAAGGTCAAAGACCACGGCCTTTAGTAAGAACTACACCTCAACATAAAGAAAATGAAAATCCTTACAACTGAACCAATAAACAACATCATGATAAGTGGTGAAGAAATTGAAGTTGTCAAGGATTTCAGTTTTCGTGGATCAACAATTAATGCCCATGAAAGCAGCAATCAAGAAATCAAATGATATGTTGTTGCATTGGGCGATGTCATGGATTGAGTTGTGTCCCCCAGAAATATCTGTCAGCTTGGCTGGGTTATGATTCCCAGTGTTGTATGATTATGTAATCTTATGTGATTTCCTTATGTGTTGTAAACTCTATCACTATGATGAGATTATATGTGATCTCCTTATGTGTTGTAAGTTCTATCACTGTGATGAGGTTATACTGATGAGGTGGACAAGATTAGATAGTGTCTTAATGCAATCTCTTTTGACATATAAAAGCAAGAAGTGAGCAGAGACACATGGGAACTTCATACCACCAAGAAGGCAGTGCCGGGAGCAGAGCACGTCCTTCGGACCAGAGGTTCCTGCGCAGAGAAGCTCCCAGACCAAAGGAAGATTGATGACATGGACCTTCCTCCAGAGCCAACAGAGAAAGCGTTCCCCTGGAGCTGACGCCCTGAATTTGGACTTGTAGCCTACTGGACTGTGAGAGAATAAATTTCTCTTTGCTAAAACCATCCA
>NW_004444117.1:1760075-1762287 GCF_000243295.1 Trichechus manatus latirostris
CTTAAACATAGCAGTGATTGTGAGAATGGCACAGGACCAGGCAACATTTCATTCTGTTATACATAGGGCTACTATGAGTCAGATCAGACTCCGTGGCACCTAACAGCAGCAACAACATCCCTACTTTCTTTTTATTTGCATTTTCCTGCTATATCTTATCTCTATTGTCCCTCCTCCCTTTGAAAAAACAAACTTTGGCTTGTGGTTTAAAATGGAATTACAGTAGTTATAGGAGGGGGGACCACAGAGGGAACATCCAGATTTAAACCAGTGACCTCTTGATTTACAGTCAAATACTCTACCACTGAGCTATAACCCATCTTCAGTGTGTGATTTAGATATATGTATTTAACTCTTCTGGATTGTGTTTTAGGTATATCTTTTGTAGGTCCCATATAGATGGATTTTAATCTAATTTTAGAGTTTGTGTCTTTTAATAGAAAAAGTCAACCCATTTATTTTTGTTGTTATACATGTATTAGGTCTTTTTCTGGCTACTTAATGATTTATGGTTGTTATGCTTTCTTGTTTCTTCTTTATTTTACATTTGCTGAACTGATGATGTTTTTATGGTTCATTTTTTCCTCTCATAAAATGGAAATTCTACCACTTGAATCCTACTAGCAGCTGCATGGTTAAGTGCTCAGCTGCTAACCGAAAGGTATGCAGTTTGAACTCACCAGTTGCTCTGAGGGAGAAAAGACCTGGCGATTTGCTGCCGTAAAGATTTCAGCCTAGGAAACCTTATGGGGTAGTTCTACTCTGTCCTATGTGGTCGCTTTGAGTCAGAGTTGACTCTATAGCTCACAACAACAACAAGTAGCTACATTTACTTCTAACAATATTTGTCAGTGGTTTTTAACATATATTTTGTCATTTTGAGTTAGGGGGAAATAATGAAGTAGAAAGAAGGATAATGAACACTATGCCCCCGTGTTTACACTTTTTATGGAGTTCACAGTTAATAGAATCTAAAATACACGGATTTCTTTGGAATGGGATTTGCTGTAGCTCTTGTGTCTTCAGTTCTCCTCTGCTAATTTTCTCCCCTTTGTCTATAGACATACTAAGATGCTGTCTGTCCTAAAGACTTTCCTTTACTTTATTTCCTTTACCTGTTCATTAGTTATTTACAGACATTCTTATGTCTCATATTTTTCACAAAAACTTTTAAGGAATATAATCTGGCTGCTTCTGATTCCTTAGCTCCCATTTATTCTGTCATCCACTATAAGCTAACTTCTGCCTACACCACTCTGCTGAAATTACCTCATTTTCGAATCTGCAGCTCTCTTTTCAATTATCATTCTGTTTGACCTTCCCCCATTTCTGATGCTGTTTCCACTACCTCCTTCTTGGCACTCTCTGCCCCTCACCTCTGCTTCAGTCCTGAATTTCCTTCTACCTCTTCTTTTGTCTTTCTCCAAGTCCCTTGCTTGCTGAGGGTTGCTAGAGGTCTTTTCTTTACCTACTGCTCTTCTCACAACATGGGGAGTTGGATAAACTTGGGTTCTAGTCCCAGCTGTGTTAACTTGGATAAGTTATTTAACCTTTTTGATCCTCACATTCCTCATCTATAAAATGATTAATGTCATCAATCTAACAGGAAGTCACATGGATTAAATGAGGTGAAGTATGTGAATCTCCTATTAGTATAAAACACAGTACCAATGTGAGTTATCATTTATGGAGACCACCACTCAGTTATGTATTCCCTCACTAAACAGATACTGAATGCTGACGGTGTTTTAGTTCCTGTGCTAAGGGTTAGGGAACAGGCTGCAATGGGCTTATAAATTTGAAATGCCATCTTCAAATCAAGCTGGGTTTTTTTATGGGTTCTCTCACAGACCAATCACATTCTTTTCCCCATTTACTGGGATTCCCACTTACTGCCCTCCAGTGAAATCTAGAGCAGCCTTTAGCACCTTTCCCTATTACTCTCTTTCACCTATTCCTGCCCTCTCCCAAAGCAGTTTCTGTGTTGTATTTATCTCTGATTATATCATGATAATATTTATTTTCACTATGGATGTCAGGTTTCTTATGGAAAATAACATGTTTTTCCTCACACAGATATCTAAGTACTATTGGAATAATTTCTTCTCCATCCTATCTCTTCTCCTCCTAGTGCTGCTTGTTTCTTCACTCAGAGAGTTTTGTTGGCATAATCCTTGGTTGAGCAGGAATTTATAGTTTCAGGAGTCAGTGA
>NW_004444117.1:1767324-1775894 GCF_000243295.1 Trichechus manatus latirostris
TAAACCTTCATCTAAGGTACAAAAATAAAAAGAATTATCTATGTGAGATCAAATTGACAACAGCAACTCAAAAGGTTTGATGGGAAGCCTAGGGGACAGTGAGTTGAAGATAATGGTGATGGAATAATTTGGAAAAGGACAGTGAGAATAGCAGCACAACTGGAAGAATGTAATTGATGTCACTGAATTATACATGTAGAAATTTTTGAAATAGCGCATCTTTGACTATGTACATTTTCACCAAAAAAAAAGGTCCTCCAAGGTCGACAAGGGAGAGTGTTGACATGTCATGGGGTTGTTAACCAATGTCATAAAACAGTACATGTACTGACTGTTTAATGAGAAACTATTTGTTCTGTAAACCTCCATCTAAAGTACAATAAAAATTTTCTTTTTTAAAAAAAAGGACGCTAGAAATAGAAATACCATATGATCCAGCAATCCCACTGCTAGGAATATATCCTAGAGAAATAAGAGCCATCACATGAATAGACATATGCACACCCATGTTCATTACAGCATTGTTCACAATAGCAAAAAGATGGAAACAACTTAGATGCCCATCAACAGATGAATGGATAAACAAACTATGGTACATACATACAATGGAGTACTGTGCAACGATAAAGAACAATGATGAATCTGCAAAGCATCTCACAACATGGATGAAACTGGAGGATATTATGCTGAGTGAAATAAGTCAGTCACAGAAGGACAACTATTGTATGAAACCACTACTGTAAAAACTCACAAAAAAGTTTACACACAAAAAGAAACCGTCTTTGATGGTTACAGGGGATGGAAGGGATGTGGGGGAAATACTAAATAGACAATAGATAATTGATAACTTTGGTGAAGGGCAAGACAGTACACAGTGCAGGGGAAGCCAGCACAACTTGTACAAGGAAAAGTCATTGCAACTCCATAGACACATCCAGACTCCCTGAGGGACCGAATTGCTGGGCTGAGGGCTGTGGGGACCATGGTGTCAGGGAACATCTAGCTCAATTGTCATAACATAGTTTATAAAGAAAATGATGAGTAGCGTCTGGCATCTTAAAAGCCTATGAGCAGCCATCTAAGATACTCCACTGGTCTTACCCCTTTGGGAGCAAGGGAGAATGAAGAATACAATACACAAGGGAAAGAGTAGTCCAAAGGTCTAATGGAGCACAACTACCATGGTCTCCACCAACCTGAGCCCAGTACAACTAGATGGTGCCCGGCTAGCACCACTGACTGCTCTGACAGGGATCACAACAGAGGTTTCCGGACAGAGCTGGAGAAAAACGTAGAACAAAATTCTAACTTAAAAGAGCAGACTTACTGGCCTGACAGAGACTGGAGAAGCCGCAAGAGTATGGCCCCTGGACACTCTTTTAGCTCAGTAATGAAATCACTCCCGAGGTTCATCCTTCAGCCAAAGATTAGATAGCCCCATAAAACAAAACAAGACTAATGGAGCACAACAGCCCAGGGACAGGGTCTGGAAGGCAGGAGGGGACAGGAAAGCTTAGGAGGGGACAGGAAAGCTGGTAATAGGGAACCCAAGGTCAAGAGGGGAGAGTATTGACAGGTCATGGGGTTGTTAACCAATGTCATAAAACAATATGTGTACTGTTTAACGAGAAACTACTTGTTCTGTAAACCTTCATCTAAACTACAATAAAAAATAAAAACCTACTTTTCACACTTTTTTTTTCTCAATGCTGTACAGCCCCTGAAATTCATGAATTTAGACTTGTAATCCCTGATTTTGTAGGACCTTGTTTTAGGGTGTTTGTTTGGTGTCCCTTCTTTCCAAGGTGAAATGCCTTTTCTGCACAGAATTGAAAATGAGAAGCATTAGACCTCACACTTATTTCTTCAGAAGCCCTGAGGGGAAGGAATAAGAACAAGTGCTGGAATTGGGTTTTATACTCCGTTCAGAACCTAAATTCTGTGTCTTTCCTCCCTAGCAGGGCATCAGCTTTCCAAACCAAATGTTATTTCCCAGCTGGAACAAGAAGAACTGAGCTGGGGGGAAAAAGAACTTCTGGGTTGCCTCTCTCCAGGTACGTATCAGGCTGCAAGGACTTGTTACATGTGTGTGTCCTGTTGGGGAGAAATCCCTTCAGGGATTTCTGGGTCTCTGGAGAGAATATGACCATTTGATTGTATTCTTTCAATTACCTCCAAGTTACTGATATTTCTCTTCTCCCTGGATCTGATTCTGACTTCCACATTCCTTACGTGATGAGGATTTGATGAGTTATCACATTTGAGGCACTTACACATTGCCTGCAACATACTGAGCATTCCATAAATGTTAGTAATTATTTCCTCTTCTGTTTTCATCTGTACTTCGAATCCTTGTCTTGCTATGTCCTCTGGGCCCTGACTTTCTTTTCCAAATATTTCTTTTCCTCAATCTTAACCTATATCCAGAGGTCCCTTTACTTTATTCATTTAAGTATTTGTAAGCTTTTTCTCATTTGAAGGGAATTAAGTTTTCTCTTCCTCTACCTTGTACAGGTATTTTACACAGGTCTTCATTTAAAAGCAAACGAAAAACAACTTTGGCGTTGCCTTTTCTTCTGTCAACCTTACATTTTATATATTTCCTTTCTCATTCTCTTATTTTTAATCTGTATCTACTATGCATTCAATTCCATTCTCCTCCAAACATATAATGCTTCTTTATCTTTGTTATCTGGTTTCTAACCCCTATCACAGCTGAAATTTCTCTTTTAGATGTTATCACTAACTTTTCTCTAAACAAATGCATCTTACACCTTTATCTTTACTTTATGCAAGCGTTGATCACTACTTCTTTTGATGCATATTTTTAATTAAAAAAATAGGCAAATATTTATTTGATCTCTGGATAGTGTTGTGCTAGCTAAGTATAAAGCAATAAAATAAATTATTAAAAAATGTATTAATAGGAAAAAAAATTTAAGACCATAACTGCTGGTTTCCAGTAAGCTTTTTAAAGCACAGGATTCTAGGAGGAGAAAAATACATTTTTATGACTCTTCTACATACTGTATAATTTAGGAGATTATTTTATACTTTTAATACTAATTTATTAGGTATAAAATAATTCCTTGAGGAAGCTTTAATTGCTTTGATTACAGATTTCTCTGTTTTTGATTACTGTTTATTTTTATGTAAATAATCTACTTAGTCAGCAAATATCTATTGAGCACTGGGCCCTGTTCCTAGCACTGGGAATTCAGCAATAAACAAAACAGTTTCCTCATGGAAACTTATATTCCACTGGGAAACAATAAATTAAGAAAGAAAGAAAGAAGGGAAGGAGGGAGAGGGGAGAGGAGATGTTAAGGATTGAATTCTGTCACCCCAAAATAAATGTTATAAATCCTAACCCCTATACCTGTGATCGGAGCCCTGGTGGTGCATTGGTTAAGAGTTCAGGCTGCTAACCAAAAGGTCGGCAGTTCGAATCCACCAACTGCTCCTTGGAAACCCTATGCAGCAGTTCTACTCTGTCCTGTAGGGTCGGCTAAGAGTCAGAATTGACTAGATGGCAATGGGTTTGGTTTTGGTTTTATACCTGTGGTTATAATGCCATCTGGGAATGAGTTTTCTTTGTTATGCTAATAAGGCAGTATTAGTGTAGGGTGTGCCCTAAGTCAGTCTCTTTTGAAATATAAAAGAACAGATTAAGCAATCAAGCAAGCAAGCACAAATGGAGGGGAAGATACAACCATGTGATCACCAGTGAACCTAGGAATATTAGCTGAAAAGAAACATGGACATTCCCCCAGAGCAGACAGAGAGAGAGAGCCTTCCCCTATACCTGATGCCCTGAATTTGGACTTCTAGCCTCCTAACCTGTGAGAAGATAGATTTTTGTTCGTTGAAGGCACCTGCTTGTGGTATATCTGTTAGAGCAGCACTAGATAACTAAGACAGGAGGGGAGGAGGAAAAGAAAGGAGGAGAGAGAGGGGATGAATATGATATAATACAGTGATAGGTGCTTATGTGTAAAAATAAAGCAGATTAAGGAAACTAGATTAGTTAATGGGAATGGAGTGGGGGGGTTGCTGTTTTATAGGGGATGATCAGGAAAGGCCTCTCCTTTAAGGTAACTTTTGAACAGATACTCAAACTGATGGGCCATGCTGGACAACATTCTTAGCATAGGGAACAGCAAGAGCAAAGACCCTGCGGTGGGAGATTGTTTGGCATTGTTGGAAGAGGAGCGTGCTAGGAGGTATGAAGATTTCTTTAAACCACCTTTCAGTCATTCTGTGAAAAAATTTATTTCTATTATCATATCTTTTATTTCTATGAGTCAAGTAAGATAAGACCTGAAAAATGTCTGTTGGATTTGGTGATAAAGATGTGGTCTGTGACCCAGGAAAAGAGCACTTTTAGTGCTGAGAGAAATTTGCTGTGAATAGAAAAGTGAAAGACAGCAAATAAGTAAAAATGTTTACATAGAGACTGTTGTTTCAACAAGGTTAGCTTAGAAGGCAAAGGAAGAAAGGGCAAGAACCAAAAGAAGTCTGAGGTAGAGAGCAGTGCCTCTGTTTTTTTTGTTTTTGTTTTTTTTTTAAACAAGGGAGAGACGAATGCATTTTCAAGAGCAGAGATCATCCATTAGGAAAGGAGACTCTAAAGATATAGAAAAGCAGAGGAAGAGAATGGAGCCCAGAAAACATGATGATTTGCAAATTCCAGATCTTGTTCTTTCCAGATTTTCTGGGATGTTACTGCCAGATTAATGTACCATTTAGTCCTCTTATTATCCTGCCCAAAACCAAGAACAGAAAGCATCGATTGAGTACTGTGCTCGGCTCTTTCCCAGCCATCATCTAATTTATTCATCATAACAAACCTATGGGGTAGATATTGTTATTCCCTTTTATAGGGGCAAAAATGGGCTCAGGGAGGTGAAATACTGTGCCAGAATTTGAACAGAGGGTTTTTGTTTGGTTTGGTTTGGTTTTGACTCCAAGTTTAATGCTAATTCCAAAAATATCATAGCTCTCTTTCCTTTCTTTGCTGACTCCCTATTTCCTAGTACGTCTAGAAAAACAGCACTTCGCTATCCTGGCCTAATTTTCTTGTAGTCATTCCTCCCTCACTACCCCCCACCCCAGGCCTACTTATCATTTCTGTCAAACCATTCTTAATGTTCTGGATTTATGTTCCATAGTATACTGGTGGATGGATGACTATAGACTGAATGCTGTTGGTTAAGCCTCAGCTTCCTGCCTTAATACCACCCTCTTCCCTTCCCTTTCTCCATACACAGATTCTGCCTCCTGCTTTTAATATGAAGTTATGCTTTTACCATGAAGCTGACTTTGACTATTTTGTCTCTTTCTTATCATGAAATCCTTTATCACTCTATTTTATTTTGTTATTCATATCTTACCTTAAATTTTAAAGGAAACACTGTTTATATCTTATCAGAACTCATTAATCTAGTCCTTAATTGTATGCTAAATTTTGGGTTGTATTATTTTCTCAAAATAATAATTTTTATTCTCATTACAAAGTGTCATACGTATATGAAAATATTTGTGTTGTCTTTGGGTGCTCTTAAGTCAATTCTGAATCATAGTGACCCTAGGTGACAGAGTAAAACTGCCCCCTACGGTTTTCTTAGCTGTTATCTTTACGGAAGCAGATCAGCAGGTCTTTTTCCCTGCAGAGCTGCTGGGTGAGTTCAAACCACCAACCTTTCAGTTAGCAGCAGAGTGCTTAACCATTGTACCACCAGGGCTCCTGTCTTAGTCATCTAGTGCTGCTCTAACTGAAACACCACAAGTGGATAGCTTCAACAAAGAGAAATTTATTCTCTCTCAGTCCAGCAGGTTACAGGTCCAAATTCAGGGCGTCAGCTTCAGGGGGAGGCCTTCTCTCTTTTGGCTCTGGAGGAAGGTCCTTGTGATATATCAGTCTTCCCTTGGTCTTGGAACATCCCAGCGCAGGAACCTCAGGTCCAAAGCACACGCTCTGCTCCCGGCACTGCCCTCTTGGTGGTATGAGGTTCCCAGGTGTCTCTGCGTGCTTCTCTTTTATATCTCAAAAGAGATTGGCTTAAGACACTATCCAATCTTGTATACCTCATCAGTATAACTGCCACTAATCCATCTTATTAGATCATAGTGATTGAATTTACAACACATAAGGAAATCACATCAGATTACAGAATGGTACACAATTATACAATACTGGGAATCATGACCCAGCCAAGTTGACAGATGTTTTTGGGGGACACAATCCAATCCATGGTAGCTCCTTATGAAAACATTTAGAGAAGATAAAAAAAATCCCTCCTAGCACTTTGGTAGATATCCTACTATTATATTTGCAAGTGTATGACTTTTATTTTAGATTTGTATCATCACCCTTACTTTTGTACATTATGCATTGATAGCCCTAAATTGCCTCTAGAGTCATTACTTTTATACATTACCTGGGGAATGCACTGAATGTTGACTAACAGCTTAATTTCAGCAGATTCGTCTTCTCTTCTGTACTGAAGTTTTTATTTATATAGCTGTTAAATACTTTGTTGAATTTTGCTCCTATTTTATAAAAAAGGAGTAGGAAATGTAAAGAAAGAGGTGCTGTTCCTAGTGGCAGTATTTTCACTAGTTAACTTGTTAATGTTGAAACAAAGATGGAAATTATTACTAATGTGGAAAGCAGTGAATTTTTAGCCTTTAATCCATGGCCATTAGACTTAAATCAGTTGATGATATTCAGTTATGAAGGAAACAAAATTTAAGAACATATATGAAGTATAAGAATTATATTATCAAAGAAAATGTCTAAAAGCTGAGGTATAGTTAGGGATTCTATAGTATTTTTAACTTCTCCAGAGTTAGAATCTCTATCCCTAAACATGTAAGTCTATTTGTGTTTTACACAGATGATCTTGAATAATTTTCAGAGATATATTATGTGTGTGTGTGTGTAAAAAGAAAGAATTATATACTATTTCAGAGTCCCTATCTACTTCATGCTGACATGTCAAGGGCTTGTCTTAAAGTGAAGACTCTGTGTGTGTATTAAGCATTAACTGATAATACACAGACACCCCAAATTTTTCTATAAACCTTCCTCATCTCACTTCGAGCACTGAAATGTCTTCATACACTTATTTCAATTTGTTATTAAATGTTATCTATCCTTCTTCTGGCTTCATAATTTCATTCACTTTTTCAACAAATACTTACGGAGTTACACTGTGTGCTGGGTGCTGTTTTATGAGCTGGGGAAATGGCACCACAGAAGTAAAGGTCTCTGTTCTCAAGAAGCTTGCATTCTAGTTTGGAGGGACAGACACCGAACACGTAAACAAACACATTGAGAAAAGTTCACATAGAAAGGAGTGTGAAAAGTATGATAGACAATGGTAAGGCGTATGATAAGACAGTGATTGGAATAGTAATGATATTTGAACTGAAACCTGAGTGGCCAAGAGATTATGTGCTGTGGAGATCTGTGGAAACTTCAATCAAAGGGAATAACAAATGTGTAGGCCCTGAAATGGGAACAAGTTTGTTGTTTGAAGAAAGAACTGAAGCCAGTGTGGCTGGAGTACAGTGAATATAGGAGACAGTTGCACAGTATGAGATGAGATGGCTGAGGTGGGCAAGGGCCAGATCATGTAGACTCTTGTAGGTCATAGCAAAGAGTTTGAATCTTATTCTCTATTTAATGGGAAGTCAGTGAAGATCTTTAAGCAGGTGAGCCAGGTCTTTCCTGACTACACTATTTAAAATTGCAAACCTCCCTCCTCACCCACCATACTCCCTGTTTCCATTTTATTGTTATATGTTTCTCCATAGCGATTACTACTACTTAAATACTAAACATTTTACTTATTATGTTAGTTGCCCTTCCTCCTCTCCATAAGGGCAGAAATTCGTTGTGTTCAGTGCTGTATATCCTTAGCACCTTGAACGTTGCCTGGCTCAATAAATGTTTTTTGAATGGTTTATCATGTTCAAAAGACTATTCTGGCTGTTGTATGGAGAATGCATTGTAGGGGGTTAAGAAGTCCAGTCAGACAGCAGGAGTAGTTTAACTATTACAAAGGGATGGAAGGAATATTAAAGGCTTCTTGTTGTTAGGTGCTGTCGAGTTGGTTCCGACTCACAGAGACCCTATAGGACAGAGTAGAACTGCCCCATAGGGTTTCCAAGGAACGGCTGGTGGATTTGAACTGCTGACCTTTTGGTTAGCAGCTGAGCCTTAGCCACTATGCAACCAGGGCTCAATGTTAAAGGCTAGAAGGACTAAATCAGCTTGAGCTAGTAAGAGCAGGACCTGATTACCAACCTTACCCCTCCCCAATTACTCTATAAGCTTTTGATCTCTATTATGGCCTGTTCCAGCCATAGATACTGAAGGATTTGGGCTTTACCAGATATCTTGGCCCTAGGGACTCCTGCTTATATCCTGATGAGTACCAAAATTAATAAATCCTACTGATTAACTAGGGAAGGAGCCCTGGTGGTACAGTAGTTAAAGTACTCTGGCTGCTAACCAAAAGGTTGGCAATTAGAACAACTAGATGGTGCCCAATTACCACCAT
>NW_004444117.1:1776627-1777646 GCF_000243295.1 Trichechus manatus latirostris
ACTGCTTTCTTGATGGTATGAGGTCCCCCTGTCTCACTGCTCACTTCTGTCTTTTATATCTCAAGAGATTGCCTCAGGACACAATCCAGTCTTGTAGATCAGGTCCTGCCTTACTTACACAACTGCCACCCATCCTCCCTCATTAACATCATAGAGGCAGGTTTACAACATACAGAAAAATCACTCAGTACCAGGAATCATGGCCCAGCCAAATTGATACACACATTTTTGGGGGGACAATTCAAACCATGACATTCTACCCTTTGGCCCCCAAAAAATCACATCCTTACAACATTGAAAACATATTCACCCCATCATATCATAGCAAAAGTCTTAACTCCAAGTCCAGAATCCAAAAATTCCTCTTCATCTGTGAAATCTAGAATACAAGTTATTTGCTTCCAAAGGTACAGTGGCAGAACAGGCACAAGCAAGACATTTCCATTACAAATAGGAGAAACTAGAGGAAAAGAAGTGATAACAGGCACCAAGCAAGTCAGCAGAACACATTACATTAGCCCTCGAGGCTTTGAAAATAATCCTCTGTTCTCTGAGACAATTTACACAATAGCCCTGCCCTCCAGACTGTAGGTATTGGCCACAGTCTCTGGATTTTGAGTGGAGGCCCCTCGGCCCTGGGCTTCAGCTCTGCCTTCCAGGCCCTCTGGGACAGCAACTCTGCTCCCTTGGCTTTAGGTGCACCATTCTCCTAGTCCATCGGAGTGACAACTCCACCCTTAGAAACACCAGAGGCTATGGCTCCACCCTTTGAAACCCCTGAAGTCATGGCCATACCTTTTGAGGCTGAAGCAGCTCCGCTTCTTGTGTCCCTTGTCTCTTCAGCTTCTGCTTCCTATGGCCTCTCGGCCCTCAGGCCTCATGCCCGCATCTGCCCTGCTGGGGCAAGTGTTCCAAAGCTGTGTAGCTCCACCGGTGTAAGTGCCCGGAGGCACCCCACTCCGCCAGAAAGCCTTGTGCACACAGACACTCAGCTCTCTCGCTCCGTGGGTCGGCTCCAG
>NW_004444117.1:1777746-1801484 GCF_000243295.1 Trichechus manatus latirostris
AAAGCCTTGTGCACACAGACACTCAGCTCTCTCGCTCCGTGGGTCGGCTCCAGTGCCGTCTTTCACCGGTCTCCTGGTTCTGCTGCTGTTGGTTCTCTGCTGCTGCTGCTTCTCTGCTGCTGTAGGTTCTCTGCTGCTGCTGGTCCTCCATCACTGCCGCACGTCTATCCATTCATAGTTTTAAAACTGCTTCCACATTTTAGGTATCTGTTAGAGCAGCACCCCACTCTCTCGGTACCAAATTCTGTCTTAGTCATCTAGTGCTGCTATAACAGAAATACCACGAGTGGATGGTTTAAACAAAGAGAAATTTATTTCTTCACAGTAAAGTAGCCTAAAAGTCCAAATTCAGGGTGTCAGCTCTGGGGGAAGGCTTTCTCTTTCTCGGCCTCTCATCAGTGTTCCCCTGGACTAGGAGCGACTCTGCACAGGGACCCCGGTCCAAAGGACGTGCTCTGCTCCTGGCACTGCTTTCTTGATGGTATGAGATCCCCCTGTCTTACTGCTCACTTCTGTCTTTTATATCTCAAGAGCTAGCCTCAGGACACAATCCAGTCTTGTAGATCAGGTCCTGCCTTACTTACACAACTGCCACTTATCCTCCCTCATTAACATCATAGAGGCAGGTTTACAACATACAGGAAAATCACATAGTACCAGGAATCATGGCCCAGCCAAAGTGATACACACATTTTTTGGGGGACACAATTCAAACCATAACAATGACTAAGACACCAGCCCAAAAGCAAAGATGAGAAGACAGGAAGGGGCAGGAAAACTGGACAAATGGAAACTGGGAACCTAGGGTGGAGAAAGGGAGGGTGTTGACACATCACGCTGTTGGCAACCAATGCCACAAAAGGATTTGTGTATTAACTATTTAATGAGAAACTAATTTGCTCTTTCACCTAAATCACAATAGTTAAAAAAAAAAAGGAAGATCGGCTATTAGAACCCACCAGCCGCTCTGCGAGACAAAGATGTGGCAGTCTGCTTCCCTAAAGATTACAGCCTTGGAAACCCTGTGAGGCAGTTCTACTCTGTCCTATAGGGTCATTATGAGTCAGAATCAACTCAACAACGTGTTAATCAACTAGGGAAGGGTGAAAAAGCATTCTAAGACAATAAGGGAGTTTGGGCTATCACTTGAAAGCCCTTTTTAGGCAAAAAAGAAAGGCAGAGCTGTATATTGCTTACCATAAAATAATAATGGTAATCATAACAGCTAACCATCATTAAACCCTTATTATGGCCAACTATAATGCTATTGTGATTTACAGAATATTTAGTGAAATAGCAAAATGGCAGGAATCTGAAACAATGTCCAATCCTGGAAGAGTTTTTGACCCTTAATGCTCAAGTTGCAAGCCCACAATACGTCACTAATTCTCATTAGTCACCCTAACAATAATTGTGTTTTCCAGGTAGAGAGTCATGTAATCTAGGAAAAATAAAATGTCTTCCTCTTCTCAGTTGTCTGATTGTATTGGTCACATTTTCAGGACAATATTAAATAGTAGTTTTAATAGTTGACATCCTTTCTTTGACTCTGTTGTTAGTAAGAATTCTTCTAGTGTTTTATCATTATTATAGTACAGCACTAAAATTCTTGTTTTTGAATTAGGAATGGATATTGGATATTATCAAATATTTCTTTGCTGAGAGTTTTTTCCATTTATTTCAAGTGTGTTTACGTTACTTGTTGGAGCATTTTCATAATGTCTGCTTTAAAGTCTTTTTGGCTAATTCCAATATATGTGTCATCTTGCTTGGCATCTTTGATCATCTTTCCCCATTAAAGTTGATATTTTCTGGTTTATTTATACTCTCAGTGATTTCTGAATTATTTCCTGGACATTTTGACTATTGTAAGATTTCCTACAGAAAATGTTGATATTTTTATTTTACCAGGCAATTGACCCAGTTGAGTTCAAGCCACAAAGTCCACCCAGCTTTCTGTGGGTTGTGGGTTGTAGTTTCAAAGGCAGTTCGTTTTCAAAGACTTTTCAGTGCTGCTTGAATCTGTCCCATGTGTGTGCCACTCTATAGCCAGTCTGGAATTTGGGCAGTGATCCATCCTGTCATTCTGTTTTCAAAGCCTGTCTGCTGTCTAGGGTCAGATTCATGTATGCATACCTTGCGAGTAAGCCCAGGAGTTCATAAATAACTTTTAACGATCGCTTTCCCAAGCTCCTCCTTCTCTGCTGTCTCTCCAGTACTTTCCAGTTCCCTTGGCCTCCCCTGTTCAGTTCTCTGGCCATAAAGCAGGGGCTTTAGTTGCCCTGCTCTACTACTGCACACTTCAGTGACTGTCTGCACCTGAAGCTGAGCAACAGGAGGACAGAGAGAAAAATTAATTGGGGTGCTCACCATCCTCTTGAGACCACAAATTCTTTGATTGAGTTAGCAGGCTCCTGGTTTTAGGCTCCTGTGAGCTCCCATTGCCACTGTTGCTGCAGTCACCACATGATTACTAGGAGGGTGAGGTATGATAGAATGGAGAAAAGAAAAAAAATTGGATGATTTCCCCTCCTCTCTAAGCTTTAGGAGTCTCTTCCTGCTGCTTGAACCAAAACTAGAGAGCTTCTTCTGGAGCTCTCCATGTTTGTACCACAGTGCCTGCTTTCAGGTTGCTATCTGTTTAGCTCAGAGGATACTGCTGGTTTGATGGTACTTGGATTTTGGTCTTCTTCCTCAATTCACCCACTACTATTTACTTTTCAGAGTCCTCAAATAATTGCTTCATACATCCTGTTCAGTTTTTATAGCTGCGTTCAGTGGGAGAGACAGAGTGGAGTGTGCTTACTCCTACTCCATCTTATCCAGAACTAGATGCTGTACTTAGGTTTTAGTTTTACCTTCTTTTTCTAACTTTTTAAGGTAGGAGCTTAGATCATTGGCTATAGACCATCCTTATTTTCAGTATAAACACTTAAAGCTATAAATTTTTCTCTAAGCATGGATATAGCTGCATCCTATAAATTTTGAGATATTATTTTCATTTTCATTCAGTTCAAAATATTTTCTAATTTCCATTGTGATTTCTTTTTTGATCTATGGAAATTTAGTGGGTCAGAGCTTAAATTCCAAATATTTGGGGCTTTCCCAAATATTTGAAACTTAATTCATTAGATCTTCTTTATCTGTTATCTGTAACAATTTAAATAGCACTTGAATTCTCATCTCCTTAAAGATTTTAGAGAATTCACATATGAAATCACCTGTGCCTAGGGCTCTTTTCAAGGGTAGCTCTTTAAAAACACTGTCGATATCTTCCATGTTTTTTGTTTGTTTGTATTTTCTATTTCTTCTCACCATTTTATTCAGTCTTTCAAATGTATGAACATAGAATCAAACAAAGAATTACTTTCTTTTACTTTGTACTTGTGCTTTTTTTCATTTTCCCGCTTTTTTGTGTTTGCTTCATTTCTTTCGAAGCTTATGTATTTTTACCTTTTTTTTGCATTACATCTAGTCAATCCTCATATTTTTAGTTTATTGATTTATGCTTTTAACATTTATTCTTTACATTTTCCTTAGATTTGGGGGATTTTTTAGCATTAGTAGAATGCTTTGGTTCTTTTTTTTATTTTTATTTAACATATGTTAGCTGTATCTGTATTGCTTATTTTATTTTAGATTTTCTGAATTTTGGAATTTTATTGTCCCTTTGACTGAAGAGTTGTTTTGTAGTCTGTTTTTTCTTTTCTTGATAATTTTTTGGTTTCTTTCTCTCTTGGCCAGAGGTTACCTATAAACTCTTTCTGTTTTTGACAATTTATTGAGGGTTTTTTTTTCTTTGTTACCTAATAATATGGTCAGTTTTTGTGTGTGTTTCATGGACAGTTGAACAGAATTTTCTATGAGATGTGGAGTTTTAGCTATATGTTCTTGAATAATCTTATTATTATATTAATTTGCTAGGGCTGCTGTAATAAAATACCACAAATTGGGTGGCTTTAAAGAACAGAAATATATTGTCTCACAGTTCTGAAGGCTGTTAGTCCAAATTCTTATCTCTTCCAGTTTCTGATAGCCCCAGGCGTCTCTTGGTGTTCCTTGGCTAGTAGATGGGTTTCATGTGGCTGTTTTCTCCATATGTGTCTCTCTCTCTCTCTGTTCTACTCTTTTACAAGAATAGCACTCAGATTGGATTAGGACACTCTCTATGCCAGTATGATCTCATGTTTGCTTAACTGATAACATCTTCCAAGACACTATTTCCAAACAAAGTCACTTTCACAGGTACTAGAGGTTAGAACTCCAGCGTGTCCGCAGTGGTTAAGGCGATTGATCGGCTGCTAACTGAAAGGTCGGCAATTCAAAACCACCAGTGGCTCCTCGGGAGAAAGATGTGGTAGTCTGCTTCCATAGAGATTTACAGTCTTGAAAAACCTGTGGGCTCACTGAGTCATAATTGATTCCATGGCAGTGGATTCGGATTTATTTTGAATCTATAGCTAAAGGAGCCCTAGGGTGCAATTGTTAAGTGTTCAACTGATAACCGAAAGACTGGTAGTTCAAACCCACCCAGTGGTTGCTCGGGAGAACGACCTGGCAATCTGCTCCAGTAAAGATTTCAGCCTAGAAAACCCTCCAAGGCAGTTCTGCGCTGTCACATGAGGTCATTATGAGTCAAAATCGACTCCATGGCACCTAACAATGACAACAACATACAGAATAATGACTATCTTTTTTTTGTATATATTTGCTTTGTGAAGTACCAAAATACATGTTAAAATCTCCCATCGCCTTTATATTTCTGACAATTGTACTTGTATTTTCTGTATTTCTTGCTTCATATCTTCTGTATTTCTTGCTTTATATCCTTTCATTTGAAGCAAAAGGGTTTATGCCAGTTATGTTTTAGTTATGGCTGCTAGCCTTATCTTTAGTGACTATTCTGTTTCTCTTTTTCTGCCTGGTATTTTTGATATTTATGTTATGACTCTGATTTGCTTATTTGCATTTATATCTAGTATATATTTTCTTTTAACATTCAACGTTTCTGAGGCCTATTGTTTTAGGAGTGTCCATTATTGACAGCATATAATTAGATTTCCTTTTTTGACAAAAATTAACAGATATTTATTGATTTAACAGAAATGTTTGCTTTTCTTTTCTTTGTTTCCTAGCTTTGGTAATACTGTCTGGGTTTTCTTTATTTTACATGATTTTTTTGTTCACTCTCTTTTCTTTCCATGTTAATTTAGAAGGCATATAGTTAGTTTTTAACTTTAGTTTTAAATTATATTCTAAATCCTATATTAGTTTAGCAACTTCAGAAATAAAATGGAATGTCTTATTTTTCCCCTTAAAAGAGAAATTAGCATTTATTTATCCCAGCCACTTCTAGTTCTTATTTGTTTTTATAAATATTGTACAATCTGTTATCAAATTATTTTTATTATATTTTCCTTAATAAATTATGTCCATTGCCATCACTTTATTCAGTATTTAACAGTACTGTTTATTCTATGCTTATGTAGATTCAATGGTTTACTGCCAATCTTTTCATACCCAAACTTCCCCATTCGAGAGTTCAGTTTTTGTTCATCTTTATTGTGACCAAATTGAATCTTTAAGCAGTATTTCAGGAATGGTTTAGGAGGACTATAGTTACTTAATCTTTCAAACTTAAGAATCTATTTTGGTTTTCTACCTGACATAGTACCGGTCATGTTGAATTCTTTGGTCACGTCAGTCTTTCCTCAATCTTCCGTAGATATTTCTTTCTTTGTCTTAAGCAGCAAGTCTTCAGAATTAACTTTTAAATTAGATCTCTAATTTATACTACCATGTTTTTACACAAATAACACACGTGTTATACGTTTTTTGCTAACCATGCCCTTCTCCCCCCACATCTGTGAGGTGTTTTAAGCACGCTATGCTAATTTTTTATAGCAACATGTAAAAAAAACTTAGCATAGCACGCTTATGAAAATACCTCATGAGGGGAGGGGCAATTGGCAAAAATATATATAACAATGCGTTATTTGCATAAAAATGCAGTTAGTTTACTAATTTATATCTAACTTATACAGTAACACCTGCAAAAGCCAGAACTTGTGTAAGGTGGAAACCTGTCAGAGAAGGAAAACTCAAATATTTTCCAGTAAAACAAGCAACAGAAAACTCACTATACTGTCAAAGGTGGCAAACTGCAAGACCTGGAAAAACAAGACAGGCCCGTCGAGTTCCACCTCTCTCAGATTTCACTGTAATATATAAAGCTATACTGAATCTTTGGCATATCACCATGTTGTTTTTTATGATACTATAATAATGTTTTAATTTTAAATAATTTTTTTTGGAATAGCAATACTTTCTGTTTTTCTCATCTGTTTTGTTTTTGTTTTTAAATAATACTTTATTGTGTTTTCAGTGAAAGTTTACACAGCAAATTAGGTTCTCATTTGACAATTTCTATACAGATTGTTCAGTGATATTTGTTACATTTTTCACAATGAGTCAACATTCTCTTTAATTGCATTCTGTTCTGTTTCCAGTGCTCTAGTTTCCCTGCCCCCTTATCTTTTGTGTGTGTGTGCGTTAGGTGAAAGTGTACAGCTCAAGTTAATTTCTCATACAAAAATTTATACACATATTGTTATGTGACAATAGTTGCAATCCCTACAATGTGACAGCACACTCCCCCTTTCCACCCCAGGTTTCCCGTGTCCATCCAATCAGCTACTGTCACTTCTTGCCTTCTCATCCTGCCTCCAGACAGGAGCCACTCATTTGGTTTCATGTATCTGCTTGAAATAAGTACACTCTTCACAAGTATCATTTTATGTTTTATAGTCCAGTCTAATCTTTGTCTGAAGAGTGGACTTTGGGAATGGTTTTAGTTCTGGGTTAACAGAGTGTCCAGGGGCCACGGCCTCAGGGGTTCCTCCAGTCTCAGGTGATTAAGTCTGGTTTTTTTAATGTGAATTTGAGTTCTGCTCCACACTTTTCTCCCACTCTATCAGGGACTCTCTTGTGTTCCCTGTCAGGGCAGTCATTGGTGGTAGCCAGGTACCATCTAGTTCTTTTGGTCTTAGGCTGATGGAGTCTCTGGTTTATGTGGCCCTTTTGTCTTTTGGGTTAATATTTTCCTTGTGTCTTTGGTGTTCTTCGTTCTCCTTTTCTCCAAGTCGGTTGGGACCAATTGATGCATCTTAGATGGCCACTCACAAGCTTTTAGGACCCCAGATGCCACTCACCAAAGTGGGGTACAGAACATTTTTTTAGTAAACTTTGTTATGCCAATTGACCTAGATGTCTCCTGAAACCATGGTCCTCAGACTCCAGCCCCAGCTACTCTGTCCCTCAGAGTGTTGGGTTGTGTTCAGGAAACTTCTTAACTTTTGGTTTAGTCCAGTTGTGCTGACTTCCCAGGCCCCCTTATCTTATCATCTTTGCTTTAGAGTAATTGTTAACCTTTTGGTCACATATAGATTTTTTTAATGGAATACCATACTCATGGGTAATGTCCTTTATTTTGTGTGCCAATCTGTTAATTTCACTAAAAGATGACCCAGGGGAAAGTTTCAGTTCAAGGTGTAAAGAGTATCTCAGGGCAATAGTCTCAGGGAGTCCTCTAGTCTCAAATGGTCCAGTAAGTCTGGGCTTTTTAAGAATTTGAGTTCTGTTTCATGTTTTTCTCCAGTTCTATCAGGGTCCATCTATTGTGGCCCTGATCAGAACAGTCGGTAGTGGTAGCTGGGCACTATCTAGTTCTTCTGGTCTCAAGGTAGATGAGGCCATGGCTCATGTAGGCTGTCAGCCCTGTAGACTGGTTTCTTCATTGATACTTTGATTTCATTCTTTCTCTTTCTTTCCTGGTGAATGGAGACCAAAGTTGTAGCTTAGATGACTTCTTGCAAGCTCTTAAGACCCCAGATGCTACTCACCTCACTAGGGTGCAGAATCTCATCTATTTTTGAAATATATATACAGGAGAATGTGTAAATGCAAAAAAGAGGAAGACCCTCAACGAGATAGATTGACACAGTGGCTGCAACAATGGGCTTATGCATAACAACGATTGTGAGGATGGCACAGGACAGGGCAGTGTTTCGTTCCATTGTAGATAGGGTCGCTATGAGTCAGAACCAACTCGACAGCACCTAACAACAACAAAAACAACAGAATGTGTAAAATATATTGTCTTAGTCTAGGTTTTCTAGAGAAGCAAAACCAGTAAAGCATATAAATATATAAAGAGAGTCTTATATAAAAGAAACAGCTCACAGGATTGTAGAGGCTGGAACGTCCCAAGGCCATGGATTAGGATAGAGACTTTTCCAGATTCATGTAGCTGCAGGGGCTGGCGAACCCAAGATCAGCAGGCTGTTAATATTGATGAATCCCAAGATTCTCAGGCAAAACCGCAAAGCTTCTCCTGATTCACATAGCTGCAGGGGCTGGAAAACCCAAGATCAGCAGGTTGGAGGCAGGGCTTCGCTCACAGGCTGTGAAGATCGATGAATCCCAAGATCAGCAGATAAGTGGATAGCTGAAGTCCCAAGAACCAGAGGTCAGACAAACAGGGGCAGCCGCAGGATCCAGAACAGAGCAAAAAGCCAGAATATCTACTTATATTCAGATGCAGGCCACACCTCCAAGGAAACTCCCTTTCAACAGATTGGCTACTCACAGCAGATTCAGTCATGAGAGTGATTACATATAAACACTGAGAATCATGGCCCAGCCAAGGTGACACACAATCTTAACCATCACATATATGTAAATACTTATTTAACAAAATCCTACCTAGTATTCACTAAGTGCCAGATACTCCTCTAAGCCCTTTGTAAATATTAACTAATTTAGTCATATCAGCTCTATGAGCTAGGTATCGTTTAACAGATAAGGAAACTGAAACAGAGAAGTTAAGTAACTGCCCAAGGTTACACTGCTAATAGTGGTGGATCCTGGATTTGAACCAGGTAGTCTGGCTCCAGAGTTGTTGTCTTAACCACTATGCTATGATGCTGCTGTATATAGTTAATAATAACAATTAATGAAAAATAAAGAAAACACTCAAGGACCAAAATACAGATTAAGAATAGACCATTGCTAGTACATTAGAAGTGCTTTGTGCATACCTACTAATTCACATCCTCTTACCTGTGCTCAAGACATAACCACTATTCTGACTTCTATGATAATAATTCCCTTATCTTTCTTTATAGTATTTCCATCTATAAACAAATCTCTAAACAATGTATTAGTTTTAGTCTGTTTTTATACTTTGTCTAAGTGGAATCTTACTATATATATTTTTCTCTGACTTACTTAAAATTATTTATTCATTCACATTGATAGGTGTGGCTTTATTGATGTTTACTGTTGTCAGTTATTCCATTGTATAAATAATTGACAATTTCATTACCCATTCTACTGATGGAAATTTGGATTGTTTCCGGGTTTTTCCTTCTGTGCCAATGCTATTGTAAAATTATTAATCCTGGTGTAACCTTGCAAGGTAGATTTACCCAAGTATATGTACCTAATTTTGGAGCTGCTAAATCATAGTCGTTGTGCCTGTTCTGTATTAGTAGGTAGTACTAAAGTTTTTCAAAGTGCTTGTGCCAATTTTCACTCCAACTGGCAGTATATGAAAGGTCCCATTACCGCACATCCTTGTCAGCATCTGAAACAGTCAGTATGAACGTTACATTTTGTTACTGAGTTAGATGTGGTAATGGTGTCCCATTGTGATTTTAATCTGCCTTTCATCTTTGCTTGTATTTTTATTCACCATTCAGATTTCCTTTCTTAAGAACCTTTTCAATTTTTTTACCTATTTTTCTACTTGAGCTTTGTGTTTGTTTCTGTTTCATATACATGATTTTCCAAGTTTAGATTGTTGCAAATATCCCCTCCCAGTATGTAGCTTTTATCTTATTTTTTTAGCTTTCTTTATATCTTTTAGTAATTAGAGGTGTTTCCAACGTGTCTTATTTTTTTTCTCTTCTCATTCTGTCTTTATTATTCAAGAAATGTATTTCTTGAACCACTGCATGGTTTCCAAACTTGGTCTTTTCAATGTATCATTTATCTTTGAATTAAGGCAGTTATGTCTGGACTTTGTATCTAAGATCATTATGAGTGGATTCTTCTTTGTTCTCCATGTTGTTTACTGGGTAGCACTTTAAATGTTTCCAAATAACTTGAGTTGGATGTCTGGATATGATGATAGTGAGGTGTGGCAAGAGGCAGCCTCCAATTCATGTGTTGCCTATTGATATTTTTGCACTCTATTAGATAGTTTCTCTGGGGTTATCTGGTGGTATGTGTGTTTTAGAGGTGGAGCCTGCCTGACTTTCCACTTTTTCTCTCTTTTTATGTAAGCAGGTCAAGTTGTAAGGAGAAGGTTGCCGTTAATGCATATTCTTTGTTTCACAGTAAAGCCCCATGGCTCACAAGTCCTTGGTTTGTTGGTACAGTGTTGATCTTGCTCTGTTGACTCTGGTCAGTAGTTGTAAAACTGATTGCAGTTTCTTATCCTCTGCTCCTCATTGCTTCCAGACCATTTTGTCTGGGATAAGAAAAGAGATCTCAGAAAACAAATCTGAGTGGCTAATAGATCCCTCCTTCAGGCCTCTCCAAAGCATTTCAACAGATTCTCACTGGCCACCCCTGCCACCAGTTCTCATCTTTAAGAAATGGATATTTGGGAAAGGTAGAGCCCTTAGGATTCTCTTACTTTCATGAGAAATTTACAATTTGTTTAAAGTTAGGTGGAAAAAGCTTTTAGATTTTGTCATCCTCCCTTAAGAAATTAAATCTCATTTGTATTATGAGATTGTGACTATTACCTAGTTTAATTACATAAGGCGTATTTTTTATTTTAGTTCATTTCAATGCATTGGCAAAGATTAGTTATTTAGTGTATAGGTAATCAAGTATTCTTGTAAACATTTGGGATAAGAAAAATTGATTCAACAATTTTTAGGGAAATTTGGCCATAGGTTTCAAAAATGCAAAACTTTTTAATCCAGTAGCTTCACTTCTAACAATTTCTCCTACAGGTATTCTCCAACAACTATGCAAATATATGTACAAGTATGTTCATCGCACCATTGTTTGTAATAGTAAAAACAAAACTGAACCAAAACCAAGAAACAACCTAAAGATCGCTGATTAGGGGATCAGTTAAAAATCCAACAGGGAAATGTTACGTAGCTTTAAAAGCTTTATGGAATTATAGCCACAGTACTTTTTTTGTGTAAAAAATTTTTTTTAAAAGGAAGTTCCAGAAGTTGTCATTGTTGCTAGTTGCTATACAGTCAACCCTTGACTCATGGCAATCCCAAGCACAGGATCAGACCATTGTGAATCATGGGGTTTTCATTGGCTGATTTTTGGAAGTGGATCACCAGGTCTTTCTTCCTAGTCTTTTAGTCTGGAAGCTCCACTGAAACCTGTTCTGGATCATAGCAACACACAAGCTTCCACTGACAGACAAGTGGTGGCTTGAGGAGCATTTGTCAGGAATTGAACCCAGGTCTCCCACATGGAAGGTGATAATTCTACCACTGAACCACCACTGCCTCTCCAAAATGTTGTTGTTCTGTGCCATCGAGTCAATTCCGATTCATAGCAGCCCTATAGGACAGAGTAGAACTGCCCCCATAGGGTTTACTAGGCTGTAAATCTTTATGGGAGCAGATTGCCAGGTCTTTTCTCCCATGGAGCTGCTGGTGGGTTCGATCCTCTGACTTTTCGGTTAGCAGCCCAGCACTTTAACCATTCCTCAACCAAGGGTCCCTGAATAGTAGGCCTAATATAGTTCCAATTGTGATTTTTTAAAAGGGACTTATAAAATTATATTTCATATATGAGTGTGAGATTGTGTGACATTTTCTGTGAGGATGTGAGATAAGTGTTTAGACACTTATGCATAGAAAATTTTCAGAATTGTATACAAGAATCTGTTAAAAGTGTTTACCTTTGGGCACTGGAGAGTTTTTCACTTTATAATACTTTGTTGACTTAAGTTGTTTCCATGCACAAGTTATTTTTATAATATTTATTTTTAAAAATAGTTCATAAAAAAATTATGCTTATGTTAGAGAAAAATAATGAAGATAAGCCATAGCCAAATGAAATGTTGAGCCATTTATACTTATATCTGGACAAGTTACAATGCTGCAAATCTGCATATTATTTAAGTGCCAAAGAGACATGTTTTTTTGTTGTTAGGTGCCGTCAAGTTGGTTCCAACTCATAGCGATGCTATGTACAACAGAACAAAAGATTGCCCAGTCCTGCGCCATCCTAACAATTGTTATGCATGAGCCCATTGTTGCAGCCACTGTGTCAATCCATCTCCTTGAGGGTCTTCCTCTTTTTCACTGACCTTCTGCTTTACCAAGCATGATGTCCTTTTCCAGGGACTGGTCCCTCCTGATAACTTGTCCAAAGTATGTGAGATGAAGTCTCACAATCCTTGCCTTTAAGGAGCATTCTGGTTGTACTTCTTCCAAGACATATATGTTCATTCTTCCAGCATCCCATGGTATATTCAATATTCTTTGCCATCACCATAGTTCAGAGGGGTCCATTCTTCTTCAGTCTTCCTTATTCATTGTCCAGCTTTTGCATGCATATGAGGTGATTGAAAACACCATGGCTTGGGTCAGGCACACTTTAGTCCTCAAAGTGACATCTTTACTTTTTAACACTTTAAAGAGGTCTTTTGCAGCAGATTTGCCCAATGCAGTGTGTCGTTTGATTTCTTGGCTGCTGCTTCCATGGGCATTGACTACGGATCCAAGTAAAATGAAATCCTTGACAACTTCAATGTTTTTTCCATTTATCGTGATGTTGCTTATTGGCCCAGTTGTGAGGATTTTTGTTTTCTTTATGTTGAAGAGACATAGTGGTGTAGTAAAAGAAGCATCATCAGCTGAGCATGGGTGTGATTCTGGTTCTATCACTGTGAGTTGTATGTCCTTGGGCAGATTTGCTTTGCTAAGCCTTAGTTTCCTATTTGAGAAAGGGTTAATACTACCAACCTCACAGGATTATCTTGATGATTAAATGAGGTATTATATGTGATGGTGGCACAGTGGTTAAGTGCTTGGCTGCTAACCAAAGGTTCGGTGGTTCAAACTCACCAGCTGCTCTGTGGGAGAAAGATGTGACAGTCTGTTTCTGTAAAGATTACAGCCTTGGAAACCCTGTGGAACAGTTCTACTGTGTCCTATAGGGTCTCTATGAGTCAGAGTCAACTCAACAGCAGTGGGTTTGTTTTTTTCGTTTTGTTTTGTATGTGATGTGTTTGAGATATTCAGAGACAGAGAAGTTAATAATCTGTAGTCAAGAACGTTTTTAACAATTATATGGCTTGAGCTGGCCCCTGAAATGTTTAATAATTGATACAAAGGAGTTTATAGCCTACTGGGGGGACATTTGGGAGGCTGAGCTAATTGTAACAGGGCCTCTTCGTTGGTGAATAATATTAATAGAAAGTAGGTTTATAGTAGTTATATGGGAATCGTTGCAAAATTTTGATCATGAGGAATAACACTTTGGTCAGAGTATGGAAAACAGTGTTTGCCTTCTATAGGCAAGGACTAAAAGAGAGTTGACAATTGTACAGAAAATTTAGGATTACAGTCTGCACAGGTAGGGAAATCAGAGCTAGTTCATAAGTACTGAACAAGCAAACACGGATCAAAATATTTGGGAACCAGGTGGTCAGGCTATAGATCTTAGTGGGCAGATCGTAGGAAGATTTGAAAAGAAGTCAGACTGAGCCTTGGATAAGGGATCCTAAACCTCTTTTATTATTCCTAATGACTATGGATGTGCCTGAGCCCATAAACTCTATAATTATAAAGCTTACATTTGTTAGTCACTTACTATATGCATGCCAATACTCAGTCTTCACATGTATTTACATTTATGTTCCACAGCAACCATTATTTCCCTCTTTATAAAGATGAAGAAATAGGTTCAAAGACATTAATTAACTTGCTCTAAGTAGCTAGTAAATGTCAGAACTAGGATATGAACCCATGGTGACTCCATAAACTGAACTTCTGTTTACACTACACTGCCTGCCTCAGGCTCTGTGCCAGAATAGCTGCAGCTAAACATATTTGAGCTTTTTGACTGCAAGTGATGGAGGAAGGAAAGACAACCAGTGATGCAGACATAATAATTAGCATTTTTAAGTACCAAGTATGTTCTGGTATTGTATGATCCAAGTATGTTCTCAAAGGGTAATTTATTTATATTATCTCAAATTTTATCAGATTATTATCCTCATTTTATATATGTGAAAGCTTGAGCACAGAGAAACAAGTACTAATTCAGGTGGTAACTGTTAAAGCCAGGATTTGAACCCAAGTCTGTCTAACTCTAGGGTCAACATTTCTTTCACTGTGCTACACTGTAATGTTTTAAAAAGATTAATTTGGTGTCAGGGTTATAGGAAGTCTTGGAAGAAACTAACTGGTAGTAGGAACATCAAGTACATGGCAAAGCTTTCTGATCTGTCTCTCCCAGCCCCATATCTTCTGTATATTTTCCATCTGCATTATTTAGCCTAACCCCATGGTTGCTCATTTCACTGTCCATTCTTCCTGAATGGGCTCTCTTCTTTCTCTGTTTACATGTTGTATCTGCTACTCCCTGCTTCTAGCTTCCCTATTAGCTAATGGGCAGGTTCACTATTCTTTCCCTCCCTTTTTCTTCCTAATAGTATGGACATCTTTGAAAACCCTCAAATGTGCCCTGTAGTTATTCTCACTTTCATTTTCTCATTCACGTCTTATTACAGTTTTCAGTCTCCCAGCACAGAAACCAGTGTGCATTGATTTTTTCGTTGTTGTAATTTCTTTTTCAGACTGGGAGACAAGACTTGAAACCAAAGAGTCAACTCCAAAGCCCAACATTACTGAAGATTTTTCCCATGAGGTAATAATGGAAAGGGAAGGTCTCTGGCATTCCACTTTAGGGGAAACCTGGAAACCTGATAATTGGTTAAAAGGGCCACCAAAAAACCAAGATAGACATTTGGGCCAAGTGGCAGTTACTCATAAGGAAACCCTCTCTGAGAGGAGGGTCTGTGGAAGTAGTGAATTTGAAAGATATTCCAGTCAGGGTTCACTCCTTGATACACAACACAGTATTCCTATGGGCAAGAAGCCCCACAATTGGAATTTCTATGGAGAAGATGCCAAACAAAATTCTGAATTAATTAAAAGTCAAAGAATGTTTGTAGTGAAGAAACTCTATGAGTGTAATGAGTGTGGGAAAGCCTTCAGCCAGAGTTCATCCCTTCTTAAGCACCAGAGGATTCATACTGGTGAGAAACCACATAAGTGTAATGTGTGTGGAAAGCACTTCATTGAAAGTTCCTCCCTTACTGTACATCAAAGAATTCATACTGGGGAGAAACCCTACAAGTGTAATGAATGTGGAAAAGCCTTCAGTCAGAGCATGAACCTTACTGTTCATCAAAGAACTCATACTGGAGAGAAACCCTATCAGTGTAAAGAATGTGGAAAAGCCTTCCATAAGAACTCATCCCTGATTCAACATGAAAGGATTCATACTGGAGAAAAGCCCTACAAATGTAATGAATGTGGTAAAGCATTTACCCAAAGCATGAATCTTACAGTGCACCAGAGAACTCACACAGGAGAAAAGCCCTATGAATGTAATGAATGTGGAAAAGCCTTCAGTCAGAGCATGCATCTTATCATACATCAGAGAAGTCATACTGGAGAGAAACCCTATGAGTGTGGTGAATGTGGAAAAGCCTTTAGTAAGAGCTCAACTCTTACCCTGCATCAGCGAAATCACACTGGAGAGAAGCCCTATAAATGTAACAAATGTGGGAAATCCTTTAGCCAAAGTACATACCTTATAGAACATCAGAGACTTCATTCTGGAGTAAAACCATTTGAATGTAATCAGTGTGGAAAAGCTTTCAGTAAGAACTCATCTCTTACTCAACATAGGAGAATTCATACTGGAGAGAAACCTTATGAGTGTATAGTATGTGGAAAACATTTCACTGGCCGATCATCCCTAACTGTACATCAGGTTATTCATACTGGAGAGAAACCTTATGAATGCAATGAATGTGGAAAAGCCTTCAGCCAGAGTGCATATCTTATTGAGCATCAAAGAATTCATACTGGTGAGAAACCCTATGAATGTGATCAGTGTGGAAAAGCCTTCATTAAAAATTCATCCCTTATAGTGCATCAGAGAACTCATACAGGAGAGAAACCCTATCAGTGTAATGAATGTGGAAAAGCTTTCAGTCGGAGTACAAACCTTACACGACATCGAAGAACTCATACGTGAGAAAAATTGTGTCACCGGAATGAATTTGGAACAACCCTTCACCATGATTAACTCTTACAGTAATAATAAGTCATATAATGTGGAGGCCTAATAAATGTAACAATTGTGAAAATAGTTGTAGTATCAGACAATACAGAGAGAAACCATATAAAAATGGAGAGAAATGGTAAAACTTACTGTAGATCAGAAGGTTCAAGTAGCTCATATTCTAAACAAAGAGGATTCATGCTGAATATAAATTCTATTATTGTATCATACTTAAGAAATGTTTAGGTTTAATTTATTCTACTTTGAACATCAGAGACTTCACACTGGAGAAAAAAATATGAGAGAACTTGACAGTCAAAAGACGTAGGATCTGGTCCCTAATCTGCCACTAATTTGAACAAGTCACCTACTCTTAACTCTTATCATCTCAGTTTCCTCATCAGGTACGTGAAGAATTTGGATTTAGAACGTCCCCAAGGACCTAAAATGCTAAAAGTCTATAAATATAGTGAATAACAGGAAATCCTTGATCTTTTACCATGTTACATATGATATAGTCTAGATGCTTTTATTCTAAACTTGGTTTCCTTGGACGTTCCAAGTCAAAATTCTCTACCTGTACTGATCCCATCCTCCCTTTATTTCCCTACCTCCACCATTATTATTATCTTTTCCCCTAAAATATCTTTTCCTGGCTCCTACCAGGTGATGGAATAACTGTACAGATCTTAATGAGATAGCGTGCTGTTTTGAGTTCTCAATTGATAGTCATTAAACTGTTGTTAAATAAGCCGATTATTTAGAAAACAGTATAACTTAAGTATAGTTTTTAAGTACATGGGAATCAAATATATATCCTCGTGTTATATTCTGAGTCTGAAAGTGGAAAGGGGAGGGGAGAGAGAGGCTGAACACTAATAGACCCAGAAATTTGACATAATGTTAACAAAATCTTTGCAACTCAAAACATATTCAAACACAATCATAGGAAATTTTGTAGGTTTTTACAGGTAGTTTTATAGTTATGACAGTAGATATGTATTTTCATATACTTTTATTGAGTGCTAAACGTGCTACATAGGATGTTAGGCACCAGAAATATTAAAATGAATAGGACATATTTTCTGTTATCAAGGGCTAAACTAAGAAAATGGGATGGGACAGGAAAGGAAGAATTCAAGTGATAATGAGTCAGAATCTATGTAACTTGGTAACTGGTTAAATGTAGGCAGTTGGGTGAGAAAGAAGAGTCTCCAATGTCTTGAAATTCTTATTCAGGTGGATAGTGGAATCATAATTAAAAGATACAGAAAAGTTAACCAATTTTATGGGGCAATGATGAGTTTAGTTTTAGGGCATTTGGATGAGTCTGTGAAACATACAGGCAAAGATTCCTGGTAGGCAGTAGAATAAGTAGAAGGTAAGTAATAAGTCAGAATCAACTCGATGGCAAAGGGGTTTTGTTTTGTTTTTGATGGTACTTCACTGAATGGGGTAAGTGGAGGCACAGTAATCAGCAGAAGCTGAGACGAAACAACAATCAAAAAAAGAAAAATCAGAAAAAGGTAGTGTCACATAAGTATAAGGAAGAGAATTTTAACATAGGGATGGGGTAATTAATATTGTCAGATGCTATGGAGGGATTAAGTAAAATATAGAAATACGTCCATTGGTTTTATTGATAGCTTCTGTAAATTTCAGTGGGTTGAAAACTGAACTAAAGGTGGAAAAGGACTTAGTGGCTTTATTGAAAAAGGGAAGATAGCTAGATGGGAGTTAGAGAGGGTGTATAAAGCAGAATAACTTTTGGCTACAAATAATAGAAAGCCCAGTTAACAATGGCTTAAACAAACAGGGATTTATTTTTCTTACGTAACAAGTCTGGGAGTTGTTAGCATTGGTTCAGAGAGAGGATCATATCAATACCTTGAATATCATGACAATGATGGCTCTCATAGTGCCAAGTAAAACATCTGCATTTGAGGCAGAAAGGAGTGTGGATATCACTGGCAACATCTGGGCCTTTAGTTAGAAGTTTTCCCAGAAGCACCCTGGCAGACTTCTGCTTACAGCTCATTGTCCATAACTATTTTACATGGCCATCCTCAGTAGCAAGGGAGGCAGAGAAAATAAGTATTTAGCTCTCCCAGCCTCAGTAGTGGAGATAGGCAAAGAAAAGCAGGTTTTAGAATGGTATTGATTTAGCCAAACAATTGTCTGCCAGAGACAGTGTTTTAAGATAGAGAATTGAACATGTTTATAATTGAAAAGGAGACAAGTGGGAGAATCTGAAGGTGCAGGAAAGAGGTGGGCGTTCAGTTCACAGTAGGAGAACAGAATTCAGAGCATAGGTAGATGCTGTAGGAATCAAGAAATGATGGGAACGGAAGAAGAAACATTTGCAGGAAGCAGCGGAGAAAGTTCCTTTCATGAATACTGGTATATATAAGTACCAGTCTCATTTTCTGCCTCTGGGGTTCATAGGTATGCTTTTGTAACATTTTTAATATGTGCTGGCATCAGGGCAGAGAATTCTGTAACTGTATAAACTGGAAGGAAGTTCGTCAGTGTCATGTGCTGAGAGGTTATTGCAGGAGGTGCTACAGCCAGGATGAGTGACTGTGAGTAGCTTTTGTCTCTTTTTCCCTCTGTACAGTGACATAAGGCTTGTAAGTACATTTACCGTTTCCTTTGTGTTATTGGGAGGGTGCAGTTTCCGGCACTGGGTAATATTCAAGTGCATAAGTTATTTTCAGGCTAGGTGTACTGTAAACACGCATCCTTGACATACTTCACGTACACAGGTACAAGTACCAAGTACATTTTTTGGCTGTTTGGAATTCTGAACAACAAGATAAGCCTTGTAAGGATATTTATGGTTTTCTTTGTGTTATTGGATAGGTGAGGTTTTGGGGATTAGGTAATTAGGTTAATCATCTAGTACTGCTCTAAGAAAACTACCACAAGTGGATGGCTTTAACAAAGAGAAGTTTATTCTTTCACAGTCCAGTAGACTACAAGTCCAAATTCAGGGCATCAGCTCCAAGGGAATGCTTTCTCTGGTGGCTCTGGAAGAAGGTCCATGTCATCAATCTTCCCTTGGTCTGGGAACTTCTCTGTGCAGGAGTCTCAGGTACAAAGGACATGCTCTGCTCCTGGCACTGCTTTCTTGGTTCCCGTGTGTCTCTGCTCGCTTCTCTCTTTTAGATCTCAAAAGAAATTGGTGCAAGACACTATCCAATCTTGTATACCTCATCAGTGTAACTACCACTAATCCATCATATTAGATCATACTGATTGAATTTACAACACATAAGGAAATCACATCTGATTATGAAATGGTACAAATTATACAATACTGGGAATCATGACCCAGCCAAGTTGACATATATTTTGGGGAGACACAACTCAATCCATGACACGCCACCCTTTTGCCCCCAAAATTCATGTCCTTGCAACATGCAAAACATACTCATCATATCACAGCAAAAGTCTTAACTACAAGTCCAAAATCCAAAAATTCCTATTCATCTGTGAAATCTAGAATACAAGTTATCTGTTTCCAAAGGTACAGTGGCAGAAGAGGCACAAGCTAGACATTTCCATTACAAATGGGAGAAACTGGAGGAGGAGAAGGGATAACAGGCACCAAGCAAGCCAGCAGAACACATTACGTTAGCCCTCAAGGCTTTGAAAATAATCTTCTGTTCACTGAAACAATTTATACAATAGCCCTGCCCTCCAGACTCTAGGTATTGGCCACAGTCTCTGGATTCTGAGTGGAGGCCCCTCGGCCCTGGGCTTCAGCTCCACCTTCCATGCCTACAGGGACGGCAACTCTGCTCCCTCAGCTTTAGCTGCACCATCCTCCTAGTCCATCAGAGTTACAACTCCACCCTTAGAAACACCAGAGGCCATGGCTCAACCCTTTTAAACCCCTGAGGTCATGGCCATACCTTTTGTGAATGAAGCAGCTCAGCTTCTTGTGTTCCTTGTCTCTTCAGCTTCTTCTTCCTGCGGCCTCTCAGTCCTCAGGCCTCACCCGCATCTGCCCTACTGGGGCAAGTGTTCCAAAGCTTGGTAGCGCCACTGGTAAGTGCCTGGAGACACCCCACTCCGCCAGGAAGCCTCCTGCACCCAGGCACTCAGTTCCCTCGCTCTGTGGGTCAGCAAGCCTAATTCCACCGGTAAGTGCCCAGAGGCACCCGACTCCACCAGGAAGCCTCCAGTGCACAGGCACTCAGCTCTCTCGCTCCATGGGTCGGCACCTCTTGCTGGTCTCCTGGTTCTGCTGCTGCTGGTTCTCTGCTGCTGCCCCTTCTATGCTGCTGCATGTTCTCTGCTGCTGCTGCTCCTCTGCCGCTGCTGCTCCCCTATCCATTCACAGTTTCAAAACTGCTTCCACATTTTAGGTATCTGCTAGAGCAGCACCCCACTCCTGGTACCAAATTCTGTCTTAGTCATCTAGTGCTGCTCTAATAGAAATACCACAGGTGGATGGCTTTAACAAAGAGAAGTTTATTCTCTCACAGTCCAGTAGGCTACAAGTCCAAATTCAGGGCATCAGCTCCAAGGAACACTTTCTCTGCTGGCTCTGGAGGAGCGTCCGTGTCATCAGTCTTCCCTTGGTCTGGGAGTTTCTCTGTGCAGGAACCTCAGGTCCAAAGGATGTGCTCTACTCCCAGCACTGCTTTCTTGGTGGTATGAGGTTCCCAGGTGTCTCTGCTCGCTTCTCTCTTTTATATCTCAAAAGAAATTGGCTCAAGACACTATCCAATCTTGTATACCTCATCAGTATAACTGCCACTAATCCATCTTATTAGATCATAGTGATTGAATTTACAACACATAAGGAAATCACATCAGATTACAAAACGGTACGCAATTATACAATACAGGGAATCATGACCCAGCCAAGTTGACAGATGTTTTAGGGGGACACAATTCAATCCATGACAGTAATATACATGTGAAAAACATTTTTAGGAGAAATACGGTGTAAGCACACGTAGCATCCTCGATGTAGTTTCTGAGCTGTAAGTACTTGTTTTGCAGTAATAGGCAACGTATTGCAGTGGTAATGTTCCCAAGACAGCACTTCCTTTTGGGGCTTTAGTTTTACAGGAGGCTGGCATTATGCAAGGTCTCTCCTTGTGGATTCTCATACTGGATTGGAGGTATGGTATTTGTATTATCCTGTTGTGATGGTTCAGTTTGTGTCCAGTTTGCTGGACCATGATTCACAGTGGTTTGGCAATTATGTAATTATGTAGTTTAGCCATGATGCAATGATGTAATCATTCTCCACGATGTGATCAGCCAATCAATTGTAATGGCAGTTACACAATGATGCAGGGTATCTTTATGTGTTACCCCATGTTTTCAGAAGTTCCACTCAACAAAAAAAATTGATAAGAAAAAAATTTTTCCCTGCCTCATTCCACCTATCTTACCTCCAGAATTCACTGGTATATATGTGTACCACATAATAAAAATATATATTACATAACAAAATATGAACACTCAGCAATTCAGCATGCATTCCATTAGTGGAAAAACATTACATCACCAAAAAATTACATGGGAACAGGGAACCATCAGCAGCCAAGGATGCATGTTTGTTTTCTCCCTCTCCCCTCATCCCCCATCTCTTGCCACTGTCAACACCACCATATGGGCTCCTGTTTCTGCTTTTTTTCCCATCTCCTCACGGATGATTTGCCTCCTTTGCTAATAGTTAAATTTGCACATGACTCAAAATGTCAGCATCAGCTCTTACATCTAGTGACCTTTTGGCTTCCTTCTAACCCCCTCTCTATCCTAATTCTAAAATTCCACCCAGATCATCCTTTTAAAGCAGGCCTCACAAGTCACTTTTTCCTGGCCAGTTATCCATGCGTGTTCCAATCAGCTGGTGGAGAGGAAAGCTGCCATGTAGTCACTGTCCATACAGTAGAGCTTCTGAGCAGCAATGTCCAATATGTCTATATTTTCTGAGCCCCCACTCAGTAGTCACTTAGGTTCTAGAGTTCCGAGGAGCTCATGGTAAGGGAGACAAATAAATCAGGAATTAGGATGCTGTAGGATGATTTCTAAGAAGGCAAGAAACACAGGGTCCTTTGGGACTATAGAAAACGGATGATCATGGTGTATTTTCTCTATGGCTGTGTCTTCACTCAAAAGACTCAAATAAGGGCTTTTTGCCCCACTGGAGCTCAGTGAAATGGTGTCTGGATATTTTTAAAGGTTACAAGTCAAGGTTCTCTAATAGGGGTATGCATGAATAATATGGTACCAGGACCCCTCTCCTAGAATGAGTGTAGTCCCCAAAACCTGGACTTCCACGGGGACTGCATCTGGCTCCTCAGAAAAATCACATCAGATCTGGAGGGGAAGGGACTGAAAACCTGAATGTTTGGGGTATAAATGAGATAGGTTACTTCCTTGTCTTATCCACATATGGGTATAATTCAGTTCCTGCCTACAGTCAACAGACTTATGATTGCTTACCCTGTGCTAGGTGTTGAAGTGACTACAAGGATGAATAAGACATGGTTCCTGCTCTCAGTTTAGTTCATTCATGCAACTAACATTTATTAAGCTTGTACCGTAGGTCAACTTCTGTGAATTCTGGGATCAATGACCCCTGGTCCCTGCTGTCCAGCAACTCCTGATCTTGGGGACCCTGACATGTAAACAGAAAATTACAGGACACAGATTATAAGATGAAAGCACAAGTTGCCAAGGGAGTGAACCATTGGGTTCAGAGCAGAAGACGGGAGAAAATAGGAAGGTGAGGTAACAGCAGAAGTAATGGCAGGAAAGGTAAGACAGCCCAGTGTATATTCAGGAAATTGTAGGTAGTACATAACTTGAACATAGAGTAGGAGTCAAGAAGTGCCAAGAAATGAAGCTAAAGGAACAGCTTATTATGTCATGCTATATGGCCATAATAGGACTCAAGATATGAGTACCAAGAACTACCAGGAAGTAGGCACTATCCTGAAGAAGAGTAAGCAGAGTGATGACACAGGTCTTGGTCAGATATAAGTGTTCATTTGCATACCTATAATTAATAGAGGAATCAGGGAAAGGAGTTCTGAAGACCATATTTGAACCTCCTTTCTCTGAGGAGACTGGATCCTAATGAGAGTCCCTGAGAGAAGGGGTTTACCCCCATTGGATGCTCAGACTAATATATATAGTGTGTGAGTCCTTACTACAGCAAGAGGTGTTCTGGGCTCTGCATTAGAGGTTTCACCCCCTCTTCAGTTTGTATCTTGTTTAAAAAAAATTGTCAGGGTGAGGCCAAGATGGCAGACTAGTCAGATGCTTCCTGTAGTCAAAAAAACAAGTGAATAGATTATATATGACAATCTAGGAGCCCTGAACTCAAAAGCACACTTGAGGAACTGGACTGATCG
>NW_004444117.1:1802407-1804511 GCF_000243295.1 Trichechus manatus latirostris
CCTACTGCAGCCAGATACATGTTCCTACACCAGTCACCCACGCCTGTCTAGGAACATAGGTGAGAGCCTGTATCATACAGTTGGTGACCGACTAGCTGGACACCTGAGCTAAATCCATACAAGAAAAATAAACAGACTCCTGGGCTCACATACCTAATAAAAGATCTAACCGCCTCATAACAGGATGTTAGAGCTTAAAAGGTGCCAATAAACTAGCTTTCACGAGCATCCCTTTGGGCATATCAAAACAAAACAAGAAGCTAGAACACAGTAAGCAAACATAGAATAAATAAATATAATAACATTGATGGCTTGGAGAAAACAATATCAAATCACATAAAGAGGCAGACTGTGATGGCTTCAGCAAGCTCCTAAAATAAGAAATTTTCCAGAGGAAGAGAATTTTTTGGAATTACCAGAGGTAGACTACAAAAGATTAATACACAGAACTCTTCAAGACATCAGGAAGGAGATCACACAAAATGCAGAACAAGCTAAAGAACACAGACAAAGCAACAGAGTTTATTAAGAAGGTTTTTCAAGAGCATGACAAACTTAATAGGCTTCAAGAATCCATACAGACACAGCAATCAGAAATCCAGAAGAGTAACAATAAAATTTCAGAATTAGATAACTCAATAGAAAATCATAGGAGCAGAATTGAGGCAATGGAAGTCAGAATTAGTAAGAATGAAGATAAAGCACTTGACACCAACTTATTTGAGAAAAAATTAGATAAAAGAATTTTAAAATATGAAGAAACCCTAAGAATTATGTGGGACTCTATCAAGAGGAATAACCTACAAATGATTGGAGTACCAGAACGTGGGGGGATAACAGAAAATACAGACAGAATTGCTGAAGACTTGTTGGCAGAAAACTTCCTTGATGCCATGGAAGATGAGAAGATATCCAAGATGCTCATCAAATCCCACATAAGGTAGATCCCAAAAGAAAGTCACCAAGCCTTTGCCAAAGCCAAAGATAAAAAGAGAATTTTAAGAGTGGCTAGGGATAAATGAAAAGTCATCTACAAAGGAGAGTCAATAAGACTAAGCTCATACTACTCGGCAGAAACCATGCAGGCAAGAAGGCAATGGGATGACATGTATAAAGCCTTGAAGGAAAAAAATCGCCAGCAAAGAATTATATATCTAGCAAAACTATCTCTCAAATATGATGGCAAATTTAGGGCATTTCCAGATAAACAGAAGTTTAGGGAATTTAAAAACCAAAATTACAAGAAATACTAAAGGGAGTCCTCCAGTTAGAAAATCAATAACATCAGATAACAACCCAAGACTAGAACGCAGGACAGAGCAACCAGATATCAACCCAGATAGGGAAGTCACAAAAGTAAATCAAAGCCAAAACATTGAATATAGGGAAAGAGATGTCAATATGTAAAAGATGACAACATTAAAACAAAAAAGAGGGACTAAAAATGTAGACATAGATTTTTCATGTGGAGAGGAAGTCAAGGCAATATAAAGAAATAAAAGACTGGTTTAAACCTAGAAAAATAGGGGTAAATATTAAGCTAACCACAAAGGAAACTAACAATCATACACATCAAAATAAAAAACAAGAAAAATATAAAGACTTACCAAATACAAAATCAACAACAATGAAAAAGATGAAAAGAAAATATATAAAGAAAAAGGACTTAGCACAGAAAATTAAGTGGAACAAAGAAACTCAACAACACACAAAAAAAGACATCAAAATGACAGCACTAAACTCATACCTATTAATACATTACGCTGAATGTAAATGACTAAACGCACCAATAAACAGAGAGTGGCAGATTGGATTAAAAAAACACAATCCATCTATATGCTGCCTATAAGAGACACACCTGAGACTTAAAGACACAAACTAAAACTCAAAGGATGGATAAAAATATATCAAGCAAACAACACTCCAAAAAGAGCAGGAGTGGCAATATTAATCTCTGACAAAATAGACTTTAAAGTCAAATCCACCACAAAGGATAAAGAAGGACACTATATGATTAAAGGGTCAATACACCAGGAGGACATAACTATAATAAATATATATGCACCCCAATGACAGGGCTCCAAAATACATAAAACAAACTCTA
>NW_004444117.1:1805851-1817550 GCF_000243295.1 Trichechus manatus latirostris
ACCTGGAGCAAAGGAGAATGAATAACACCAAAGACACAAGGAAAGTATTAGCCCAAGAGACAGAAAGGGCCACATAAACCAGAGACTTCATCAGCCTGGGACAGAAGAACTTGATGGTGCCTGGCTACCACCAATGACTGCCCTGACAGGGAACACAACAGAGAGTCTCTGAAGGAGCAGGAGAAAATTGGGGTGCAGAAGTCAAATACTAGTAAAAGGACCAGACTTAATGGTTTGACTGAGACTGGAGGGACTGTGGAAGACATAGCCCCCAGACTCTCTGTTAGCCCAAAACTAAAACCATTATCGAAGCCAACTCTTCAGACAAAGATTAGACTGGACTATGGGAAATAAAATGATACTAGTGAAGAGTCTGCTTTTTAGCTCAAGTAGATACATGAGACGAAATGGGCAGCTGCTGTCCGGAGGCAAGATGAGAATGCAGAGATGGTCAGGAGCTGGTTGAATGGACACAGGAAATCCGGAGTGGAAAGGAGGAGTGTGCTGTCGGTATAGGGAGAGCAACTAGGGTCACATAACAATGTATGTATAAATTTTTGTATGAGGCTAAGTTGAATTGTGATTTTGGAAATAATATTAGAATCATTTATTCCCTATCCTTGAGCATAGAGAATGTGACACAGCTGGGGTTGGACTCAAAAGGAGTCACAAGGAGACATCAACTGGGCCCTGAGGTATAAAGACAATAGCTAAGATAACCTTGGAAAATATCTTTTAGGGAAACTTTCATGTAAAGCCAATCAAACAGAACACAAAAGACTTTCTACTCTTTTTCTATTAGCTTTTAGTGAATAGAAATTTGTTGGACCAGTGAAGACTCTCCTGACTCTCATTACTGAAATCAGTACCGATGACTGTTAAGAAACACAATTCAAAATGTAGGATCACAGTTTCTAGCTAATCTGTGTAAAGGTGAAGCTTTCATTGGTTTTGCCCATTTGTAATGTTAATATATACTGATGATTCTGTAATGTTCTTTGGACTCAGACAGACATGGCTGTGGCAACATGCTTGTCCGTTTTCCCATTCTTGCCTATTCTGTAATATTCTTTGGACTTGGACAGACATGGCTCTAGCAGCATGGTTGTCTGTTTCCTGCTTTTGCCCCTTTGAATATATGCTGAATAAAACTTTCTTTTTGCTTTACTAAACTTTGTTATGTTTTTCCTCTACAACAATTGTAAACTTTCACTTAAAGCACAACAATTAAAAAAAAAAAAAAAAAGTCAGTGGAATGGTACATTCTCCCTAGCAGACTCACAGCAGCACCAGGAGAAACGGATCAGATAAATGGAGGTTTTGCTTTTTTTCAGGAGTTTAAAAGCCTTAGACCCCTGTATGTCAGTTCTCAGCAATTTGGGGCAACAAGTAGTGAGGACCTCTCCACCTTTCCTCTATTGGCAAAGTGAGATTCCTGGTTCTAATTACTAGATGTGAGACCTTGGGCAAGTTACTTTTCATATCGGTGTCTGTTTTCTTGTTTGTTAATAATGCAGATCTAAAGTACTGCCCAGCACAGTTAGTGCTCAATAAATATGTTGTTATTGTTAAAAATAATTGAAACTCATAGAAATTTGAACATAAAGTTTATTCTGAGCAGTTATTCTATATGTGTACGGGGAGACCATTTTGATTCCAGAAAAAGCATATGGCTCAAAGAAGCCAGGTACAGTGAAGCTTATAAAGAGAAGAAAAAACCATTGCCATCGAGTTAATTCCGACTCATAGTGACCCTACAGGACAGGGTACAACTGCCCCATAGGATTTCCAAGGAGGGGCTAGTGGATTTGAACTGCTGACCTGTTGGTTAGCAGCTGTAGCTCTTAACCACTACACCACCAGAAGGGAGAAATATAGAAGATCAACCATTGGCTAATCTTAACATGACTGATTTAACACTGCCCTCCCCCTTTTACTGAGATCAACTGATATCAGGGCACAAGATGGATGCCCCTCCATTCAGCCATATCTTTTGACATTCGAATTTAGTAAGCTTGACTTCGAACAGGAAAGAAAGGATTTGCAATTTGGGGTAACAGAAAAGCCACTGGAGGATTAATTTTGATCAGGAATCTCTTTAAAGTGACTGGTTGGTTTTGTAAGAAACACCCAAAATCAAAGCAAGATATCTACTATCAATTTCTGTCTTTGACATTATCATCCTCATATACCTAAGGAGCCCTGGTGGCACAGTGGTTAAGTTAAAGTGATCAACTGCTAACCAAAAGGTCGGCAGTTCTAAACCACAAGCAGCTGTGGGAGAAAGATGTGGCAGTCAGCTTCCATAGAGATTTACAGTCTTGGAAACCCTATGGGGCCGCCATAAGTCTGGATCAAACAGACAGCAGTGGGTTTGGTGTTTTGTTTTTGTTTTGTTTTGTTTTGGGGGATGGATGGGGAGTTATGCCTAAAAACAGAATACCCAAACACCTTAGCACGGTCTCCAGAACCCTTAAGTATCTTAGAATCACTAGGCTCTCAAAGCAAATGCCTTGTAAAAAGGTTATATAATTGTGGAAGGCTGTCCCTCACCTGCATTGCTGTAACAGCCTCCAGATTGACTTCCCTGGATTCCTTCTAGCCTCAACATAGTCTGTTCACCCCACAGTTGACACACAAGTCTGCCAAAATGTGCTCAGCCATGTTACTCTTTTGCTTAAACCTCTCCAATGGTTTTCCATCATACATATAATAAATCCAAAGTTCCTACCATGGCCTTCAAGGCCTCAAGTACCCCCCTTCAACCTCACCTCCCATTCTCCCTTGTTCACTATGCCCTCTCCAGTCATACTGGTCTTGCTAAGTCTCTGACTCACCAAGTACACTTCTATCTCTGGACATCATTTTTGTTCCCTTCTCTTAGAAGGCTCTACCCTAGATGTTCACATGGTTTCCTCCCTCACTGTACTCAAATCTCTGCTCAAACGTTACCTCTTCAAATAACTTCCCAGTATCCAGTATTTAAAATAACCCGTCCCCTTTCACACTTTAACCCCTAACACAGCTTTACATTTTTTACATCATTTATCACTACGTACTACTATATTTTCTATTTATTTGTTTTATTGATTTCGTTGACTAATAGTTAAACCTCCATGAGCGCAGGGTTTTCACTGCTAGTTCTCCAGCTCCTAGAATAGTGTCTGACACATATAAGTGCTCCATGAGTGTCTATAGAATGAAATTGTCAATAAAACAAAACAGAATGCTGTAGTGTCACATGAAATCACTGGCACTGCTTCCTAAAAGGTGGCCGACAATTCCTTGACAAGCCGCCGGTCACATTCTTGAATTTTTCTCATCACTGACAAAGTTAACAATCCTCTTTCCTTCCTGCGCTCCATGAAAGTGTGTTTTCAAAGACAACTAAATATCTCCAGCTTTATTTTCCTATACATCATCTCATCCTTGCCCGCCCTCGCAAAATACTATCAACAAAAATAAATCCCACCTTCTCTAAATATCACCAGACAGTGCAAGATAGAGACCCCTCGGCGGCCTGGCTCCTTCCTCTCCCTCACCCCCTATGCTTGCTAAGTCACCAAGAAAGAAGTCAACTCTACCTCCTCAACATTTCTCACCCATCCCCCGGTCCCCATGGCCACCGTCCAGGTTTGAGCCACCATCAGCTCTGTTCTGAATCGCCGCGGCAGCCTCCTGACTGATCTGACATCGCTGTCCTCCCCGTGCCCCACAAACGCAAATAATTATTGTCACTTCTCGACCAAACCAGCACTGGCCCGACTGCCTTGCCAGACTGAATATATTTCAGGCTTCCCGGGTGCCAAGGGGGTCCCGTTGCGTTTTCACATCTCTTCGGACGCAGTTCTCCGTCAGAAATGCGCTTTTTTGCCTAATCGCCTCTTCTCCTTGGGGACTTTTCCCGATCTGTCCTCCTCACTGGATTAGGCGTCGCTCTCTGGGACTAACCTACTTTAATCCTCAACTTTTCGAAGGTCTATATCTTCCTGGGCGTTATTTCAAAGTAGAGACCGAATCCCACTACTAACAGACAGCGCCGAACCAGTACACAGGTGTAGTGGGCCCCGAACAGCGACGTCCCACGGACGCCTCTGGGAAATGTAGTTTCAACGCGGAAAGACGCAAGCCTCGACCGCTTTTTGCGCAGGCGCACAACATCACTTTCGCCGGCCGAGTCTCCCCTCTGAGAAGTGGAGTCTGGGAGATTGAAGCGCTGCAGCACTAAGACTTGTGGGGATTCGGCTCAGCGGTTCCCAGGGCAACGCGCAAGCGCAGTTTCGTTCTCGGGCCGCAGACTCCCGCTCGTTGTGTTCTGACTGCGATGTGGCGGTTGCAAACTCACCGCAGGCAGAGGCTCTTCGAAGGGCATCTCGGTGGTGACCAGGCACTGTGGCCAGCGCCGCACAGGGAGAGAGGGGAGCGGCCGCGGGGTGGTCGGGCCACGGAAGAAGGGCGGAGGGAAAGCCGAGTAGGTCCGGGTCGTGGTCAGTTCAGGAGGACGTGGTCTAATGCCCCCAAAGCCCCCGGGATGTATGTCTGCGATTTAATTCCAAAGAGAAAAAGGGAGGGCTGCCAGGTGTGGGCATCTTGAGTTAAGGTCCGAATCTCTGAGTGCATGTGGAGGAGGATGGGGCCAGGGCCTCTGGCATGTTTTAAGCAGACTCCGGGAAGCCGGTTTACGCTCTCGTGATAGATACCGCACGTGTGGCGCCAACCCTCTGACGAACTCGCGGAGGGCAGGGGCAGCCAATGCAGCAGATCCGCAGAGGAGAGGAGGGTGGTTTAAGTGAACAAGATTCCTAGCCCCTCCCTTCCACATACACACATACACTGCTTCTGGCTCACCATTGACTCCAGATCACCCAAACTGGACCCCAGAGAGTGAGCTTGGGAGGCAAGAGGCCTGAGACCAGAGAAGGGTTTAGTCTGAGAGTCTTTGACAATGAACTCCAGAGCCAGCCTTCTTAGCCTCCTTTTTGAGAAGAAGGAAGGCTCTCTTTCCCACACTTCCTCTCCAGCCCTCCCCTCCCAGGATTAGGCAGATGTCCTAGGAGACACACTTCACTGGAGACCTCTTACCATAGTTTCAGGGCAGAGGTGAGAGGGTAGGTTGAAAGCCTGGGTCCTGGGGCTGGAGCAAGCTTTCTGCAAGAAGTCAGTGTGTTTAAGAATGGAGAAAGGGAGATAGGGAGGATTTGACTCAGATGTTAGGGAAAAGGTGTGAGGTAAAACAGTAGCAGCATGGTGAGCGATTCACTTTACAAGTGGAGGGAGTGAGGACAAAGAATTGGGAATAAAGATTCCACTGTTTCAGGCTATTGGAGGACTCCTAGAATGTGAATGCATGCAACCTCCTTCTGGACTGCGGTGACCCGGCCTCTCCTCACCACAGGTGTGCATGAATTTCTAGCCTGAGGAGTCTGGCAGCTGGAAAGCTCCAGACCTGCCTTCTCACAGCTTTGCCGTTCCCTGAGAGGACTCATCAAGGAAGAAGGAATGGCTGTCAGGCGCCTGCCAATTGTGGTCCAGGTAAGTGGATTTTTCCCCCCTAAATTGCCTTCTAGATTTGAAGAAAGTGGGCATGTTTCTTTCCCCTGACCAGGAGCTTTTCTCTCGCTTTTTTCCCAATCCAGTCTCACTCAGAGCTCAGACTCCAGTCCTCCCCCGACCCTCCAACATTAGGCTCATCCTAATGGATGTTGGAGCTAAGTAACTTGCTGAAGGTCAAAGTGGCACTGCTGGGACTGGAACCCAGGTCGGTCTGATATGAAAACCTGCCCTCTTTCCACTAGCCAGTAAGATTAGGGGTCTAAAGTGGTGAAGGCTAACACAAGAGTTGAGAAGAGAGGAATCTAAAACCTTTCTTGGGGAGGTGAGATTTACTGGACTTTTTAAAAAGTGGCATTTGCTTTTTTAATTTCTACTGAGTACGAATGAACTTATTCAAGTGACTACTTCCAAGCTCAAGAAATTCCTCAAAAGCTTTGAGCAGTGCCAGTCTCTTTAGAAGAAGGGTATGGACTCTACTTTTGACAGGGACAGCATTCATTTGAATATATATATTCTGATGCGCATGCACATGTTTCTTTACTTTTAAACTTTTCCAGAACAGGAATCTGTGGCAGAAATCATTGGAAGGGATGAGCAGCCGGTTGAAGGTGCCATGTTCATCCCAATTACAGCCCAGCAGCTACTCACACTCCTCTCGATTTCTGACTCATCCTTTAGGGCCCATTTCCAGCACCACTTTTTCTGTGACGCCTGTCTGCACGGTGCCAGTCAACTGTGACCTAACCTTTTCCTCAAATTTATTGTCTGTGTCACACATTTATTTCATGTTCACAAGCTGCCTTATTTTGGTGCCATTCAACAGACATATGTTAGGAATTTTAAATGTTTCAGGTACTATGATCTATGTTAGAGATACAAAGATGAACAATAGTCCCTGACAAATTTGTGGGTTCAATCCAAGAAGTGTTTCTTAAAACCTGCTATGTGCAAGGTGTTGGGTGCAGGTAACAGAAATCTAATTCAAACTGCCTTAAGCAAAAACAAGCATTTATCGGGAAGATTCCAAGGTATCTTCTAAAATCCAAAGGCAAGGATGCAGCTGAACTTTGGCTGTAGAAATGGGGTCTGGAATAGCCTAGAAAACCCTAAAAGCCCTTTCTCTTGGACCCTTGGCTTTCTTCTCTTTGCTTCTGCTTATTCTTTCTTTCTCAGTGCATACCAGCTTTCTTTGCTTCTCAACCTACAAGGAAGACCACAGCTGTAATAGCTACTGAGTTTCACATGTTAGATTTCAGGCACCCTGAGAGAGACTGTTTTCTCTCTGTCCCTATTTCAGAGTTTCCAAGAGAAGGCCTAGTTGTGATCAGAGGGGAAACAAGATCACATTGTACAGAATGATTATTTCCATGGAACTGTGTGTATGTTTTAGGGGTGGGCAGGAGAGCAGTTCAAAAAAAGCAGGAGTTGCTGAGTACCAAAGAATAGATATTGAGTATATGGATCGTATTCTAGGTGCTAGAAAGACAAGGTAGACACAGAAATGGTCCATACATTCTTGGAGTTAACAGTCCAGTGGGGGAGAACAAAAGTAAACCAAAAATCACAATAAAATGGGACAGTCCTTCGATGAGCCTGCATAAGCAACTACAGGAGCAGTTAGGGAGGCTGTGCTGAGGAAGGGAGGTCTAAGCTGAGACCTGAAGTAGGATTTAGTCTTATGGAGTGAGGCTAGGGGGAGGGGAGGGCAGATTGAGGGAAATGGGAAACAGTGTTCTGGGCAAAATAAACAGCCAAGTATAAAGTCCCAGTGCTGAGGAATCGTATATTTTCTATAATATATATATCTCTTCGAAGTGGGGGGCAAGGTCTAATGCAAGCTAGGCCCCTAGGAGACCCTTAAAAAATGCTTACTTGCACTTTCACTTAAAAGTACAATTAAAAAAAAAAAAGTTGGAATTTGAGTCCACACAGTGGCACCTCAGAAGAAAGGCCTGGTGATCTACTTCTGAAAAATCAGCCATTGAAAACTCTGTGGATTACAGTTCTACTCTGATACACAGGGGGTCGCCATGAGTCAGAATTGACTCAATGGCAACTGGTTTTAGTTTTTATAACTATACATAAAGGGTTTATAGGATCTTTGTTTCTCTGATGTATTAAAATAAATTTGCTCAAAAAAAAATGCTTACTTGTCACAGAACACCAGCTCCCTGTACATTAACGGTCCTGTGAATCTCAACAAGCTCCAGTCAGCCTTTCCCAGATTGCTGTATGAAGGGGTAGCCCCTGTCAACAAGAATCGGTTTGCTGTTACAGGAATCAGTAACATTCAAGGACGTGGCCGTGCTCTTCAGCCAGGACGAGTGGGGGCACCTGAGCCTGGCCCAGAGGGCCCTGTATAGGGATGTGATGCTGGAGAACTACAGCAACCTGGTCTCCGTAGGTAAGATGGGGAGCCTCTGAAGGCTTATCTTTAGATTTAGGGATCTGTTTGGGATCCTTTGGAGTCCCCGAGTGGTGCAAACGGTTAATGAACTGGCTGCTAACTGAAAGGTTGGAGGTTTGAGTCCACCCTGAGGCACCTCAGAAGAAAGACCTGGAGACCTGCTTCTGAAAAGTCAACCATTGAAGACCCTATGGAGCGCAGTTCTACTCTGACACACATGGGGTCTCCATGAGTTGGAGTCGACTTGACAGCAGCTGGTTTTGGTTGGTTGGGACACTGGAACTGGTACCATATAGAAGACTGGATTGGAAATAGGCCAACTGAGGATGTTGACTGCTACTTACCTATCCTTAGTGTCCCAGGCCCAGGACTCTTCTGAAGCCCAAGTGCAGATGCCTCAAAGGGGACTAGGGATCCTCCATCCCTTCTAGTAGGGGAGGTACCTGAGAACAGATTGTGTCAGGCCCAAGCCATCATTTCGTCCTGCTGGGAACATGATGTTGAATCCATCCAGCTGTCCCTTGCATCTCCCTGGACCTTCCTATCAAGTCACACTTTCCAGGAAGTTCTGAGGACTAGATTGAGGACTACAATGATTTTATCTCTGGCCTGAACAGATATGGATCATTTTTTTTTTTCCCTCAAAAACAGGACTTTTAGGACCCAAACCAGATATGTTTTCCCAGATGAGAGTAGGGGAAGAATGGATGCTGGAGGACACCTCGGGACACTCCTGTCTTGGTAAGAATCACACCTGTGGGAGGCATTGGGAGGAACCCTGCTGGTCAGGGTTGGTGTGGTGGCTCAGCAAATGTGCCAGGCCTGTGCATTGAGAAATGCACATCTTTTCACTTCTCGTTCACCTCTGTACATTGTTGCCACATTTGTCCCAGTATTCATTGTCTGACTGTTGCACTCCTTTCTTGGCTGCAGTTTGCGTCTATCGCTTGGCCTTCCTCTCCATGATTTTTCTTCTCTCCCTGTTTGGCATAGATTAATAGGGTCTTTGGTTTGGAAAAGACCTAAAATGTTAACTGGGTGGCTTGAGTGGGCTGTTAAGTACTTGACAGTGCAATCTCTGCTGGAACTTCTCTAGTGAAAAGGAGCCTACTTTTTGCTGACATTATACATCATCTGGCTTTAATCTGCCTCTTTGTAATGACCGGTATGTAATCATACTTTTGCTTCTGAAACCACACGTTGTTACAAACATCAGGGCCGCTTCTAGCCTTAAGATCCAACTTTCAAGTGCCCATTAAGACATCTCTTCTTTCAGTTAAACATGTTACATTTCTCTTGCTGCCTTTATATTTGCTCATGCATGCATTCATATATTCAACCAGCATTTAATCATCTTCCACCTTTTCCCAAGCACCACGCTGGGTCTTAGGCACCATGATGTTGGGTACCATGTTTATCTCATGTTTTGCTGTATCACTGCCACGTGGCACCATGATCGGCATAGATTTGTTGACTGGGAACACAGAGAACATGACGGTTTAGTGGCTGTTCCTTGAGTGATAACATGAAGGTTCAACCCCTTCCTCAGGTACCTTTCACAACTCGCTATTATAGCCCATCTCATTTCTGAAGTGCTTGGAGATGGAGCTGATTTATGAAGGATGATTAGCAGCTAGCCAATCAGACGTGGAAAGAAGTCTTATTTTGTATCTCCTGGTGAAGTTTTACTGCTTTTTCCTCCACTTCCCATTACAGTTATATTTTTATATTTGAATAGAACCATATTATCTTTTGTTTTTATAACTAGACATTGCTGCCATGAAGAAATACTAGTCACTTCCAAACTTTATTCCCGTCTTACCACTCTCTTTAATTCTGAAAATGTTCATTGGATTCATTTTTTTTTTTATTTTTTCTTATTTCTGTTTCCTGTCTTAATGACTGGTTTGGACTTCAAAAATCATATTCAACAATAATAATAGATTTTATTTCTGGTTTACAAGGGATTCGATCAAGAACTTTTCCGTTGTTGCAGTAATTACTCTTGACTTAGAATACCGGTAGTCCCTGACTTACAATGGGGTTCTGTTCTGAGGACTAGGTCATAAGTTGCTTCTAACATAAGTTGGATACCTCATTTTTTTTTTTTTTTTAGTTTTCATTATTGTTGCCTTTTATTATCAGCATCTTTATAAATCCATCTTTATTTGTCCTTGAACATCAGTGAGTGAACATCTAAGAATGATAACATCAGTAAACTACAGGCTGCAACATTGTATATAGTGCATATTACTAACAATAAGATGTACAAAAAAAGAAAAAACCAGACAGGTTGTAAGTGCAGTTCCTCGTAACTCAAATACGTCATAAATCAGGGACTACCTGTAGATACTTATTTTAATCATAATAAGAAAAAGTTTTTCTGACAGTTATCTTTTCTTTTTAATTTTTCTATTCTCTGGCCCATAACATAGTAGAGGGAAGAGAGAGCTAACGTTTGAGCACAGGGGGTCAGCATGCGCTGAGTGATTTCTGGATAATTTACAGTAGCTGCCCTATTTCATCCTTGCAGCCTGTGAAGCAAGTGTGATTAATCCCATTTTAGAGAAAACTGAGCCGCAGAGTGGTTAACTAATTTGGGCTGATTTAATGTTGCTATTAAGTGGCACAGTCAGGATTAGCATGAACGCATTAGACTCTCAAACCATTGTGTTCCCTTCCCCAAAATAGCTTTAATTACACAGAAATCGTTTACTCAGCAAACTTAAAGAAAATTACCTGATGCCTTAATATGGGTAGTTTGCTAATAACTTTTATAATTTCTTTATTATTTATCAATCCATTTAGGTTTCTTTTTGTTATACCAATTATACATTTTGCCTTTTAGAATTAAATTGTCTTTTTTGAGCTATAACATGATTAGTTTACAACTGTGCATAGTTTAATGTACAATTTTAGCATTTTATATTTTGTCCTCTTTATCGTTTCCAATCTATCTGCATGTTTTTTTTTCTCTTAAATTTGCTGGGAATTTTTTTAAAGAACCATCTCTTATTTTATCACTCTTGTGTGTTGTAATTTTATTGCTGCAGTTAGCATTATCATTTCCTTTATTTACTTGAGATAAATTTATACTAAATACTGTATATCCTATATACAAAAGAGAATATATAATACTTTTGAACAGCTTAAAGAATGATAAGGGAACGGTCCCCAGACTCCACTATCCAGCTTAAGAAATGGAACATAGCAGCACATTTGAAGTCCCAATGTGCCCCTCCTGATCACATCTTCCTCCTTTATACCAGAGTCAGTAGCTTGTATTTTTCACTGGCCTCTCCTGTGCTTTTCTCTGTGATTTTACTACATATATATGTAGCACTAAACAAAAATTATTTAGCTTTATATTCTTTAAAACTTGGTATAAATAAATTGTACTATTGATTCCACAATTTGCTTTTTTAAAATCCATATAACTATAGTTCACTTTTTAATCTGCACTTTGATATTCCTTCAATGACTATACCTTAATTTAGCCATTCTCTTGCTGATGGACATGTAGGTTGTTTCTAGTCTTTTTGCTGTTGTGAGTAATGCTGACCTGAATATTTGTTGTATACGTATGTCCTTATATACATGGGCCTTGTTTGAGTTTCTTTAGGTGTATTCATAGAGGTAGAAATGCTGGGCTTAACAGTGTATACTTCTTCAGCGTCACTAGATATTACCAGATTGCTGACCAAATCAGTTGTTCCAGTTTATATTAATAGTTGAGGCA
>NW_004444117.1:1818567-1819926 GCF_000243295.1 Trichechus manatus latirostris
GGGGTTGTTAACCAATGTCATAAAACAGCATGTGTGTTACTGTTACATGAGAAACTATCTGTTCTGTAAGCCTTCACCTGAAGTACAATAAAATATTAAAAAAAAAAAAAAAAATTCTGCTAGTCCCACTCCTGAGAAATGTTATCTCATTGTGGTTTTAATTTGTATTTCCCCGATTACTAGTGAGGGTGAACACCTTTTCATGTGTTTATTGATCATTTGTGTTATGTGACTTACACATTCATATTATTTGCTCAGTTTTATATTATAGTTTATCTTTGTCTTACTTGTAGGAATTCTTCATATATTCAGGAATCTAATACTTTTATCAGTTAATATGTATGTCAGTTATCTTTTCCCAGTCTATAAGTTTTTTTCTTTCTTTACGAACAGTTTTTTATTAATGAGATAAGATATATCAGTCTTTATCTTTATCATCTTTATTCTTGGTGCTTTGTGTATCATGTTTAAATAATTCTTTCTACCCTTAGATCCATGAGAGAAGGACTTTGTCTTGTTTGCTGTTGTATCCTCAGCACATCAGACCTCAGTATTATGTTGAGTGAAAGAATGGATTTCTAAAAATACTTACTTCTCTTTTTTCTGTGTCTTGTCAGAAGTTTGTCTTTTTATTAGACTTCTTAATGAATAAATATTTGACTTTGTTGTTCCTTTCTGTTTTATCTGTTTTATTAATTTTTGCTCCTCATTTCTTTCCTTTGACTTTTCTGGAGTTTACTCTTTTCTTTTTTTTTCCCCACTTTAGTTTTTTTATTATTATTATTTTTATCAAAGTAATATATGCATTTAATTTAGTAAAACTCTGCAAGGCTTATTATGAAGAAAAGTGGCTCCTTGTCCCCCTTTTTCTTGTTTTCCCCTCTCTAAAAGTAGCCACTTTCTCTTCTTTTAGCTGATTATTTAGTGTATTTGCATCCATGTCTCCAAGTAACATGTTTGTATTGCTACCTATTGACTTTTCCAATGTAGGCAATATTTATTCTATTCCTTCTATAAAAAAGGAGGATTAAGCTCACCCCCTCAAGTACTCATGCTTATTAGCTTTTCCATTCCCTGTCCTCCCAGTACAATTGTAGTGTAATTTTGGTTAGATCAGTAATCAGTGTTTACATTCTTAAATGCTGTTCACAACTGATCTGTGTAGTGAATTATATTAACTTTTGCTTTCCCAAGCAGTCCATTCCCAGAATTGGTTTTTTTTTTTGAATTGTACTTTACATGAAGGTTTACAGAACAAACTAGTTTCTCATTAAACAGTTAGTATACATACTGTTTTATTACATTGGTTAACAACCCCACGACATGTCAGCAATCTCCCATCTCGAACTTGGGTTCCCT
>NW_004444117.1:1822030-1823218 GCF_000243295.1 Trichechus manatus latirostris
CTACCTATCCATGAGCATGGTATGTTTTTCCATTTATGTAGATCCCTTTGGGTTTCTTGCAGTAGCGTTTTGTAGTTTTCTTTGTACAGGTCTTTTACATCCCTGGTTTGATTTATTCCTAAGTATTTTATTTTTTAAGGGGCAGTTAAAAATGGTATTGTTTTCCTAATTTCCTTTTCATTGTTCTCTTATTGGTATATAGGAATCCAGCTGATTTTTGTATGTTTTTCTTGTATCCTGCTACTCCGCTGAATCTTCCTATTGGTTCCAGTACTTTTCTCATGGAGTCTTTTGGGTTTTCTGTGTATAGTATTATATAGAATTGGTTCTTAGTTTATATTGATCATTAATTTAATCCCAGCCCTTCTCTAATTGTCTGCATCTCCTCTCAAGACTTTCAGATTCATCACTCATTTTGACAGTTTCTATTTCCTGGAAAAGTCTCTTCTGGAGCCTTCTGACCTGCTCCATTCTAGAACGGTTGGCCTTCTGCATTTCGCACCCAGCTGTCATCCTCCCGTGAATGCCCTTCTTTCCTGGACTGTATCTCTTTACTGTGTCCCATACCTTCTTCTTTCTTGGTTTACTCTCTTCTTTCTGTGGCATACATCTTTCAATAGCTTCCTAAAAAGAATGCATGGGAATAAATTTTTTGTAAACAAGCATATCTGTAAATGCCCTTTTCTACCCTGATACTTTCTGAATAGTTTGACTGGATATAATTCATCATTGGAAACTGACCTTAAACCCATCCTCCTTATTTTACATACCCCACTCCCCACCCCTACTCCGGGTGTACCTGATAGGGCCAGTTCTTGAGCCTTTTGGTGATTATTTAAAAGTAAATTGGATTAATTTTTGGTCCCTCCCCGGGTGTGACCTCTTGACTGCATTGCATAGGTGGCTTAAGCATCCTATTTTCATGCCTTGCCTGAAACCCTAGAGTTACCTTTTCAAAAGCCATATTGATTTTGCCTTTTTTTTTTTTTTTTTAATGTGGACCAGTGCAGCTAGGAGTATGTCTCTTTAATTCAGCCCACCTGAAGTGACCTGGGCCCCAGTGAGTGCTGACTCTGGGTATGCATGCTGAGCCTGCTCTGTCACAGGACAGTCACAGTCAGTTTCATTATGTCCAGTCTTTACACGCCTCAGTTAGTTTCCATTGTGGTAAAAACAGGATCTATTTCA
>NW_004444117.1:1824199-1840680 GCF_000243295.1 Trichechus manatus latirostris
GATTTTTTTCCTTAATGATTTATAAGGGTGTGTATTTGGAGTTTGAGTTCTCTGTCACATATATCAAGCCCTGGTGGTGCAGTGGTTAAGAGTTTGGTTGCTAACCAAAAGATTGGCAGTTCGAATCCACTAGCCAATCCTTGGGAAACCCTATGAAGTGGGTGAAATACATGTATTGCAAATATTGTCTTCCACTTTGTGGATAATGGTTTTATTTGATAAACAGACATTCTGAATTTTTAGCATAGTCTAATTCCATGGAGTGTTTTTTCTCTATGGTATAAGGTTTTTTGTGCCCTGCTTCAGAAAACCTTTTCACATTCCAAGGCTGTGAAGATCTCTGTTTTCCTTTAGAAGCTTTATTACTTTACCTTGTATGTATAGGTGTACAATGCACATGGAAGATCCATTATTCATTATTTTCCATATGGGTATCCAGTTGACCCAAGATAATTTATTGAAAAGACCGCCTTTTCCCCACTGTACTGCAGTGTTACCTTTATCATGCATAAGGTGACTGCATGTGTATGGGTCTGATTCTGGGCTCTATAATCTGTTCCATTGGTCTGTTTGTATGTGAGGTCTATTTCTGGACTCTGTATTCTATTTCATTATTCCATATGTCTTAGTTACTCTAGCATTATAATGACTCTTGGACTTATTAATGGTGTAAGTCCTCCAGCTTTGTTCTTTGCTTTCACAACTTTAGAATTGGCTCATCAGTTTCTGCAAAATTCCTGCTGGTATTTTGATAAGAATCGAACTAAATCTGTAGATTAATTGGGAAGAATTGAAAGTATTTCATTTAATTAACATGGTATATCCCTACATTTATTTAGAATTTCCTTAATTTCTGTCAATTTTTCTTTTTTATTTGTTTTTGCAGTTTTGTGTGTAGAATTCTTGAACATCTTTCATTGTACTTATTTCTAAGTATTTGATTTTTTGATGGAATTATAAATATCTTTAGAAAATGTCATTTTATGAATGTTGTTGCTGGTATATAGATATACTATTGGTTTTTATGTATTGATCTTGTATCCAGCAATTTTACTAAATTCCCGTATTCTAATCGAGTATCTTTTGCATTTTTTCTCTCTTTACCTTGTACTGGTTAAGACCTCTGGTACAGTGTCAAATAGAAATGGTGATAGCAGACTTGCTTATTTCATCCCAGTTTCAGAGGAATGTTTTCAGTATTTCTCCATTAAATGTGATACTTGGTGTAGGTTTTTTACAGATACTGTTTACCAGATTAAGTAAATTCTGTTCTATTCCTAGTTTGCGATGAATTTTTATCATGACTAGGTGTTGAATGGGACCCCTGGGTGGTGCAAATGGCTTGCACTTGGCTGCTAATTGAAAGCTTGGCAGTCTGAACCCACCTAGCAGCACTGTGGAAGAAAGGCCTGGCAATCTGCTTTCATACAGATTACAGCCAAGAAAACCCTATGGAACAGCTCTACTCTGGCACATATGGAGTCACCATCAGTCAGAATCAACTCCACGGCAACAGGTTTTTCGGGTGCTGAATTGGGTCAGATGCCTTTTCCACATCTATTGAAATAATGATGTGATTTTTCTCCATTATTTTGTTAATGTGGTGAATGACACTGAATGGTTTGAATGTGAAGACAACTTTGAATTTCAGCTTGGTTTTTTATGTCACCGTATTCCTCTTGCTAATATTTTGTTTAGGAATTTGCATGTGTGTTCAAGAGAGAGAATAGACTTCAATTTTACAGTTTTTTAATGTCCTCATGATGTTCTGGTAGATTGTACTAGCCTTATACAATTTGGAAAATGTTCCTTGTTTTTCAGTTTGAATGAGTTTGTGTAAGATTGGTAGTATTTCTTCCTCAAATGTTTGGAAGAATTCACTAGTGAAGCCATCTTGGCCTGGAAATTTCATTGTTAAGAAGGTTTTAAATTAAAGATTCGATTTCTTTATTAAATGTAAGACTATTCAGATTTTGTTTCCTCTTGCTCTAGTTTTATTATATTGTACTTTTCTGAGAATTTGCTTCTATCATCTAAATTGTCTAATTTATTGGCATAAAGTTTCTTCACTATATTCTTATTATAACTCTGTAGAATCTGTTCTCATATTACCTTTATCATTCCTGATATTGGTAATTTGTGCCTTCTCTCTTTTCTTGATTTTTCTTGCTAGAGGTTTATTAGTTTTTCATTAATTTCTGTTATTTTTATTTTTTCTTTCTCTCCTTTGGGTTTAATTTGCTGTTCTCTTTTTAATTTGAGATTGTTACTTAGATCATTAATTTAATGCATACATTAATTGGTAATTTGTGCCTTCTCTCTTTTCTTGATTTTTCTTGCTAGAGGTTTATTAGTTTTTCATTAATTTCTGTTATTTTTATTTTTTCTTTCTCTCCTTTGGGTTTAATTTGCTGTTCTCTTTTTAATTTGAGATTGTTACTTAGATCATTAATTTAATGCATACATGAAATATGTGGGTGTATACTTTTCCTTCTGAACATGGCTATAGCTGCATCCTACAAGTTCCAATTCATATTTGCAGTATCATTCAGTTCAAAATATTTTCTAATTTTTGTTGTAATGTTTTCTTTGTTCTATGTATTATATAATTTAGAAGCATTTGTGGATTTTCTGATTATCTTGTTGTATTTTGATATTCATTTCTGGCTTAATTCCACTTAGTTCAAAGAACATATTCTTAAGTATTTCAGGCCCATGAAATTTACTTACACTTTGTGTGTGTGTGTGTGTGTGTGTGTGGCCCAGTATATGGTCCGTTTTGGTAAATCTTCAGTGTGCACTTGAAAATTTGTATTCCATCACCGTTAGATATAGTGTTTTAAGTATATAAATTAGGTCAAGTGTGTTTATTGGATTGTTGAGACTATCTCTCTTCTTAATGGTTTGGTTACTTGAGAGTCGTGTGTAAAAGCTCCCATTATGAGTGTCTGTTTTTCCTTTTCATTCTGTCAGTTTTCATTTTATACATTTTGAAGTTATTATGTACCTACAAATTTAGATTTTTTTTATATGTACCTGGCAGAATTGCCCCTTTTCTCACTATGAAATAACCTTAATTCTCTAGTACTGTCTGATTTGTCTGATATTAGTATAGATACACCAGCTTTCTTTTGGTTAGTGTTTGTTTGCACAGTATATCTTGTTCCAGTCTTCTATTTTCAAATTTGTCTATATTTTTGATGTTTCTCTTCCAAGTAGAATTTAGTTAGGTTTTTTTTTTTAATTTAGTCTGACAATCTTAATCTTTTAATGGGATAACTTAAACCAATTACTAATATGTATGGAATCCGATGTGTACTATATTATAATTTATTTTCTATTTTATTTACCTGCTTTATGTTCCTTTTCATCTTGGATTAAATATTTTTATTGTTCCATTTTCATGTTGTATAAACTTATTTCATTTTCCTTCAACTAATCATGTAGTGGTAAGTCTAATAAGTAAAACTAGCTTATTACTGTCTAATATAGATTTTTACTTTTGATAATTCCCAAATAATGCCAAAACATTTTTTAAAATTACTCTGTTTTCTCTTTCACCTTTTGTGCAATTTTTGCTATTTTAATTCTACATATTTTCAACCTCTTAAAAAAAAAAAACAACCCACTGCCATCGAGCCAATTCCGACTCATACCGACCTTATAGGACAGAGTAGAATGGCCCCGTAGGGTTTCCAAAAAGCACCTGGTGGATTCAAACTGCCAACCTTTCAACTCCTTAAGACATTACAATTAGTTATTTTGTACAGTAGAGAGTTTATTTATTCTCATATTTATCCTATCCATTGCTTTTCATTCCTTCTTACATTTCCGTATTTCCACTTCGGATTATTTTTCTTCTGCCTAAAGGAAATTGTTTCCTTTCTGTCATTGTTTCTTTTAATATGGGTCTGCCGGTGACACAATCTCTGTTTTTATTTGTATGGAAATATCTCTGTTTCATCTTCACTTTTGAGGAATATTTTATCTGTTTAAATTTGAAAGTGCTCTTTCAACATTTTATACATTATTTCATTGTCTTCTGGCTTCCATTGTTTTTGTTGAAAAGGTAGATGTCAGACTTATTTTTGTTCCTCTGAAGGTAATGTATTTTTTTCAAGCAGCTTCCAGGATTTTCTTTCGTTTTCAGTAGTTTTATTATGATGTGTCTAGGTAGGTTTTCTTTGCATTTATCCTGCTTGGAGTTCATAGTGCTTCTGAAATTTCACTTTTCAAACTTTGTATTTCCAAGTAATGTTTTTGCCCTGTTCTTTTTCTCTCCTGATTCCAGAACTTCAGCAGTCACACATATGTTCAACCTTTTGGCCATATTCTGTATAGCTCTTTTTTTCTTTCATTTTTTTTCATATTTTACTGTGGATATTTTCTGTGTATGACCGGGCAGCATTTCGTTCAGTTATACATAAGGTCACTATGAACCAGAGCTGACTCAATGGCACCTAACAGCAACCATTTTCTAGTTCAGTGTTTCTCCTGCTGTGTCCAAAACACTATTAAATCTATCTATTGAGTCCTTAGTTTCAATTAGGGTATTTTTTAGTTCTAGAATTCCTATTTCTTTCTTTTATTTCAGTTCTGTGTTGCAATTTTCATTCCTGTCTGTTTTCTTGAAAATAATAACACAGTTATTTTAAAGTCCATGATAATTTCAGTATCTGGGTTCTGTGGATCTTTTTCTATTGTCTATTTTTTCTCCTGATTCAATTTCCTAATACATGTGTTACCTTTTGATTGAATGCCTGACATTATGTATGAGAGAATTTAGAGTCTATGGATGATGTTATATTCCTCCAGAGAAGATATACCTTTTCGACTAGTAGATAGGTAGACTATGAGCAAACCAATTTAATCCAACCAGACTGTTTTAGCTGGAGGTTGGATTGCAGTGTTTGCTCTTATTCCTGTCTCGTAGACCTCAGGAGTCCCAACTGACAGCCTCACATGTTTATTATGACCCCTCCTTGGAAGGTCATGAGCTGCAATTTTTGGCACTACAATGCCATAAGACTATAAAATATTTTGGATTTCTCTTTAGCTTTAGTCCTTTGCCCTCGGAAGCTTAAGAATTCAGAAAATTCTTTGAGGTAAAGCCACTAAATGTGGGAATCATTGTATTTCCTTTCTCTTCCAGATGTTAGACTATCAAGTTTGGTCTATCTCAGATGACATCTAATGCCTTCTGACAGTTTTGGGGTTTTTTAGTTTTGTTTTTAATTTATATTTGCTAGTTGTTTTCTGCAGGAGTGTTGGCCTGCCACAAGCAACTGTATCATGACCAGTGTGGAAGCCAGTCTATAAGATTTTGAGGTTTGGCAATCCTGATGTTTAACGTTGACTGTTCTTTGTTTTGAGCAAGGATATATTATTCTGAGCTCGACCAGGATTTTAGTCTTAAAATATACCTGTTTAGCTTTCCTTTTCACACAAGTAAAGGTTTTTTTTTTTTTTTTTCTTTTTTTTTTTAATTGTAGCTCTTTGTAGAATATTTTCTGGAGTGACTGGGAGGGAGAAAGGAAGAGAGAGGCTTGTTCTTGATAGGATTTTACAGTAACTTTTGCATCATCTGTGTTTAGTTCCTAGTTCTTAGCAATTTGTCTTACTACAAAGTCTTAACTAGAATTAAGTTAAAAGGTGAATATTCACAAATAAGTTTGGAAGATAAATATGTAATCCAGAACTCTACTTATTAATACTAAGAGACCCGTGAAACCAAGTGAGAAGGTTGTTGAGTAAGTGTGGAATTTGTGTTGTGGAGAAGAACCATTTTGTCAGATAATTTTTCATGGGGTCATGGCTCCTATCCCAGTAGCAGAGTCCCAGTTCTAGTGACCAGTATACTCCTTTCCCCTAGAACCAGGCCTCTTCTTCCTAGACTTACTGCGTTTATCTTGGCAGAGTTGCTGCTCTGTTCCTAATTTACTGTACTCACTATACTTCTTTATGGTACATTTTCCTCATGTAGATGCCACATTGTTCATATGGGTTTGTATACATTGCTTCCTCACAAACAGGAGGTGTCCTGAGTTTATTAGTAGATACGATTATTTCACACAGCTTTTATAGCAGCTTACCTTTTTATTATCTATCTGAATGCTAAAATGATCCTATAGAACATAAAACTGTTAGCTTTGGTAGTTACTCTTAAGTTGAATTCTTTTTCTACCAAGTATTGACCTCTAGTTTCAGTGATTTCTTGAGACCACATCTGGGTTGTTTTAAAGACCACTTCACTAGAATAGAGCAGGGTATATATCTATATTTTCTTATTGGTTAGTATAGTGTGGTCTGTAGCAGGTTTTTTTGAGGCTTAGAAAATCAGATAACTTTTCTATGACTACCAGGAGAGTAAGTTTTATACCAAGGATTCCAACTCTAGACCTGTGACTTCTGAGCACATCTCCCAAGCGCTCCTGCTTCATACATTATACAGTAGATCAGCCCCTTCCTGCATAGTCTTCTATTCACGTCTTCTCCCCTTTCCTTTATCTTCACTTTAGTGCTGTAACATGTTTGTCAACATTAACAGACTCATCATCTCGTCCCATATGGATGTTTTACTAAGGTAAAACAGACTGATTTTATTTTTAATGTCTTTCAGATTGGATGACTGTGTTTGTAAGTAAGAAATGCACTCTCAAGGCAAATATTCCTGATGAAGAATTGGATCAGTGGAAGATAAAGGAAAGATTTACTAGAGATTGTCACTGGAAATATGATAGCCTGTTAGAAGAGCAGCATGGAGACCAGGAGATAAATTTGCAGCAAGTAGCGCTCACACACCAGAAAACCCTATCTAGGATTGGTGCCCGGGAACATGATGAATCTGGGAAGGACTGCACCATGAGCTCATCTTTTATTCAAAGTCAGAGAGGTCAGTCTGGCAAAAAAGTCTTTGAGTGTAATGAGTGTGGAAAAGTCTTCTCTAAGAATTCAGCCCTTAAAAAGCATCAGAAAATTCATACTGAAAAATCTAATGCAACTCTGAAAACTCCTATTAAAGAGAAGCGATATGAATGTAGAGAATGTGGGAAAGCCTTTCACCAGAGTACACACCTTATTCATCACCAAAGAATTCACACTGGTGAGAAACCTTATGAATGTAAAGAATGTGGCAAAGCCTTCTCAGTGAGCTCCTCACTTACTTATCATCAGAAAATTCATACTGGAGAGAAACCTTTTGAATGCAACTTATGTGGAAAAGCTTTTATCCGAAGCATACACCTTGCCCATCATTATAGAATACATACTGGAGAGAAACCTTTCAAATGTAATATATGTGAAAAAGCCTTTGTCTGCAGGGCACATCTTACCAAACACCAGAATATTCATAGTGGAGAGAAACCCTATAAATGTCATGAATGTGGGAAAGCCTTCAATCAGAGTACAAGTTTTCTTCAGCATCAGAGAATTCACACTGGAGAGAAACCCTTTGAATGTAATCAATGTGGAAAGGCCTTCAGGGTGAACTCTTCCCTTACTGAACATCAGAGAATTCATACTGGAGAGAAACCTTATAAGTGTAATGAATGTGGGAAAGCTTTCAGGGATAATTCATCTTTTGCTCGACATCGGAAAATTCATACTGGAGAGAAGCCATACAGATGTGGTTTGTGTGAGAAAGCCTTCAGGGACCAATCAGCCCTTGCCCAACATCAGAGAATTCATACTGGGGAAAAACCTTATACATGTAATATATGTGAGAAGGCCTTCAGTGACCATTCAGCTCTTACTCAGCATAAGAGAATTCATACTAGAGAAAAACCTTACAAATGTAAAGTCTGTGAGAAAGCCTTTATCCGAAGCACACACCTTACTCAGCATCAAAGGATTCATACAGGAGAAAAACCCTATAAATGTAATAAATGTGGGAAAGCCTTCAACCAGACTGCAAATCTCATTCAGCATCAGAGACATCATATTGGGGAAAAATGATCTGAATGCAGTTTATATGGAAAAGCTTTGAGACTGAGTATGTTAATTATTGAATGTAAGAAAATCCATTCTAGAGAATAACTATGAAGGCTTAAATCAGAATAGTCATTTTGTTTACTGAGAGTCAAGCTTCACAATATCGAGAGTTTTGAGAATGGCAAACACTCCTCATAGTTTAGTATTGCCTCAATTGAATTAACAATACTGTTTAATTAGTCTGAATTGCCAAGTATTACAACCAAAACAGAGCTTCACTAGTGACAGAAATTGGTTTATCAAAATTACACTTTGACTATTAAAAATTAAAATGCAGAAATTAAGGTTGAGTAGCAAAGGGACAAAAGGAAATGGTCTGCAAGCATTTCAATTTCATTCTCTTATATAAGAGGGTTGCCACCTTTAATCGAATCCTTAGTTCTCACCCACACTCCAGACACTCAGTTTAAAGAAAGTACAGTCACCCATGCATCAGCTCAGAAATTAATTATGCCTCCCACCTTCTACTTTGATCCATCTTTTGTCAGATCTCCCTGGTCTATGTATTCAGTGCCTTCTTACCTGAATGCTTCTGGGACATTTCATCTGAATGATGTGTCCCTCTTTTAACGTAGCATCTCCTACCTATTAACATCATGTCCTTTATTACCGCTTCATTTTCTTTGGGGAGTGTGGTGATCTGACTTCATACATAGTCCATGATTCTAAATATAACACCCAAAGTCAGCTTTCAAAACCCAGGACCCTTGCCTAGGGGGCAGAGTTTGATCAAAATCTTGATTTACCCAGTTTCTCTGGGCCTCAGCTTGACTCTGACCCTGGGGTGATACCTACAATAGGGGGCTTAGTCTGTGGCCATTACCTTCCAGTTGTTCTGCACTATAGTTAGGTTTACTGCACACAGCAGTCAGGGGCACGCTTACCTTAAGGTGTAGGGATCCCAACCACCTAGTTGCGGTGGTCTGGGCCACTGCTACTTTTGCAACCTGCGTTCCTGGTGTGCAACTGACATAAGAGGTTAAACCCTCAAGGCCAGTTCTCACAGTGCTCTGATACACTGTAGTTCCTTTGGCTGGACAGTCCTCTGTGCCCAATGCATTAGAATACGTTTGCTACTCACAGTATATTGGAATTCTGCATTCTGGTCCTTGCCCTTCCTCTGTCCAGGTTTCTGAATGTATTAAACCCTGTGTTTATAGGAAAGAGAACTTTGAATTTGTGCGCCTTAAACAGTGTTCAGGCTGTGGAATATAAAGAGTTGTATCCTCACTGGGGAAAACATTAACATTTGAGGGCATACGTTGTGCTAGATACTGTAGTAAGTGCATATATTAACTCATTTAATCCTCACAATTGTATGAGACTATCAGTACCATCCCTGTTTGAAGGTTGAGGAAAGAGGTTTAGAAACTGGCCAGAAGTCAGGTAGCTGGTAAAGGGTGAGTCAAGGACTTGTTCTTAGGTGGCTGAGCTACCTGGCACACGTACTTAACCACTGCACTTGCCGCCTCCTTTATGACACGTTCTAGGTCACATAGTGACCCACTTGGCTTAAGATGTTGAGGTGGGGCTGGTATGCATGGTATGGTGGGTGGGATGGCTGTATAAGAAGTCTCCAGTCTTGCACCCATGCTTCCTGGCATGGTTTTCCACACATAGGGTTGAAGTCTTTTTTTCAAGCCCTAGTTTGGCAAGGTAGAGTTCAGGTGCTCTTCCTACCTCGAAGTCCAGAAACCATGGGTTCACAAACACATACCTGAGTCTGACAAAGTGGTCCTGTGACGTCTCATGGACACAACCTGAGATAACCATGACAGGTCCTGGATCTAGGCCAAATGAGAGGATTATTACTAGGAATACCTGTTTTGGAGGTGTTTCAAAAGACGAAAGCTGAGACTAGTGGCCAGAGAAACAGAAGTGGACATTCATTGAATCATCTCTGTCAAGCATAGTATACAGTGATTATATATGCATATAGTTACTGCTTTCATGAACCTTAAACCTAATGGGGAAGGCAGGTATTATAAAATGAAGCCAAATAACTGTAGTAAATAGAATAGGGTACTGTGAAAGAGTGTGTCGGGGGCCCAGCTTTAGATTATGTGGTTGGGGCAGTCCTCACTGAGGAATTGACAAGAGGCTTAAAGGATAAATGAGCAAGACAGACACAGAGGTTGAGGGTTTGTAGACAGAGTGAACAGTGTATGGGAAAGCTATGAGGCAGGAACCAGCTTGGGCTGCTTAAAAGATGTTCTAAAGGTGTGGGTGGACCCCAGAGAGAACCTACATGAGCAAGATGAGGTTTGATAGGAAGAGCAAGACCAGACAGACCCATTTAGCCCTTGCAGTGAGCTTTGGTGTCATTATAAACCCAGAGGAAGCTGTTACTAGATTTTAGGTATTTTATTTCAAACTTAGAAGCTACAGATACTTTTTAAATGTAACACAAGAGCATAAAAAATGGAAAACTTCCTGTTACGAATTGAATTGTGTTCCCAGAAAAATGTATGTCTAAACCACCAGTACCTGTGAATGTGACCTTGTTTGGAAATAGGGTCTTTGAAGATGTGATCAGTTAACATGAGATCATACTGGAGTAGGGTGGGTCATAATCCCATCTAAGTAATGTTCTTATAAAAGAAGAGACAGACACACAAAGGGAAGATGGCCATATGAAGACAGAGGTAGAGATGTGAGTGATGCATCTACAAGCCCCAAAGATTGCTGGCCATCACCAAAAGCGAGGAGATAGACATGGCACAGATTATCCCTCGGAGCCCTCAGAAGGGATCATCATGAATGACACCCTGATTTTGGACTTCTGGCCTCCAGAACTGTGAGAGAATAAGTTATTTTAAGCCACCTGCTTTGTGGCAGTTTGTTTCCCAATTAATTTTCCTTACAGTGAATAAGAAACTCCAAAGTTGGGAAAATTGCTCAATCAAAGTTCAGTTGCTAATTACTATCAGTAATGTACCTCAACCAAGGTATAGGGTTGCTCTCTAACACAAATGTTACATAGTGTTATTTTGTAATTTCTAACCATTATTAAGAAAAAATAAAGGTGTTACATTTACAACCCTATTGCTGTCAAGTCTGTAAAGTCCATTCTGACTCATAGCGACACTAGGACAGAGTAGAACTTCCCCATAGGGTTTCCAAGGCTGTAATCCTTACTCAAGTAGATTGATTGCCTCTTCTTTCTCCTGTGGAGCAGCTAGTGGGTTCAAACTGCTACCTTTCAGTTAGCAGCTGAGTGCTTAACCACTGTCCCACCAGGGCCCCTTTTACAAATATTTACAGAAGGGAGTATGCCAGATTCCCCTGGTGAATTGCCCCAGGCTCTTCACCAATCTTCCTGCCTGTGATCTGGTCCCCTCCAGTCCACCTCCCACACCATCCACCAGTGATCTGCCTAATCATACATGGCACTCTTCTGCTTAAAACCCTTTCTACCCTTTGCCAAGAGTAGAAAAGCTACTCTTCTAAGCAAGGCCTTGAAGGCCACTTCACAAGTGGATCCATGCAGACCTCTCCAGCCTGATCTCCCACCTCAACTCCCACAATTTACCTTGCAGAAAACAGCGAGATGCCCCAAGATCCTGGCACGACAAACTGATTTATAATTGTCTCTTTGGTTTCCCAACTAGACTGTGAGCTCAAAGGCAGGGATTTGGCCCAACTTAGCCCACTGTGCCCAGCACCGAGCCCAAGTTGAGCACATACATGATGTCAATAAATGTGTTAATAAATAAAATAATCCCAATTATCTCAAACAGATACTTGCTAAGGCCTGTAAAGGATCTGACACGCTCCTTAAAATGCCTTCTGTTGTGCTGTTGGAAGGTTATAAAGAGAGCTGTTTTCTCCAGAGGGCTGCATTATAAGGGAAAGTTCTGTACCCTGGAACTTAGGCTGTGGTATAAATGTTGGAGAGGGAAAGGAAGGAGGCATTTGTGGTGGTTTTACCCCCTGAGTGTTATTCAATATACACATAAATTAAAAATAATATGGATTTTTTGTTAGTACATGATACAAACTTGAATAAAAGAGTTAACAGTGAAAAGTAAGTCTCCCGCCTTCCCATCCCCCTCCTACCCAATTTCACTTGCCAGAGGCAACAACAGTTACCAGAAATCCTGTGTGTCCTTCCAGAGATAGCCTAAACATACACAGATGGTAGCATATTGGAGTCCCTGGGTGGTGAAAAGGGTTAACATGCTCAACTGCTAACAGAAAGGTTGGTGGTTACAGTCCACCCAGAAATACCTTAGAAGAAAGGCCTGGTGATCTGCTTCCAAACAACCACTGACTGAAAACCCTATAGAGCACAGTTCTACTCTGACATGTGGCGTCATTATGAGTAGGAATGGACCCAGGCAACTGGTTTTACTGGTAGTAGCATATTAGATAACAATGTTCTGCATTTTGCTACTTTTATTTAACAACATATCTCAAAGTTCTTTTCATTTCAATACATATAGAGCTGCCTCATTCTTTGTAATAGCTGCAAAATACTCCATTGCATGAATGTACCATGTTAGGTGCCATCCAGTTGGTTCCGACTCAGCAACCCTATGTACAACAGAAGAAAACAATGCCCCGTCCTGCACCATCCTCACAATCGTTGCTGCTGTGTTTGAGCCCATTGTTGCAGCGACTGTGTCCATCTTGTTGAGGGTCTTTCTCTTTTTGCTAACCCTCTACCAAGCATGATGTCCTTCTTCAGGGACTTGTCCCTTCTGATAACACGTTATCCAAAGTATGTGAGACAAAGTCTCACCATCCTCCCTTCTAAGAAGCATTCTGGCTATACATCTTCCAAGACAGCATAATATATTTAATATTGGTCCCATTTAATATATTTTGCTGAAGATCATTCAAAAGTAGTTGCAGCAGTACATCCACAGGGAACTTCCAGAAATTCAAGCCAAATTCAGAAGAGGACATAGAAAGAGGGATATCATTGTTGATGTCAGATGGATCTTGGCTGAAAGCAGAGAATACCAGAAATATGTTTACCTGTGTTTTATTGACTATGCAAAGGCATTCGACCGTATGGATCATAACAAATTATGGATAACATTGCGAAGAATGGGAATTCCAGAACACTTAATTGTGCTCATGAGGAACCTGTGCATACACCAAGGGGCAGTTGTTCGAGCAGAGCAAGGTTTAAAATAAAGAAAGGTGTGTGTAAGTGTTGCATCCTTTCACTGTACTTATTCAAACAGAATGCTGGACTATATGAAGACAAATCCAGCATCAGGATTGGTGGAATACTCATTAACAACCTGCGACAGGCAGATGACATAACCTTGCTTGCTGAAAGCAAAGAGGACTTGAAGCACTTACTGATGAGGATCAAGAACTAGCCTTCAGTATAGGTTGCACCTCAACATAAAGAAAACAATTATCACCTGGACCAATAAGCAACATCAAGATAAATGGAGAAAAGATTGAAATTGTCAAGGATTTTATTTTACTTGAATCCACAATCAACGCCCATGGAAGCAGCAGTCAGGAAACTAAATAACATATTGCATTGGGCAAATCTGCTGCAAAAGACCTCTTTAACGTGTTAAAAAGCAAAGATGTCACTTTGAGGACTAAGGTGCACCTGACCCAACCCAAGCCATGGTATTTTTAACTGCCTCGTATGCATGTGAGAGTTGGACAATAAATAAGGAAGACCGAAGAAGAATTGATGCCTTTGAATTATGGTTTTGGCGAAGAATATTGGATATACCATGGACTGCCAAAAGAACGAACAAATCTGTCTTGGAAGAAATATAGCCAGAGTGCTCCTTGGAAGCGAGGATGAGACTTTGTCTCACACGCTTTGGACGTGTTATCAGGAGGGACCAGTCCCTGGAGAAGGACATCATGCTTGGTAGACAGTCATCGAAAACGAGGAAGACCCTCAACCAGATGGATTGGCACAGTGGCTGCAGCAATGGGCTCAAACATAACAACAGTTGTGAGGATGGCGCAGGACTGGGCAGTGTTTCATTCTGTTGTACATAGGGTTGTTATGAGTTGGAACAGATTTGACAGCACCTAACAACAGTCGTTGATCCCAAACTCAGGTGCAGTTAGGTTGTATTCAATTTTTCATTACTGCAAACAATGCTGCAATTAATATTCTTACATATATTCCATTCCATACTTGGGCAAGTATATTTTTAGGAAAATTCCCAGAAGTGGGTTGCTGGGTTCTAAGAATGGGTGCATTCTTTCAATTTAGAAAGTAGTGTCTTTCCCTCCTTAGAGGTTGTACTGGTATGCATCTGCATTGGGGGGAGGAGCTGTACCACCCACCCTTGCCAGCACAGAACCTTAGCCAAGTTTTTATACTTTGCAAATCTGACAAATCGGTGTATTAGGGTGGTTTTATTTTGTCATTCTCTTACTACGAATTAAATTCAGCATCCTTTCATATGTTTAAGAGCCATTATATCTCTATTCTTGGCTTGTGGGTTTTTAACAATCCATTTACAGGATCTCTTTCTAGTCCTTCGTCATGAGTTTCAAATGTGTTTTCTCAGTTTGTCGTTTGACTTTGTTCATATGGGTTTGTTACTTCTGGTGCAAAGAGTTTTTATTTTTAAATAAAATTGAATAATCTTTTAGACTTCTGGGTTTGTTTTTTTAATTGTGTGTTCGGTGAAAGTTTACTGCACAAATTAGTTTTTCATTAAAAAATTTATACACAAATTTCTTTGTGACATTGGTTGTAATCCCCACAATGCGTCAGCACTCTCCCCCTTTCCCTTTCCACCCTGAGTTCTCCGTGTCCATTCGTCCAGTTTTCCTGTCCCTTCCTGCCTTCTCATCTTTGCTCTTGGGGAGGTGTTGCTCATTTGGTCTCATATACTTGAATGAACAAAGAAGCACTTTCCTCACGTGTGTTACTATTTGTTTTATAGGCTTGTCTAATCTTTGGCTGAAAGGTGGACTTCGGGAGTGGCTTCAGTTCTGAGTAAATAGGGTGTCTTGGAGGCCCTAGTCTCGGGGGTTCCCCCCGTCTCTGTCAGGCTCAAAAGGCTGGTCTTTTTTTGTGAATGTGAATTTTCTACATTTTTCTCTCACTCTTCCAGGACCTTCTATTGTAATCCCTGTCAGAGCGGCCAGTGGTAGTAGCCAGGCACCATCTGGTTTTTCTGGGCTCAGGCTGGTGGAGGCTGTGGTTCATGTGGTCCTTTAGTCCTTTGGGCTAATATTTTTCTTGTGTCTTTGATTTTCTTCATTCTACTTTGCTCTGAACCTGATGGGACCTATAGATGTATCTTAGATAGCCCCTCACAAGCTTTTAAGACCCCAGAAGCTACTCACCAAGACTTCTAGATTTTAAATCATAGTAGAAAGTTCTTACCCACACAAAGATTACTTTTAAATTGCCTACCTTTTTCTGTTTTTACTTTTCATTTAAAATATTTGATCCCTTGGAAGAATTTTGATATAAGATGTGAGATAATGAAGCCAATTTAATTGTTTTTTTTAAGATGGCTACACAGTTCTCACAACACTATTAACTAAGTCATCTTTTCCTGTACTGATTTGAAATGCCATCTTTATCTTTTACCACATCCCATGTATATCTAGATCATTTATCTGTCCCATTGGTCTATGTATGATCTATGAACCAGTACAACACTTAATTATTACAGCTTTTAAAAATATGAATTGACCCTTAAATATGGACAAGATTGTTATTTGTCTAAAGTAATTTCTTATCTTGAAATCTTGTTCTTTCACCTTACTTAAGAGTATAATTAAAACTTGATTTTAATGCTGGGAAGAATGTCAGTAAACATTTAAATATTTCTCCATGTCTTCCAACATTACACCTTAACTTTTAAGCCCAATTTTCAATGATGTATTTTCAACCCTTTGTACATGTCCTTTTCCTTCACAATTAAATTCCCAGACAACTAGCCTAGTCTAATGAGCTTCTCTGAATGGGGCTCAACAGTCATGTTTAATAATGGCATGTTTAATAACGTCCACCTTTCTTTGTCTCCGTAATAGATTTAGCCCTTTCTTTTGCTTTTAAATTTTTTGGCTTAAATCATTGGACAAAAAGTGTCAGTATGATATAGAAGAATTGAATACAATGGTTAACAAACTTAACCTAGAGGAAATATATATAGAATGCAGCACTGACATCTGCAGAAAGCTGAATGGCAATAGAAGTACTACATATCAAAACTAAAGCAGATCTTTCATACATTTTATAGTATCCTCCTCACAAAAGATATTTTCAAGCTTGTCTCCTGTTTCTTAGCCATAGGAAGCATGTTGTTTTTTAAATTTGTTTCTAATCAGTTCAGTATCTTAAGTCTTTTTTTTTTTTTTTTTTTTTTTTTTGCAGGATTGTGTATCTAATAGTATTTGCCATTGCTGTCTTTTACTCTCCCAACTTTTGACTTGGTCATTTTCCTTATTTTTGAATAACTATATTGGGGAATTTTTTTTAATTTTTATTTATTGTACTTTATATGAAGGCTGACAGAACAGTTTCTCGTTAA
>NW_004444117.1:1841469-1842505 GCF_000243295.1 Trichechus manatus latirostris
TCTTGGTCAAAGCAGTCAGTGGTGGTAGCCGGGCACCATCTAGCTGTACTGGACTCAGTCTGGTGGAGACTGTGGTAGCTGTGGTCCATTAGTCCTTTGGACTTTTCTCTTCCTTGTATCTCGTTCTCTTCATTCTCCCTTGCTCCCAAAGAGGTGAGCCCAGTGGAGTATCTTAGATGGGTGCTCACAGAATTTTAAGACCCCAGACGCTATTCATCAAGGGAGAATGTAGAACATTGTCTTTATAAACTGTGTTATGCCAACTGAGTTAGATGTTTCCCGAGACCATGGTCCTCACAGCCCTCCGCCCAGCAATTCAGACCCTCTGGGAGTTTGGAAGTGTCTATGGAGCTTCTATGACCTTTTCTTGTACAAGTTGTGCTGGCTTACCCAGTATTGTTACCATTTATTTATTGTCTATTTAGTTCCCCCCACCCCTCCCATTCCTCATAACCAACAAGGATTCTTTTTGTGTGTAAACTTTTACATGAGCTTTTACAGTAGAGGTCTCATACAGTATTTGTCCTTTTGTGATTGACTTATTTCACTCCACTTTCATCCATGTTATGAGATGCTTCACAGATTCATCATTGTTCTTTATCTTTCTTTGCATAATAGTCCATTGTATGTATGTACCATAGTTTGTTTATCCATTCATCTGTTGATCAGCATCTAAATTGTTTCCATCTTTTTGCCATTGTGAAGAGTGTTGCAATGAATATGGGTGTGCATATGTCTATTCACGTGATGACTCTTATTTCTCTAGGATATATTCCTAGAAGTGGGATTGCATTTTGTAGTGGGTTTTTTGTTTGTTTGTTTGTTTTTTGTGGTACTGACTTTCTCTTTGTTCCTTTTACTCTCCTGTGCTGAGTTCCTTTTGTTTGTGGATTTTTTTTTTCATTTCTTTAGTGTTTGTAGGTTTTGTGTTTACTGAGACCTTATGTTTTTCTCCTTTATTTTGATGAGTAGGTTTGTTAACTTTCTTTGTGGTTACCTTGAAATTTACCCTTATCTTCCTAGATTTGAACCAGTC
>NW_004444117.1:1845526-1847966 GCF_000243295.1 Trichechus manatus latirostris
TCCCATTTTCACTGAAATTTTGGCCTGATAATCTTTACAATCCTTTCAGCTTTTCAATGCTTTTAAGATGATTTAAAAAATATTTTAGTATGCCTTTTAGTTTCTTTAAGCAGGAGAATTTGGTTTCAATAAACTTGCTCTCTCCCTTTCCAGAAATAGGACCTTCTGCTCTCTAGAATCCAGCCAGCCAGGTGCCCCCACTACTCTACTGCAACTCCTCTTGATAAGGTTATCAGTGACCTACACATTTGCTAATTTTGAGGGTCAATTCTCAGTCCTCATCTGACATTACCTATTAGCAGCATTTGACTGTTTATTACTCTATATTCCTTAAAAATATTTATTTCCTTGTCTTTCAGATCAATTCATTTTCTTGTTTTTGTTTGTTTCATTTTGTTTTTTTTTTTGTTTTTTCCCTCCTACTTTACTGGCCCATTTTCCTTCTACTCTCCTCCTATTTCTTTGTAATAATGTCTTTTTCTAGTTCATTTTCATCTCCCTGACCTCTTAATATTGATGCACTCCACCCTCTGACCTCTTCTCTTTTATCTTCAATCACTCACTTGGTGATAGCATGCAAATGAATGGCTTTAAATGCCATCTATATATTGAGGCATGTCCAAAGTAAGCTAGCTTACTTTGTCGTTGTCATCAGGAAACACCAGTCTCTAGAAAAGGTCATCATGTTTGGTAAAGTAGAAGGCCAACAAAACAAGGGAAACCCTCAATGAGATGGATTAACAAAATAACCAAAACAATAGATTCAAACATACCAATGATCATGAAGATAGCACATGACCAGATAACATTTTGTTCTGTTATACACAAGGTCGCTGTAAGTTGGAGTTGACTCAATGGCAACTAAGAACAACATATACTAAGGACTCCCAAGCTTATATGTTTAGTGCAGACATCTACCATGTAATCCTGATTCATATATGTACAGCCTATTCAAAATTTCTACTTAGATGTCTAATAGAATCAATCTTAACATATCCAAAACTGAGCTTATATTTTTCCTCCTCAAACCTGCCTGGGAATGAGGCTCAAGAGAACAAAGAGAAAGAAAAAAATAAAAGGAAAACTGTGGGGTATCCCTCCTCTCCCTGAGCATTAGGAATCCCCTTTCCTGATCTCGATCTCTCTTTTAGTATCTAGTGCTCATTTCCAGGTTTCAGGCTAGGCAATAACAGAGGAGAAACACCAGGAGGAGGAAAACTTGCTGCCAGTTCAGTGGTATTTCAAATTTTGATATTTCCCAACCTGTCTATCATTTATATTTCAGAGTCCTCAAATAACTGTTCCATGCATCTTGTCTAGGTTTTATAGAGGCATTCAGTGGGAGAGATGGGTGGAGTCTGCTTGCTTACTCCATTTTAACCAGAACTGGAACCTAGTATAAAATTTTTTATTTTTGTACAGCTTTGTGTTTTCCCTAAATTAATTGTCTTAAAGTTTTGCTTACATAAATTCACATATATCCTTTATTCTCTCCAGATGTTTCATCATATGTATTTACCATCTTCTCTATTGATTTTACTTTTATAATGTACACTTCCATTTGGAGCCATTGTCCTCCTTCTGTTTGCTCTCTAAAATTACTGATATCTTTCCAATTGGATCTTCTCTTTACTAACTTCTTGGATTGGATGCATTGTTTCCTGGATCCCGTGCCTTTGTCTTTCTTGGCTTACTCCATAGTTTTGTTGGAGAATATCCTCCAAAAGCATTCTAAGAAAGGAAACTTATGTCTGAATATGTCTTCATTCTGCTTTACATTGATTGATAGTTGACTGATTATAGAATTCTAGAGGCAGATGACATGACAAGTTAATCTTTCTGTAAGCAGGCTTTTAAATAATACCCTTACTTCTAACTCCATGCATCACCCCTGCCCCCTGCCATGTCCTATGCACCCAATACCTTAGACAGCCCCAGTTAATGTCCCTTAAACAAACAAAACAAACTACCCTCTTTTCTCATCCCTGGTGGCTAGATGTCTGTTGATGGCTTTCTGTGTCTAGGGTGTGAAAGTTCATTGTTTCATAGATGGACTCTCAAAATAACTTCCTGTTTTCTCTGCTCCCCCTCCCTTGTCACACGCCCTGTCTTCTCTATACCTCCTACTTCCAATCCCTCAGACTTTTGGGGGAACTCTGGTGCAAATTAGTGCTCTCTGCTTTCTCTTTTCCAAAGCACTCTTGTCTACTTTTCAAAGTACTCTTGTCTATTGTGTCACTTTTCATATTTGTTCATATGAGTTTATATAATTTTTGTATTTTTACTATTATTTTAGTGAGGCCTAGCCCTGGTGGTGCTGTGGTTAAGACCTCAGCTGCTATTTGGAAACCCTACAGAGCAGTTCTAGTGTGTCCTACAGGGTCACTATGAGTCAGAATCAACTCGACGGCAATGGGTTTGGTTGTTTTGGTTTTTAATA
>NW_004444117.1:1848466-1876366 GCF_000243295.1 Trichechus manatus latirostris
GTGGCACAAATGGTTTGTGCTTGACTACTTACCTAAAGGTTGGCAGTTTGAACCCACCCAGAAGAAAGGTGATCTGCTTCTGTAAAGATTATAACCAAGAATACCCTGTGGAGCAGTTCTACTCTGTAACACATGGGGTAGCCATGAGTTGCAATTCACTCAAAGGCAGTGTTTTTTTTTTTTTTTAAAAAGGGCTAACTTTGATTAGTTAACTATATTGTTCCAGATGTTACTGTAGTCTCATTATGAAGCTTTCATATGAAAAGAATTCTGAAGTGAATACTGGATGAGATTTACTGTGCTTTAATGTCAAGATAAATAAGTCCTCCTTAATTGATTTTGTGTCCACAATAGCATAATTGTTTATACAGTTCCATTATTGGTCCTAATGCTAAGTTTTACCCATTTTTTAAGGGATGAGAATTGTTGAAAATTGAAGATTTGCATTCAATATAGCTGACCCTCATTATTTGTGGGTTCCTTATTTGAAAAATTGCCTACTTGCTAAAATGTATTTGTAACTCGAAAATCAATTCATGTGGCACTTTTACAGTCATTCACAGATATGTGCAGAGTGATGATAAATTTGAGTTGCCTGATGAGCATGTTCCCAGCTGAGGTCAAACAAGGCAACGCTCTGCCTTCTGGTTTCAGCTCTCATAAGCAAATGTCCTTTGCACAACCTATTTAGTGCCATGGTTTTCACATTTTTGTGCCTTTTGTTGGTGATTAAGTTGTTTAAAATGTCCCCCAAGTGTAGTGCTGAAGTGCTGGCTAGTGTTCCTAAGCTCAAGAAGGCTGTGATGTACCTTAAGGAGAAAATATGTGTATTAGATAATTTTTGTTCAGGCATGATTTATACTACTGTTGGCTGTGAACTCAGTTAATGTCTCAACTATATATTAAATAACAATATATATTGCATTACTACAGTGAAACCTGTAAGCGCCAGAACTCGATGAGAATGCCTTGTTTTTCTGGGTCTCACATGTTTTTCACCTTTGACAGGGTGCAGTCTTACCACTTCATTATTACCCTCTGTCAGTGGAAAATATTTGAGTTTTCCTTCTCTGGTAGGTTTCCACCTTACACAGGTTCCTGCTTTCACAAGTTTTACTGTATATATTGTGTATTTAAACAGAAGCACACATAAAACAAGGTTATGTATTGATAAGCTGATGAAAATATTGTGACCACAGGTTTGCAGAAACCTCACCCTGTATTTGCCCCTAGCAACAATGGATCAGTATTTGCTACTTCAATGTTCACAGCAACTTTAAGAAACATAACTACCATGAATAAAGAAAATTGACTGTATTTCTAAGTATTTTTTTCCTGAGGTTTGATTATGAATGTTCAGGGTCACCAGGGATTTTTAAAAAAAAAATGTATGAGGCATGAACTATTATAATCCATTTGGCTAGATAAAAATAACAAAAACCCTGTTGCCGTCGAGTCGCTTCCAACTCGATAAAAATAAGCAAATCCAATACATGACAAAAGTCTGATGGATGCCATGAGTAGATAAAAACAAATTGTTGTCAGAATTAACAGAAGTGACAGCAGTGTTACAAAGGCTTCAGGAGACTTGGCTACACACAGTAAGTGATCTTTAAAACTGGAATCACATGGTAAGGAATGTGAGAGAAATGCATGGGTATTTTTGGGGAGAGTCATAGTGTATTTGTAGGAATGATAAACATGGAGACAGAGACTCCCGTTTTGTTTCTTCCACTTCCTAGCTGTGTGTTGTTAGGTGCTGTTGAGTCAGCTCCGATTCAAAGTGACCCGATGTACAACAGAACAAAACACTGCCTGGTCCTGCACCATCCTCACATTCATTGCTATGTTTGAGCCCATTGTTACAGCCACTGTGTCAATCTATCTCATTGAAGGTCTTCCTCTTTTATGCTGACCCTCTACCTTACCAAGCATGATGTCCTTCCCCAGGGACTGGTCCCTCCTAATAACATGTCCAAAGTACATGAGATGAAGTCACTCCATCCTCGCTTCCAAAGAGCACTCTGGCTGTACTTCTTCCAAGGCAGACTTGTTCGTTCTTCTGGTAATCCAAGGTGTATTCAATATTTTTCCCCAACATCATAATACAAAGGCATCAATTCTTCTTCGGTCTTCCTTATTCATTTTCCAGCTTTTGCATGCATATGAGGCGATTAAAAACATCATGGCTTGGGTCAGGCGCACCTTAGTCCTCAAAGTGACATCTTTGCTTTTAAACACGTTAAAGAGGTCTTTTGCAGCAGATTTGCCCCATGCACTACATTGTTTGATTTCTTGACTGCTGCTTCCATGGGCATTGATTATGGATCCAAGTAAAAGGAAATCCTTGACAACTTCAATATTTTCTCCATTTATGATGTTGCTTATTGGTCCAGTTGTGAGGATTTTTTTCTTTATGTTAAGGTGTAATCCATACTGAAGACTGTAGTCTTTAATCTTCCATTAGTAGATGCTTCAAATCCTCTTCATTTTCAGCAAGCACAGTTTTGTCATCTGCATATCACAGGTTGTTAATGAGTCTTCCTCCAATCCATTGGACCTTCCTAGGCATTCCTAATCATTTAGGTTTTGTGAAGTGTATGATTACAGGGTCTAAGGGTCATGTATGACTGTTTTGTTTTTTTTTGGGGGGGGGCTTTTTTTTTAATGTGGCATTGTGATTAATAGGAATGGGGTCTTACCTCTTAATGTAGGTGTGATCCAGGTCTTAATCCTTGTTCCATTTTTCTTCTCTATATACACTCACAGTCTTACTGATCTCATTTAGTCTCATAGCTTTAAATGATACCTATATAATAATGATTCTCAAATTCACATCTTCAAACAGTCATTTCTATTGAACCCCAACTCACATACCCAACAGCCTACTCAGCTGCTTCATTTGAATGGCTGATATATCAAATTCAATGTATCCAAAACTGAATTCTATATCTTCCACTCCTAACCTGCTCCTCCTATAGCTTTCCTCATCTCAGTTTATGGTAATCCATACTTCCTTATACACAAAACCTTAGAATCATCCTTTAATTCTTTTTTTTTCTTGTCATTCCTCCCGCCTCCTCCCCCAACCAAATCATAAGGAAATCTTGATGTCTCTACATTCACATTTTTTACCTATTCAAACTACTTTTCCTTAACTCCCCTGTTATCACTGTGGTCCAAGCCACCATCACCTTTTGCCTGAGTTACTGCACTGGTCTCCTAATTACCTCCAGCTTCCACAATTAGCCCTTATGATCTATTTTCAACACAGCAGTCAGAGTGGTCTTTTTAACTTGTCATACCATCTCACTCTTCTCTTAAAAATCTCAAACATAACCCTTCAATGTCTTCTCATCTTACTAGAATCAAAGTCCATAATTATAATGGCCTACAAGGCTCCACATGATATACTCCCATTACCTTACCTACCTTTCTCACACTGTTTCCCTTCCCCTTGCCCTGCTCCAGCAATACTAGCCTCCATGCTGTTCCTCAAACAGCCCAGGCACACTTCTTCCCTTGAGCATCTGCACTGGCTGCTCCATCTGCTCTTCCCCCAATAAGCCCCATGGTTCACTCCCCATCTCCTGCAAACTCTGCCTTCTCAATGAAGCCTAACCTGAACCACTCCATTTAAATTGCAGCCCATATCCTCTATCCTTTCCCTTTACCCTTCCCCTGCTCTACCATTTTCTTTTTTCCACAGCACTTGTCACCTTCTAACATTTATTTTTCTTGTATATTGTTTATTGTGTGTCTACACCACTAGAATGTAAGCGAATCTAAGCCCCATGAAGGAAACAATCCTTGTCTATTTTGTACAATGATGTGACCCAAGTGCCTGGTACAGAGTAAGTACTCAGTGATATTTGTTGAAACAGTAATGAATGAGCAGTCTGTGGGGTCAGTGAATGGGGGGCATAGGTCTGTTAGTGGGCCCTGTGATGGTTCTATTGTGGAGTTTCACTAATGAGTCTGCCTGGGAAGTAATTGGTAGAACTGGGAGTGTCAGTTGTAGGTATATGGGCCAGTGATTTGGGCATCTCTACATGGTTCAATTGTTGGGGAGATTTTGGCTATTAGTGACTGTGGGAGAGGCTAATTATCTTGTCCAAGGTCACCCATCTACTAAATGACAAAGCTGGACTTGATCTCAAGAAATCTTAATGATGATGCTGTACGACTTAAAGATGTGAAAGCTGACTTAAAGAAGTGTACAGTGGTAGGAGCAAGACAAGGTCTGTGAACCTGGAAAATTTCCTTGTCCAGAAAAATCAGAAGGGTAAAACAACTCAGAACTTGATCCTAAGGGTATATTCAATATTCAAATTCTCTGGCAGAATAACCTGTTGATACTTAATCTTCCAGATGGTATCAGTGAACAGAATATGAGCCACAACCTCTACACTAATGTACCCTTCCTGCTGTGTCTATTTCTGAGTCTGCAGGCAAGTATGAAAAATGAATCACAAGGAAATGGAGGTGCTGGGAAAGGAACAGGCCACAACAATATTTCTGAAACACGGGGAAACTGGTGTCATGGAAAGAGGATTTTTATACTGTGTGTATGATGGATAAGAGAGGGAAGATAGAGGAAGTAGAGAGACTAGTTAGAATCCTGCCACAGAAATCCTAGAATCCTGCCACAGAAATCCACGAGTAAGGTGACAAGACTTAAGATTTCTAATCCTGCCTCTGTACACCTTTGTCTCCCTTTTCCATCCAATCCTCATACTCGGTCTTTCTCCTTTCTTCATTCTTACTCTTTGTATTTCTTTATCCTTTCCTCCATAGGTTGAATAGTCATCTCTGAAACTCCCAAAGCTACTTGTAATAACTATCAATATTCTGATTCTGTTGGTCCAACTAGAGCAGTTTTTCCCTCCAAGTCCAGGAGATGGAAAATATTTACATGTAGAATTTTTCCATACTTAGAAATAAAGATGTCAGTATAACAAAGAGTATTTCCTAAGAGGTTTCATTCTATAACATGCTGATGGAAATATTCACTTGAAATTGTGCATTTTATTCCATTTTAGTAGTCTTGCAAATTGATAACTGTATAAATAAGCAACAGGAAACCCAAGGCAAACTTTTTGGAAAAGTTACATTTATTTAACAAGATGTCACTGACTAAAATGAGAGACAATGAGTGTAATTACCTAGGAGAAATTTTCCAAAGAGTGAAAAATGTAATGAATGTGACAAAGCTGTAATAATTGTGTCAGAAAATTCACACTGGTGAGAAAGCATAGGAATTTAATTAATATAAAAAAGCTTTCCTATACGAATCTCAGCTCACTGGACAAAGGTTAAAAACCTTATGAATAGGTGGGAAAAGGCTTATATCAAAATGTTACCTTATTCTGCTTTTGAGAACTCATACTGGAGAGATATCCTATAATTGTAATAAATGTGGAAAAGCTTCCAATCTAGAGTCCATTTCCACTGGAACATATAATTCATACTGAGGAAAAAGCATTCAAATATGAGAAATATGAGAAAGCCTTCAGGTATAGCTTGGCTCTTAATTAACATAAGAAAAATCATACATGCAGAATGTCTTATAACCTCCACAAATGGGAGGGGGTCTTTTATCCAGAAGTCAAAATTGATTGATTGGACATCAGAGAGTTAAAAACTATGAATGCAAAAAAAAAAAAAAAAAGTGGGAAAACCTTCAGGGAGTTGTCAACCCCAACTTAACATCATCAAAGAAATGGTCAAACGGAGAAATCTTATGTACATATTGAATGTAGAAAAGCACTCCTCTGGAAATCATACCTTTGTATACAGAGAATTCAGAAAGGAGAAAAACCTTATGAATGTGTTAAATATGATATGCCTTTAGTAATAGAGAATTCCCCCACTGTTCATAATATGGTTCATGCTATAGAGACAACTTACAAGCAGACTGAATGAGAGAAAATCCATAAAAAGACAAAATACACTGTGGTGTGACAGTTAATTTTATGTGTCAATTTGGCTAGGATATGGTTCCCAGTGATTTGGCAAACACTAGCCTAGTTGCTGTTCCATAATGTAATGTAATGTAATTACCTTCCATAATGTAATCTAATACAATGTAATCACTCTTCATAACAGAGTCTAATGTAATCAATCAGTTGATGTCATACCAGTATAGGGTGCATCCTAAACCTAACCACTTCTGAGTTATAAAAAGACCAGAATAGACAACAGAGGCACAGAGAGAAAAGACCAACAACAGAGACAGATGCATCTATAATGTTTGCTGGTAGCTACTAAAAGCTGAAATAGACAATGAAAGACCTCCCCTATAGCCATGCCCTGAATTCAAATTTCTAGCCTCCTGATTGTGACAAAATAAATTTCTGTTCTTTAAAGCCACCCACCTGTGGTGTTTGTGTTACAGCAGCACATGGTAACTAAGACACTGTAAATCAAGAAATTCACATCAGAGAGATGAATGTATTAAAGAATATATTAAATGTTGTGGTAAATGTGTGAAGGACTTCAGCAGGAAGTCAGAAACCCTACCCTGGAAAGAAGTTTTCTAAATGCAATCAATTACAATCAATGTGGGAAAGCTTCTGGTAAGAAATCATCCTAACTCTAAGTCAGAGTTCAGAGTGGGGAAAGCCACACAAATGCATGTATATATATGATAGCAGTCAAAACTCACTGCACATCAGAGAATTCATACTGTGAAACACAGAAAGAAAACAATACATTCAGGGAAAACTTCATCTGGAGATCAGAGAATTAAAAACTATGAATGCAAAAAATATGAGAAAACCTTCATGCAATTGTCAACCCCAACTAAACATCAAAGAAATGATCAAAGGGAGAAATCTTATGTACCTATTAAATGTGGAAAAGCACTCCTCTAGAAATCATACCTTTGTATACAGAGAATTCAGAAAGGAGAGAAACCTCATGAATGTGTTAAATATAACACCTTCAGTAATAGAGAATGCCCCAACTGTACATAAGATGTAGAGATAACTTACAAGTGTACTGAACGACAGAAAGTCCATAAAAAGACAAAACTCACTCAGAGTTTATACAGGAGAGAACCCGATAAAGTACTGAACGGAAAAGCCTTCAGCAAGAAAACATATCTTGTTGTACACCAGAGAACCCACAATGAGAGAAGCCCTAAGAAATAATGGATTTGGGAAAGCATTAATCAATAAATGGACTTCATAATTCATACAAGGAAGAAACCCTAGGAATGCAACAAATGTGAGTAAGGAGAATTTGTACACCAAAAATGATATTCTAAGGAGATGTCCTATCTAAGTAGTGAAAAACTAATCTAAGTAGTAAAAAACTCCTAGTCTCAAGGTCAAAAGTTATTGTGCATCAAAGAACTTGTATTGGGGAGAGTCCCCAGGTTGTATGAAGTGTGCTTAACCTTCAAAGTTAGTTAAATACTATAGAATTTATAGTGAAAAATAAAAACAGTCAAATTAACAAATTTACATTCTACCCCAGGGAGACAACATTCTATAACTGAAAACAAGCTTTTTGTAAAAAAGATGACTGACAAACGAACATCCATTCATCTATAGTCCAAGTATCTTTCTCTACATGCTTCATGCTCTCTGTCTTAGTTATCTAGTGCTGCTATAACAGAAATACCACAAGGGGATGGCTTTAACAAAGAGAAATTTATTTCTTCACAGTAAAGTAGGTTAAAGGTCCAAATTCAGGGTGTCAGCTCCAGGAGAAAGCTTTCTCTCTCTATTGGCCTTCTCATCAATACGTTCCCCTGAACTAGGAGCTTCTCCACCTAGGGACCCCAGGTCCAAAAGATGCGCTCTGCTCCTGGCACTGCTTTCTTGGTGGTATGAGGTACCCATCTCTCTGCTCACTTCTCTCTTTTATATCTCAAGAGATTAACTCAGGACACAATCCAATCTTGCAGATTGAGTCCTGCCTTACTAATACAACTGCCACCTATCCTCCCTCATTAACATCCTAGAGGCAGGATTTACAACATACAGGAAAATCACACAATATTGGGAATCATGGCCCAGCCAAACTGATACACACACATTTTTGAGGGGACATAATTCAATCCATGACACTCTCCTTTCAAATGAGACTTCCCAGTAAATATTGGGAGAGAATAGTTATTATATTCCTCCTACATTGTCCACATGTCTGTCTTCCCCTGTATGTGTCTCTGTGTCCATTCTGCTCTTTTTGTAGCTCAGAAGTGATTAGGTATAACCTACCATACTCAGGTATGACTTAATTAACATAACAGAAAACCCTAGTTCCAAAGGGGATCACATCCACAGATATAGGGGTTAGGATTCCAACACATATTTTGGGGGAACACAATTCAATACATAACACTCACCATGGACAGGACTCTCAGACACTGGTCCCAACTCCTAAACAGAACCTCCACAGGTAACAGAGAAGGGCAAATGCCACTTTGTTCCTTTCTTGTCAAACCACTACCACTACACAGGTGTATTCAGATTCCCTTAAGGTTTGGGGGTAATTTAAAGTTTTTATAGACTGAATTGTGTTTCCCAAAATAGAAACGTGCAAGTTCTAACCCCTGTACATGTGAATATAAGCCTGTTTGGGAATAGGGTGTTATGGATTGAATTGTGTTCCCCAAAACTATGTGTTGTGAATCCCAACCTCTATGCCTGTGATTATAATCCCATTTGGGAATGGCTTGTCTCTGTTATGTTAATGAGGCAACATTAGAATAGGGTGTGTCTTGAGTCAATCTCTTTTGAGATATAAAAGAGATTAAAACAAACAAGAAAGCAGAGATGGGGGAAGATTGATGTCAAGCCACATGGAGATTTCTAAGGAACCAGGAAACAAGCTGAAGAAACAAGGACCTTCCCCCAGAGCCAACAGAGAGAAAAAACCTTCCCCTAGAGTCAGCACCCTGAATTCATACTTCTAGCCTCCTAAATTGTAAGAGAAAAAATTACTATTTGTTAAAGCCATCCACTTGTGGCATTTCTGGTATAGCAGAACTAGATTACTAACACATACGATTTTTTTATGTTAACGAGATCACATAATGAGCCAGGTGGGGTCTTAACCTAATCATTTGAGTAGTGTCTTATAAAAAGAGCAGAATAGACATGGATACACACACAAGGGAAGATGCCATGTGAAGACAGACACAAACTGCAGATGCATCTACAAGTCCAGGAATGCTAAGGATTGCCAGCAGCTACTAGAAGCTGAAATAGACAAAGAAGGACCTTCCTCAAAGAAGGACCTTCCCCCACAGCTGATGTCCTGAATTCAGACTTCTAGCCTCCAGAATTATGAGAAAATAAATTTCTGTTCTTTAAAGTCACCCACTTGTGCTATTTTTCATTATGGCAGCAATAGAAAACTAAGACAGGAGTACCCATGGGAAGGAGAAACAGAAAGCTGTACTGTAAGTGTGACACTACCCAGAGTCCAGGGGAAAAGATCCCAAGGAAAATACCTTGATGCAAGTAACTTTATGGGAGTGCACCCCAGTTCCTCTCCTTGCTCCTCTGTCCTCAGCAGGCCCATCCTCTGCTCACAGGGCTGTCACCCAAGAGCCCAGCCTCTGTGCCTAGCCAAATATTTACCCGAGCCTGAGTTACTATGTCCAGAACAGAGACCCACAGGTCTCCTATTGTTGGACTGCTCCTTTCCCATACCAACGCTGTGTTTCATTCTGGGGCCTACCCATTCTTACATGCTGCCCAATCCCCAGGTTAGGGTGCTTGATCGAGGGATAGAAATTTCACTCAAACTGGGCCGAGTCCAGGGCTTTATCATGACCTTTGAACTTCAGACCAGACTGTGTAAATTTAGTCCCTGTCTTGTGGTATGACCCTTTCAGCAGCTGTTTTCCACCATGAGTAAGAAGTCTGGTCTGCAGTGAGAAGAATGAAGCTGATATCCAGAGAAAAGTAGGGGTAAAACATAGACCATGGGTCCAGTTCTTTCTGAAGACCTGTCCCCTCCATGCCGGGTGTGGCCTTCCTGAACTAAGGTTTGCTCCCTGTCTCTAACGGTTCACTTCGGACTTGCACTCTTTACAACTTCCACCATGAAGCAGGGGAAAGAAGAGAGAAGATGCGAGGAAGCAGCAAGACCCGTTCATCCCCCACCCTGCTACTTGGGGTCCCCTGTGCCCTCACCCTTGGGCGGGGCTGCCATTGTGGAGGTAGCTTTGAGGCTTCGCTTCCGCTTCTGCACATTCTGCTCTGGGTGGAAGAGGATGACGTAGGTTTTGGGGACGTAGAGCATGCCAAGGGACACCGATGCACTGAGGCTCAAGGACACGGTCAGCGTGGTTGTCTGGATGTAGACCTAAGTCATGGAGGAAGGGAAGAAACAGGTCTCAGCCCTATGCTCTCCACACCCCCTACACTTCTGTTGCCACATAGACTGGAGGTGAGTCTATGTCAGCTGGGTTGGGAAGGATGAATGAGAATGAGCATTTAGGAAAAGACAGAAGCACAGGCAAAAGCCTGGTGGCATAAAGAGCCTGGGGTCACTGTGTGCCTCTTGTGTAGAAAGGGAGGTGAGTGACATGGGACTGAGTGGACAAGTAACTGAGGGAAGGGAGGGATGAATTAACAGACAGGGAGACCTGGGAAAATCATCTGTAAGCCTAAAACAGGCTAGGGCATGTTAGTGATGAATGAATGTATTTTCAAATGTAGAAATGAATCAGTTAACAGACTGAATAAAGGAACAAATGGATAACATAGATGGATAAATGTTCTACTGTATACATGAATGAATGACTAAATAAATGTTCAAGCAAACGGAACAATGGATTAATGGACTGACAGATAAAGTATTTAAAGAAATGAAGAAATAATTGAATAAAGACAAGTTAATGGATGGATAGACAAGTGGGTGAACCAATGAATGAGTTAACAAAGGAAGAGGGGAAATGACTGAATGAACAAGCAGAGGGATACTGAAAAAAACCAATGAATGAACAAGGATTTAAGTACACAAATGAGTCAAACAACCAAACAGCCAGTCCAAGAATTGAGCATCTAAATGTATGGCTCAGCTCTGGGAACAATCAGGCCTTTCCGTGGACAGGCAGGAAACAAATGAGGTGGCCAAACCTCCTAGGGGACCCCAGATTACCTTTTCAGCTGACTGGGCAGTGCCAAAGAATATAGGCACAAAAGCCAGCCAGATGATGCAGGTGGTGTACATGGTGAAACCAATGGGCTTGGCCTCATTGAAGGTCTCAGGCACGCCGCGGGCCTTGATGGCATACACAGTGCATGTGAACATGAGCAGGAGGCTGTAGCCCAGGCAGCCGATGAGGGACAGATCTGACATGTCGCACTTGAGCACCCCTCTGGCCTGCTCTGGGTCCACTGTCCGCTGCTCTTCATAGTCAATCACACTGTGTGGAGGCTGAGCCCCCAGCCATGCCACCACTCCCACCACCTGCAGGAACCAACACCGTGTCAGAGACACATCCTATTCCAAGAACAAGCCCACCCAAGTCCATGAGCTGGGTCTCTGGCAGGATAGGATTTCCCTCAAAGCTTCTGGCCTACTGAGTGGGATTCTCAGGCCTGAGAGCCACCATAAAGAAGGGAGGGAAGTCCAGGTGAGAGGGATTGCCTGAGCAGAGGGCTGGGATATGGCCAAGTGGAGAGAAGGGGCTGTAGTGGAGGTATGTGTTGGCAACATCAGGGCTGATTTGTATGGGGCAACTTGATGTCCTTTTCCTGTGTTCTTCCCATTACCACTACCACTGACTGAGCCCCTTCAAAGGGCAGTGACTGCAGGCAAAGGATCTGAAGTCAGACTGCGTGACCCTAAACACATCTTCTCTCTTGGCCTTGGTTTCTCCATATAGAGAGTGGAACCCTCATAATCTCTATTCACAATGTTGTTGTGAGGACAAAACGCCATCTTGGAGGATTACCTGGCGCATGTACCACATACTAAGAGTCAGGTCTTGAAGAGACGTTCTCTCTACTCCTCCCAACCCTCCAGGTAGGCATTATTATCTTGTCTGTAGATGTGAACACACACTTGCTTGATCACTTCTAAATCCAAAAAGAATCCCAAACCAGTTGCCATGGAGTTGATCCGACTCATGGTGACTCCATGTGTGTCAGGTAAATTGTGCTCCATAAGGTTCTCAATGGCTGATTTTTTGGAAGTAGACTGCCAGGCCTTTCTTCAGAGGCACCTCTGGTTGGGTTTGAACCACCAACCTATCAGCTAGTAGCAGAACACTTAACTGTTTGTGACACCCAAGGACTCCTGATTACTCTTAGCACCATGAAAACCTAGTTCCTGAGGACTCGCTTCTCCAAATCCAGAGAACTGTTGAGTAAAATGTAATGAAATGATGTGTGAATGCATAATAATGCTCAAAATAAAGGAATGTCTCAGGCAAAAGAAACAAAGGAAACACTTGATAGAGAGGGGTGAGAATGTGAGCTGGCCTGGGAGGCGTAAGTGCCAGACACAGGCCTTAATAGAGGATATGGGGTTTCAATTCCCTCACAGAGACAGGAGACAAAACCTTGAACCAACAGAAGCTGGAGAGTGGGAACTGAGACACTTGGATAAAGGCAAGACCTGGGAGGGCTGCGCCATACGCGTGTGCAGGTTGTTCACTGCACTCTAGGGGGCAAGTGGGACATGAAATCCAGCCAAAACTCCATGCCATGCGTTGATGTGGAGCCAGGTGGTGTAATCCTGGAGGAAGGGACACTTTTTACCATTTGTCTGCCCAAAAGGAGCACCTTTTTGTGATGCTCACAAAGGCAGTAGCTCTGGTGATTGCTCCATGAGCAAGGGTTGAATAAAATAAAACCCCACCCACTATCTAAGAAGGCAGCAAGAAAGCACCTCTTAGGACAAGGCTGTAAGTTGGGGGGAAAAGTCTCCCATAAGAAACTATCATAATACTCAGTTATAGTGCACAGAAGTAACAACCAAAATGTACACACCTATTTTGCAACCCAAAGTGGCAAAAAAAAAAAAAGAATAGCATCCAATACATGTAATGAACTCCTACAAAATTATAGAAAATGATCAAAGGATAGGAACAAGCAATTCACAGAAAAGGAGATTCCAAAGGCCAGCTGTGCTACCAATTTAGTGTAGCCAAATTAAAACAATGAGATGCTATTTAACATCCATCCTATTGGCAAAAATACCTAGAAAGGTTGAAGAGGTGCATCTTTTAAAGAGTCCATTATATCTGGAAAGGAGGGTGTAATGTGGGGAGTTCAAGTAGATGGTACCAGGGAGGTAAGCAGATTGGGGAGCAGTGAATACAGGTTAAGATCTCCATCCTGTGAATGAGGGGAGCCAGGGAGTATCTGAGACACGAGAGTAGTGAGGTGCCATCTCAGAATGTACTGGACCTGACGAGGGGAAGCTCAGTTCCTGTTAGGAAGGGTGGGACCACCTTCTAGTAGTGGGTAATTGCATGCACAAAGGCCTGTGGGTAAGAATGAACGTGGTACATGCAGAGCTACGTGGGAGAAGGGTTTGCCTGGAGTGGAAAGTGTGTCACCTTCCACATGGCCCTTAGAACATGGCTGGCTCTGCAATATTACACAAGGTCCACCTCCCCAAGTCATCTGTCTCTTAATACCCTCTGCACAGAAAACATCTAGGGCTTTCCAGACTATGGAAATCATTTCCAAAGCTGTAATATGATCTGTACTTAGGGAAAACCACAAAGGAAATCTGTTTTTGATGTACATTACATCATAAAACATTAGCTGTTTTATGGAATTAGATGCTCCACTCCACAGAAATTCAAGCAGGATTCAGAAGAGGACGTGGAACAAAGGATATCATTGCTGATGTCAGATGGGTCTTGGCTGAAAGCACAGAATACCAGAAAGATATTTACCTGTGTTTTATTGACTATGCAAAGATATTTGACTATGTGGATCATAACAAATTATGAATGACATTGCGAAGAATGAGAATTCCAGAACACTTAATTGTGCTCATGGGGAACCTGTACATAGACCAACAGGCAGTCATTCAAACAGAACAAAGAGATATTTCATGGTTTGAAGTCAGGAAAGGTGTACCTCACGGTTGTATCCTCTCACCATACTTTTTCAATCTGTATGCTGAACAAATAATCCCAGAAGCTGCACTATATGAGGAAGAACACGGCATCAGGATTAGAGGAAGACTCATTAACAACCTGTGATATGCAGATGACACAACCTTATTGCTGAAATTGAAGAGGACTTGAAGCACTTACTGATGAAGATAAAAGACCACAGCCTTCAGTATGGATTACACCTCAACATAAAGAGAACAAAAATGCTCACAACTGAACTAATAAGCAACATTATGATAAATGGAGAAAAGACTAAAATTGTCAAGAATGTCACTTTACTTGGATCCATAATCAACACCCATGGAAGCAGCAGTCAAGAAATCAAACAACATATTGCATTAGGCAAATCTGTTGCAAAAGACCTCTTTAAAACGTTAAAAAGTAAAGATGTCACTTTGAGGACTAAGGTGTGCCTGACCCCAGCCATGGTATTTTCAGTCACCTCATATGCATGTGAAAGCTGGACAATGAATAAGGAGGACCAAAGAATAATTAACGCCTTTGAATGATGATGTTGGGGAAGAATACTGAATATACCATGGACTGCCAGAAGAATGTACAAATCTGTTTTGGAAGAAGTACAGCCAGAATGTTCCTTAGAAGCAAGGATAGCAAAACTTCATCTCACATACTTCGGACATGTTATTGGGAGGGACAAGTCCCTACCAGGAAGGACCAGTTGCGAACACCAGACATCATGCTTGGTAAAGTACAGGGTCAGCAAAAGAGAGGAAGACCCTCAAGGAGATGGACTGACACAGTGGCTGCAACAATGGGCTCAAGCATAACGACAACTGTGAGGATGGTGCAGGACCAGGCAGTGTTTCAATCTGTTGTACACAGGGTCATTATGAGTCAGAACCAACTGGATGGCACCTAACAACACTCCACAGAAATAGCATTGGACCCTGCACCTCTAATCCAGGCTACCCTAGTGAACTGGGCAGCAGTAACTTGCTTTATGGAAACAGATACTTGCTTGAGGAAAATTAGTCAGCTATCTCTTTTCCTTATTTTTGTATTGGAGTCCAATTGTGGAAGAGCATACTGAGTTTATGAAAACAATTTTGTTGTTTTACAGACTATAACTCATGCTTTCCACCTTACTGACCTAATTTCCTTCATAGATTGAATAGGGGGTGGCAGGTGAGGGGAAGGGGAGGAATGGGTTCACTTAAATAAGTGCGTCATGGATTCAATTATGTCCCCCAAAAAAGGTGTGTATCAGCTTGGCTGGGTCATGATCCCCAGTATTACATGACTGTATAATCTGATGTGATTTCCTCAGGTGTTGTAACTTCCATCACTATGATCTAATAAGATGGATTAGTGGCAGTTATACTGATGAGGTTTACAAGATTAGATAGTGTCTTAATCCAATCTCTTCTGAGATATAAAAGAGAGAAGCAAGCAGAGACACATGGGAACCTCGTACCACCAAGAAAACAATGCTGGGAGCAGAGTGCATCCTTTGGACCTGAGGTTCCTGCACAGAGAAGCTCCCAGACCAGGGTAAGACTGATGACACGGACCTTCATCCAGAGCTGGCAGAGAAAGCGTTCCCCTGGAGCTGATGCCCTGAATTTGGACTTGTAGCCTACTGGGCTGTGAGAGAATAAACTTCTCTTTGTTAAAGCCATCCACTTGTGGTATCTCTGTTATAGCAACACTAGATGACTAAGACAGAGTTCTTCTTATTTACAGGAAACAGTAGGGCTCTCTCTCCTGGGCCTATTTTTATTTTAACATGGGAGCCAAAATGGAAAAGAGTGACTCACTCTAGAAATACCACTTCTCTGATTTACTGAAGTTGAGTACAAACCCCCCCTGTTATGGATTGAATTGTGTCCCCCAAAAAAGACATGTTGAAGTCCTAAACCCTAAACCTGTGAATATGACCTTGTTTGGAAATAGGAACTTTGAAGATGTTATCAGTTAAGTTAACATGAGGTCACATTGGAGTAAGCTGAGTCCTAATCCAATATAACTGGTATCCTTATAAAAGATGAAAAGAGATGCAGACACAGAGGGAAGACAGCCATGTGACAATGCAGGCAGAGATGCAGTGATGCATCTAGAAGCCAAGGAACACCTGGGGCTACCAGAAGGTGGGAGAGACAAGAAAGGATATTCTCCTAGAGCTTCAGGAAGGAGCATGGCCCTGCTGACACCTTGATTTCAGACTAGCCTCCAGAACTGTACAACAATAAATTTCTGTTGCTTTAAGCCACCCACTTTGTGGTACTTAGTTACGGCATCCCTAGGAGACTAATTCACCCCACCCCCAGCCTCCAATCCACCCACCCTGCCACCTTGGGGTTCTTTAGGACCTACCTGCACAGATGTGAGGCTGAAGGTGATGACGAGCTGCGAAGTGGGGCTGATGAAGGGCGGGGGTGTGACTGAGCGCTTCCCCTGCTCAAAAATCCGGTAGATGCGGTTGGTCTTGGTGAGCAAGGCGGAGTAGCTGAGGGTAGTGCCAAGGCCAAGGAAGAGTCTCCGGGCAGCACAGATGGCAGCACCAGGCTCAGCCACCATGAGGAAGGTGATGGTGTAGATAAGGAAGATACCCGTGAGCAGGACATAGCTGAGCTCTCGGCCAGAAGCCCGTACGATGGGTGTGTTGTTGTGCAGCACAAAGGTGGCCACCACCGTTGTGGTCGCCATGATGCCCAGCATGGCCAGGAGGAGGGGAGGGGCCGCCCAGGGGGAGAACCAGGTGAGGCACACCACCGGCGTGGGGCGGCAGCCTGTGTGATTGGGAGTGGGCCGCATGTCCCCAGGACAGGCCTCGCACATGAATTCGTCCACCTGGAAGTGGTACCCATCGCAGGCCTCGCAGTGCCAGCAGCAGGGGACACCTTTCACCATCTTTTTCCGCTCACCTGGCCCACAGGGGAGGCTGCACTGAGATGAGGGCACCTCTTGGAGGTCGTCTGACCACTGAAGTGCTTCTACCTGGGATGAGTGAGATACGGGCTTGTGACCCCCTGCTGCAGAATGGTGGATCCACCTCTTGGCACCAGGGTTCGGTCTGTGCTACTCACATCGAGTCTGAGGATCTCTGCCCACTGGCCCACAGCCTGGTATCCGCCACTGCCCGCACTGCCATTGGCCGCCTGGTACTGGAAGATGTCATAGCGCCCGGGTGCATCTCCATTCTCGTTGAACATTACAGGGGTGCCTGCACTGCCTGGGGGAGAGCCCATCATCCTCAGCTGGTTCTCTTGCCCATCACAGCCACCTCCTAGAGAGGTCACATGGGCAGGCCAGCATCCAGGACAAGTAAGATGGAGTCTGACTGTGCAGGCCAGAAGAAGAGTTCAGACCTGGACCACGGTCTACAGGACAGCATGAAATTGGTACCATTTTGAAGTCAGTTTTATTTCTTTGAGAAGCTTGTCCTACCATCTGTAGTGCTAGTCTGGGATAATATTAAGAGAGCTTAGCAGAAAGAAAATGTGCAGTACATATTTGGTGAGGGAACAGCGTTTTTGGTTTTATAAAGGATAGTAATTACCATGAGGAGTCCCTGGGTGATGTGAAGAGTTAAGTGTTTGACTGCTAATGGTTCGAGTCCACCCAGAGGCACCTCAGAAAAAAGGCTTGGCGATCTACTTCTGAAAAATCAGCCACTGAAAAGCCTATGGAGCACAGTTCTAGTCTGACACACGTGGGATTGCCATGAGTCAGAGTCAACTCGATGGCAACTGGTTTTAATTAATAAGCAGCGAATCTCTCCCCACAAACCATGAGTACAGCTTCAGTCCACTAGATTCTTTTCAAAAGACATTGTTTTGAGACCACGGGCCAAGCCCTCTGCTGGAAGACACCCGTGCATCAGACGTGCTCCTTGTCTCAAGCAGCTCTCAGCCTAGGTAGGGCAGCATTTAGAAGCTCATGACTCAGAGTGAGCAGCTTATCCACAGTGTGGGCCATGCGTTGAGCAGTCTTCACTGTGTCCCCTACATGCCCCAAGAGTCCATATGCCTCTCAGTTCTGCACAATGGAGGGGAGTTATGTGTAACCCACTGAGTGTGAGGCAGGCAGGGTCACAGAAAATCTCCCCAACTCTGAATTTGCAAATTGGGGCTGAAGGCTGGGGAGGCAGGAGTATTAGAAAGGAGGAGCCAGAATTCAACCATAAAGAGAAATGAGGTGCTGATGCATGCTACAACATGGACAAACCTTGAAAATGTTATGCTGAGAGAAAGAAGCCAGACATAAAAGAACTAATATCGCATGAACCCACTTATATGAAATATCCAGAATAGGCAAATGCATAGAGACAGAAAATAGGATAGTGGTTACTAGGGGCTGGGCAGGGGGAGTTAAGAGGTTTACCTGTGTTTTACTGACTATGTAAAGGCATTCAACTGTGTGGATCATAACAAATTATGGACAACATTGCAAAGAAGGGGAATTCCAGAACACTTAGTTGTGCTCATGAGGAACCTGTACATAGACCAATAGGCAGTTATCAGAACAGAACAAAGGGGTACTGCCTGGTTTAAAGTGAGGAAAAGTGTGCGTCAGAGTCGTATCCTTTCACCATACTTATTCAATCTGTATGCTGAGTAAACAATCCCAAAAGCTGGACTAAACGAAGAAGAACACAGCATAAAGATTGGAGGAAGACTCATTAACAACCTGCAATATGCAGATGACACAACTTTGCTTGCTAAAAGCAAAGACAACTTGAAGCACTCACTGATGGTGATCAAAGACCACAGCCTTCAGTATGGATTGCACCTCAAAATAAAGAAAACAAAAATCCTCTCAACTGGACCAATAAGCAACATCATGATAAATGGAGAAAATACTGAAGTTGTAAAAGATTTCATTTTTCTTGGATCCACAATCAACGCCCATGGAAGCAGCAGTCAAGAAGTCAAACAACACACTGCACTGGGCAAATCTGCTGCAAAAGACCTCTTTAACGTGTTAAAAAACAAAGATGTCACTTTAACGACTAAGGTGCCACCTGACCCAAGCCATGGTGTTTTCAATGGCCTTATATGCATGTGAAAGCTAGACGATGAATAAGGAAAACTTAAGAAGAATTAATGCCTTGAATTATGGCATTAGTGAAGAATACTGAATATAACATGGACTGCCAGAAGAATAAACAAATCTGTCTTGGAAGTACAGCCAGAATGCTCATCAGAAGCAAGAATAGCAAGACTTTGTCTTACATACTTCAGACATGTTATCAGGTGGGACCAGTCCCTGGAGAAGGTCATGATGCTTGGTAAAGTAGAGGGTCAGCTAAAAAGAGGAAGACCTTCAAGGTGATCAACTGACACAATGACAGCAACAATGGGCTCAAGCATAACAACGACTGTAAGGATGGCGCAGGACCTTGTACTTAGGGTCACTATGAGTAGGAACCAACTTGACAGCACCTAACAACAACAATCATATACTATGCTGGGAATGACAACTTGAAGAGGAATGGTGTTGCATTTATCATCAAAAAGAACATTTCAAGATCTATCCTGAAGTACAATGCTGTCAGTGATAGAATAATATCCATACACCTACAAGGAAGACCAGTTAATACAACTATTATTCAAATTTATGCACCAACCACTAAGGCCAAAGATGAAGAAATAGAAGATTTTTACCAACTTCTGCTGAACATGCAATCAGGATGTATTAATAATTACTGGTGATTGGAATGTGAAAGTTGGAAACAAAGACGACAGGATCGGTAGTTGGAAAATATGGCCTTGGTGATAGAAATGATGCTGGATATTACGTGATAGAATTTTGCAAGACCAATGACTTCTTCGCTGCAAATACCTTTTTTCACCAACATAAACTGTGACTATACACATAGACCTCACCAGATGGAATACACAGGAATCAAATGGACTACATCTGCGTACAGACAATGGAAAAGCTCAATATCATCAGTCAGAACGAGGCCAGAGGCCAACTCCAGAACAGACCACCAATTGCTCATATGCAAGTTCAAGTTGAAACTGAAGAAAATTAGAACAAGTCCACAAGAGCCAAAGTACGACCTTGAGTATATCCCACCTGAATTTAGAGACCATCTCAAGAATAGATTTGATGTGCTGAACCCTAATGACCGAAGACCTGATGAGTTGTGCAATGACATCAAGGACATCATACATGAAGAAAGTTAGAGGTCATTAAAATGACCAGAAAGAAAGAAAAGACCAAAATGGATGTCAGAAGAGACTCTGAAACTTACTCTTGAGCATCGAGTAGCTAAAGTGAATGGAAGAAACGATGAAGTAAAAGAGCTGAACAGAAGATTTCAAAGGGCAGCTGACATGTGCAAAGACCTGGAGATAGAAAACCAAAAGGGAAGAACACGCTTGGCATTTCTCAAGCTGAAAGAACTGAAGGAAAAATTCAAGCATCAAGTTGCAATACTAAAGGATTCTACGGGGAAAATATTAAACCATGCAAGAAGCATCAAAAGAAGATGGAAGGAATACATAGGTTCACTATACCAAAAGAATTGGTTGACATTCAACCATTTCAGGAGGTAGCATATGATCAGGAACCGATCATACTAAAGGAAGAACTCCAAGCTGCACTGAAGGCACTGGCAAAAAACAAGGCTCCTGGAATTGACAGAATACCAACTAAGATGTTGAAACAAACTGATGCAGCGCTGGAAGTGCTCACTCATCTATGCCAAGAAATTTGGAAGACAGCTACCTGGCCAACCAACTGGAAGAGATCCATATTTATGCCTATTCCCAAGAAACGCAATCCAATCGAATGTGGAAATTATCGAACAATATCATTAATACCACATGCAGGCAAAATTTTGCTGAAGATCATTCAAAAGCAGTTGCAGCAGTACACTGACAGAGAACTGTCAGAAATTCAAGCCAGATTCAGAAGAGGACATGGAACGAGGGATATCATTGCTGATGTCAGATGGATCCTGGCTGAAAGGAGAGAATACCAGAAAGATGTTTACCTGTGTTTTACTGACTATGCAAAGGCATTCGACTGTGTGGATCATAACAAATTATAAATAACATTGCAAAGAATGGGAATTCCAGAACACTCAATTATGCCCATGACAAACCTGTACATAGATCAAGAGGCAGTCATTCGAACAGAACAAGGGGATACTGCATGGTTTAAAGTCAGGAAAGGTGTGTGCAGGGTTGTATCCTTTTACCATATTTATTCAATCTGTATGCTGAGCAAATAATCCGAGAAGCTGGGACATCAGGATTGGAGGAAGCAAGAATGGCAAGACTACGTTTCACATACATTGGACATGTTATCAGGAGGAATCAGTCCCTGGAGAAGGACATCATGCTTGGTACAGTAGAGGGTCAGCGATAAAGAGGAAGACCCTCAACGAGATGGACTGACACAGTGGCTACAGCGATGAGCTCGAGCATAATAGGGATTGTGAGGATGGCACAGGATCGGGCAGTGTTTCATTCTGTTGTACACAGGGTTGCTAGGAGTCGGAATCGACTCAAAGGCACCCAACAACAACAACAAAAACTACATTGCTTAGGGAGTGCTGAATCTGTGGGGTGATGCAAGTTTTAGAAATAAATAGTGGTGATGGATGTACAATATGGTGAATATAATTAATGACTTTGAATTGTACACTAAATATAGTTAAAATGGAAAATCTTATGTTGTATCTATATATTTTACCACAATTAATTTTTAATAAGTGGGAACCAGAGCTTGGCTCAGTTCTCCAGCCCTCAGCCCCAGGTGCCCGCCATGCCACTCTGCCTCTCCTGCCCCTTCAATCCTGAGTCCTCCCAGGTCCCACACAGAAATCTGTGCCAGAAGCCTTCCCCTCACCCATAGGAATGCTAGCATCCACTCACCGTTGAAGCGGACGGCTCGAATATACTGCAGCAGCATCCGTCCATCAGCAGGCTCCATGGCCGGGCACAGGCCTGTGTGCCCAGGACAGAGCGTCTGATGCATGCTGTGGAGGGCGTGGGCAATGGCATACACAGCATCGATCACAAACTGCACCTTCCCCTCCTGCTCGTAGGTGGAGTCCCGGCCGATGCGTTCCTCACCTGTCCTAGGGATGCCCCACCCCTGAGACCAGGAGCCAGGAGGTAGGCCTGGGCTCCACGTCTGAGTTGGCCTCCACCTTTTCCCTACCACCCTCGCCACCCTGGGCAGCACTCACCTGTGCATTTGCGGGTAGAATCATCTGACTGGGTACCTGAGCTGGTCAGTTTGCAGTTAAAATTCTCTTCCCAGAACTCAGCAAACCAGATGTTCCGGCGGTTGTTCTCCAAAGAGCGGGTCATGAAGTACTGGTCAAACCCTGAGAGGGAGGGAAGAAGAGAGGAGGCTGCCATGATTCTCCTGCGTCCCTTCACAAGTGGGATGAGGGGAGAGCAGGGACGCAGGGCAAGCCTCATCACTCTCATCAGCAGGATGGTATGTTCCAGATCCTTGGTTTCTCTTCCTCCTCATCCTCCCTAAATTAGTGTTTCTGGTAGAACGAGAATACAGGCATAGAATTTTTAAAAAACACTAACATTCTTTACCCTGTACAATGGGTATGCTTTTACTCACACACCATCCCCTTCAAACACTGCTTTGAGGGATGTATTCATAGAACTTCAGACTCAGAGAATCTGGGAATCCTACAAGGCACCTGGATCACAGTACCAATTATGTGTTGCTGTGATTAGCTGCCATCAAGTAGGCCCCTTACTCATGGCAACCCATGTACAACAGAACAAAATGCTGTCTGATCCTGTGCCATCCCCATGAACTATTTCAGATTGGACCATTGAGATCAATAGGGTTTTCAATGGCTGATTTTCGGAAGCAGGTTGCCAGGCCTTTCTTCTTAGTCCATCTTAGTCTGGAAGCTCTGCTGAAATCTGTTCAGCATCATAGCAACACACAAGCCTCCACTGACAAACGGGTGGTGGCTGCACATGAGGTGCACTGGCTGGGAATCAAACCTGGGTCTCCCACATGGAAGGTGAGAATTCTAACACTAAACCAATTATACAGATTGGAAAATGAGTGCCCCCAAGAGGGAATTCTGGGTAAGAACAAATGAGGATGGGAGGCAGAATGTGGGAGCCAACCCTGCCACTCACCATCAATGGAGGCCCTTTTGGGCAGGATGGTGATGGCGCCCACAGCCACATCTTCTAGGTTCAGGATAGGTGCGGTCTTGGCTCCCCAGCTATCTGAGCCGACCCACAGGAAGTGGCCCGTTAGGTTGGCCTGGCGTGCGGCCTCCAGGACCCTCCTGGTAGAACAGGGCTGGGAAATGAGCGAGGCCTGGAACCCTCCTCCAGCTTACCTCGGCCACTTAGCATTCTTCTTTATCCATCTGTCCCTCCCACATCACTCAGCAGACCCTTTTTTCAGAAAAACAGCATACAGGATGTTGAGAGCACTCAGTAGAATGCCAAGCCAGCTTCTTACCCCAAGCCAGCCCACTTGCTCTATCCACTGTAACCCACTTCACTCTGGCCTTTGGAGGGGCTCCTTGAGGAAGATCGAGGCCACTCAGAAGTCCCCTACCCCCATATCCTGCCTCCAGCACCTCCAGGCTGCAATAGGAACCTCCACTTGGGCAGGGCCCTGCTGACACTCTCTGTACTGCCCCCACCCCATCTGACAGCTCCTTATGCTGACACCCTCTTCACCGCCCAGGCTCAGTTCCAACAGCTCATTCTTTATGCATAGAGCTGCTCAGCCCCACCCCCACCCCCACTCTGAGCTATAAAAACAGGCAATGAATCAGAATCAACTCAACGGCAATGGGTTTGGTTTTTGTTTTCTTTTGTTTTGTTTTTTTGTTTTTTTTTAATTCACTTGAGTTTCCCTGGTGGGGCTGGGGCATCTCCACCCAGACCAGGCCGGGATCATTTGGGAAACCTGATGCAATGATGGCAGCAGAGAACTCAAACGGGTAGGAGGAAAAAGGGGGAGGGAGGGGTATGGACATATATGGTGGGTAAGTAAAAGTGGGAGGCAGGCATGCAGGGAGAGCCTCCTCAGAGCAGTGAATGAACACACGCTGTCCTACCTGATGTCATCCTCGTTGGCAAAGATGATGATGCCCCGGGCGTTGGGTGTCTCCATGAGTCTCCTGATCACCTTGTTGAATTCTCCTGGCTTTGGTTCCCTAGGAATCTTGATGGACTGTGCAATACAGACCCCCCCTGGGTGACGGGGATGCCTAAATCAGGGCTCAGCCCCTGCACCCACAGGGCCGCCACCGTGGATGACTGCCTAGCTTGTCATCAGGGGCCTGGCCGAGGGGTCTGGCTGAGGGATGAGAGAGGTGGAGTCTAGCCTGGGCTCCACTTGCTAGGCCACATGGCCTGGGGCTGAGTCCACCAGAGGAAGTGGCATTTTTTATTCCATACAAAGCACTGTTTGCCTGCCAAGCCTTGGACCACCCATGGGGGCCCATCCAGGCTAACCACAGCCCTGAGGCCCACCACAGACCCAATACCCCCATCCATTGGCCCCTGGCCCATACCTCTGCAGGTTCCTTGGTGCCTCAGACAGTTCCCCACCCCAACTCACCAGCCTCACGGGAGATCTGCACAAAGGCCTCAACCCCACTCTCGCCATAGTTGCCCTCAGAGGCCAGCGTGGACACATAGTTCCATCCCAGTGCTCGCACAATGTCCACCATGGCCTGGGCCTGGTAGGAGTCGGGTGGCACCACACGGGAGAAGAAGTCGTAGCGTGTGGAATCACTGAGCTCTGGGGCTGTGGAGGCGTAGCTGATCTGGGGTATCTGAAGGAGGGAAAGAACACCTGGGCTGTGAATGGTGGGCTAGTAGTGACCCTAGGGAAGGAAGGCTGTGGGAATCCAGGACATGGATGGGGACATGGAAGGCTTGGCGTAGGGAGCTAGGGGCCAGCTAGAGTGGCCACATGGAGAGGCCATAAGGTGTGGGTAAAGGTCTGCATTTTTTGAAGCTGTCTGGCGGGATATGGGAGATGTGAGGGTCTAGGGGAAAGGGCAAGTTTGCCATATACAGTTGTGCAGGGTGTGTCCTGAACACGAATTCTTGAGCAAGGGGGAAGAAGGAAGTGAAGTCCAATCTGTAGCCAATCCAGCTGCTGGGTGCAGGCTGCATCAGCCTGGGGAAGAGGCATCCTTGTCAGCCCCAGAAGAAAGCACGTTTTCCTAATCACACAAACGGACAGTCTGTACTGGTGGCAGCCCCAGGAGGGATCAGAGCAGACAAGGGAGCTGGAGGGAAGTGTCTGATTCAAGGCTGTGTCTGGCCCATGGAGAGGCTTGCTTGAAACTGGGTTTATTTGTGTGTATTAGAGTGATTAGTAGCAGGGATTATGGACTGAGCTGATCTGGAAGTGGGGTGAGGAGCAACTATGAAAGGGCAGTGGAGAATGGCAACCGAGGACTGAAGAGGTGGCTGACAGAGAGATGGTGTGAATCAGAACAATGTCACACAGAGCAAAGAGTCAGAGGGAGCAAGTGGGAGCTGGAGTAGAGGTCAGAGAGGTAGAAGGTTCTGGAAGGAGGGGGCTAAGGCAGGTCTAGGGAAAATAAGGTTGTCTGCAGCAGGACAGAAAGCTTGGCAGCAGTATGGGAAAGGGGAGAGGGAATAGTGACGGAGAGAGAAGGAAGGAGGGAGGGAGAGAGAGAGCCAGGAAGAGAACATGGAGAAAGAGACAAGGAGACAGAAAGATAAAAACAAAAGACAAAGAAAGAGGGAAAATCAGAAGACAGGAGGCAAAGAAAGGCGTACTGGCTACAGTTTAATTAGTGGATCCTGCCGTTACACTCATAGGGTTGCTGTGAGTCGGAATTGACTCGACAGCAACGGGTTTATGGGTAGCTACACTGGGCACTCCACGACACTTCAGTTTAGCAACAACCTCACACAGGTTTAACCTCCATTTCATAGATGATGAAACTGAGGCTAGGCCAAATCAATTAAAATGCCTGTGATCACAGTGACACGGCTGGGAAATGAACTCAAGACCTTCATAGTTTCTTCTGGAACAGAAATCACAAAATGGCCACCAAGAAGCCAAATCTGGTTGATGGTTGTGTTTTGTGCACCATGTTGTAGTTTTAATTTTTGAATTAGTAGCCAGTGTCTAAAAATAGAGCGTTTTACATCTAAAACACTGTTGGTCTGGCATACTGGTCTGGTCTGAGCCAGGCAGCAGTGGGCCCTGGGCTCACAGAGTCCTGCTTCATTCACTTACAGTCCCCACCTGGCCCTCGGAGGCCCTTGAGTTCGAGATCCCTGCAGTAGACCTAAAGGGGCAAAGACAAGGAGAGCAACAGAAACCAGGCTTTTTAAGCAGGGCTGGGACAGAGCCTACAGATGGTGAAAACATACACCCCGTACACACAGACACACACAGACACACACACACACACACACACACACACACACACACACTGGACAGCCACAACCTCTCTCTGTGCCAACTAGAAAGTATTGGTATGGCCGGTGCCAACGCTGCCATTTAGAGACAACCGCAGGGAGAGAGATTAAATGCATGCAGATGGTGCAGGAGGGCCCAGAAAACATCTCTACCCAGAATGCTTGGTGTAGAAACAAAAGAGACACTCTGAAGGAAACCCTCGATTAACAGATGTGCCCTCCCTTAGTCAGATGGAAGTAAAGCCTTCCTCCCTCCACACAGACATGGAAGGACAGAGAGAGCCCCTCCGAGAGCCGCAGTAAAGCTATCCCACAAGCCTCCTCCAGTGAATGAATACTGTAGAAACCCCCCAAACTCTAATACCAAAGATCCCCTAATCTTTGATCCTTATGAAGCCAATCATTGCCCCACCCCCTCCAGGGCTGCAAGGAACCGGTGTCCCTCACAGGGGGACAGTTCCCTAAAGATGAGGGCACCACAGGCGGTCCAGGCGTCTCAGGTAGGGCAGGGCAGGGCTCTGTAGAAAAGAAATCCCACTGTTGCCTCTTCAGAGGGCCCTTGAGACATGATTAAAAGTCAAACATGTGAAATTGAATTTAAATGGTGATCAGTAAAGAAGGGAGAAGTATAGTGCCCTGCCAACCTACCCACCCCCAGGCACGGGCAAGAGGAGTGTCTAGGCTGCACCATCCGAAGGAGGGCCTTGGGTTCAGGGAAAACTCAAAGCTCCTCCCACCCCGAGCCCCCCACAGTGCCCAGAGGCATGCCCACGTTGCACAGCTGTGCAAGATTTGCACTTTCCCCGGGAAACCCAGAAGGCACGTTTTCTTAACTCAGACAAGGGGCTGCCTGCCTGTGTAAGGCAGCCGGGGGATGGGGAGGAGGGCGAAGGGTCAGAGTAAACGAGGGGTTCTGGGGAATGGGTGGCTGGATTTGATTCAGGCCTGTGTCTGACCCAACGGAGGGAGCTTCTCTGAAGCTGCTTTATATCTGTGTGAATTAGAATGACTGAAGCGGAGACCTTTCCGGAATAAGGTAAAGAGAGAAAACACATCAGCCACCCCAAGGGCAAGGACAGGCAAGAAATGCTGGAAACTAAACCCGGCCCCGCAGCCCTCACCGCAAACAGGCGCAGCACGTTGGCGACCATGATGGAGACGGAGCTGGCTGAAGCGCCCACTACCGCCACGACGCGCTCCGGGGGCGCCGCGCGGAGCGGAGGGGCGCCCCCTGGGCAGCGCACGCTCGCCTCGTCGCCGTCGCCGCGGCCGCGGATCAGCGCCTGCACGAAGCTGAGCGCCTGCTCCAGCGCGTACGTGTCCCGCGAGCAGGTGTCGAGCAGCCGCGCGCCCAGGCGCACGCCGGGCAGCAGCGCGGGGTCGGCGTTGACGCGG
>NW_004444117.1:1876530-1886809 GCF_000243295.1 Trichechus manatus latirostris
AGCCCGCCGCCTGCGCTAGACCCGCTGGCGCCAGCCACGCCAGGGGTGGCAGCAGCGCCAGGAGCAGCCGGCGCGTGGTGCGCTGGGGCCTGGCCATGGCTCGCGGGCTGCGGGAGAGAAGGTAGACAGGAGAAGGCGTTCCGCAAGGAGAACGCTCCGAGAGCCAGGGGAAAGTCCGGGGCAAAGGCAGGGAGCCTCGGGGCCGGGGAGAGGGGAGGCGCGAAAGAAATGTTTGCGAGCGCTCTGGTAACTAAATGGCATAGGTACTCTGTCAGCCCTCCTGGTCCTCCACCCAGAGATCACAGACCAGCGCTCTGAACCTTCTTGCACAGGTTCCCCTGCCTAACTACCGTCTCCACCCCTCCTGTCTTGCCCCTTCCGGACAGCCCTGGGCACTGGGCCCCTCTTCCTCAGAGTCCATCCCCAAATCACCCTCTTGACCACACTCACCTGCGCCAGCCGTTGTCGGTTCAGGACAAGTCTGTGACAGATGCTGAGGGGCTCTGGGAGACAGAGGATTTAAGGATTCTACGGAGAGGATGAGAGGCCGCCCAGAGGGCGGAGACCCCTCCGGAGTATGGGGGTGCTACGCAGACCTGGTGTTCCCTGCACTGGCTCCCTCCCGCTCTCTCCACATCTTTCCCTCCCTCTCTTAGTCCCCAGGGGCTCGTTCAGTTTCTTTCCTTTTCCCTGTCTTTAAATGTATGTCCGACTCACTCACTCTCCTTTCTCTCTCTCTCTTTCCATCTCTCTCTTTCCACCTCTCTCTCTCCTATCTCTGTCTTACTCTGTCTCTTGGTTTGTTTGTCTCTTTCTGTCTCTCCTTGCCTCTGTCTCTCTGTCCATTTCTTTCACTCTTTGTCTCCCTATCTTAGCCTTCCTTTTTCTGTCTCTTCCTCTCTTTCCTGGCTACCAGTCCTACTGATTCAACCTGCCTAAATGTACGTCAAAATGTTCTCCTTGCAAAACCCTACAGTAAACCCACAAGTGAAGGGAGAAAGGAGCAAAGGCTGATGAGCCAAGTGACCGGAACCAGTGGAGGGAGGACAAGGCTGGACAGGAAGGACCCACTGGAGAGCAGACCTTAAAAATAGTGAAGGCTCTGCTTTATACACATACTCATAACAATCCTGAAAAGAAGATACTTTTACCATCATCCCCATTTTGCAGAGGAGGCCTCAAGGAGTTAAGTGATTTGGCCAAGGTCACACAGTTGGCACATATCAGCATGAGGATTTATGCCCAGCTTGGTGCAAAACCGCCAGACAACATTACTTTTGATGGAGGGAGGTAGCAGAGCCAGCTCACCCTGCAGTTCCCACCCCTACCTCTTGCATATGATGATGGAACCCTAAGGAATTGTTCTGATCATTTATAAGGTCTTCCTGGGCTCTGTGGTCTGAAGCAGTGACTTGAGCTGTGACTGTGACTCACACCATGTCAGGTTTTCTGAACCTGAGTTTCCCATCTCATCACTGGGGCCAAGATGAGGATGCTTGGCCAAAACATACTCTAACCACCATCCCTGCCTGGGGCACTGGGTTTTGCTCTCTGATGCCAAAAGAGCAAAGGGCGCCCTGAGACAGGTGGTGTGCTCCCAGCACAGGGATTAGCAGGCTGGCCCTCAGGGCCTGAGCCGACTTGGCTCCATTAGACAGGGTGGATTAAGGCTGCTGTGGGGATGTGGGCAAGCCAGCAGGGGGAGTGAACAGAAGCCAGGCCACCCTTCTCTCTTCCCCCACCACACTAAGAGCTGTCCAGTCACCTCTCCAGAGCAGAGGCTGGAGTAAGGAGGCCCAGGTTCAGCTCAACCTCTATACATTTTACAAGTTGGGAAGGGTGGGGCACTTAGCTAGTGCTAGGCCTGGAGCTTGACCTCACAAAGAACTGTATGAACTGGGCATTTGAGGTGGATGGGCCTGCAGCTGGGCTCACACAGCCCCTCACAGCCCTTCCCTGCTCATGACTGGTCCGACAGGGTGACGGCTACCAGTTCCCGACTCATAGATCAGAGCATCTGGGTGGAGGATGGACCCTCAAGGAGCTTCTGGGAAAGCTGGGAGACCAACAGGAGGCTCTCACAAGGGCCCGGGAGAGGACGAGAACATCTGTTCCCAGGGTGATAAAGGCAGCGGGGAGAGAAGTGGGTGGAGCCAGGTCTGGGGGAGTGGGCTCAGAGGGGTGAGGAGAGGAAGGCCTCATGATTGGAGCGCCTGGGCAGGGGGCAGCATTCCCTGAGGAGGGCGAAGGAGGGCAGAAACCAGGAGTTCAGTTTTGGACATAGGAAAGCTGAGAATCCCACTCAAGATTAGAGAGGACAGCTCAAGTCCACGGTTGGATTTATGACTCTGGAACTGAGGGGCAAGGCCCCAGTAGTAGGAGATAAAGCTCAAGTGGACTCAGCAAATATATGGTATTTAAAGCCATGGGATGGATGTGCTCACCTGGGCAGAATGTGAACAGAGGGTGAGGACAGAGGCCAGAAAACACCAACATTAAGAAGTTGAGCAGGAGAGAAGGAACCAGCCTCCCAACCCACCCCTTCCTTCACTCAAAGCCTTAGATTCCAGAGCCCTTCGCTCTCTCAACTGCCAGGTAACCAGGCTGTGCAGACTCATGGTTTGAGCCATGACCACTAGGTGGCGCTGCCACTGCCGGGTGCCCTGGGGGCAGCTGCAGGGAACAGTTCAGTCAAGAGTGGAACTGGGAACTGCAAAGGCACGAACTCTTGGAGTCTGGACAGAATGATACTGCCAGATCTCACCCCTCACCTCCTCAGAGCTATACCCTGAGAACCAGCTACCTCTCCAGCCTGACTCTGGTGTGGGAGAATACCTGGCAGGACTCCCAATCACAGGCCACCGACTGATCACACAGACCACCTGTGCATTAACAAACAGCTGCTTGGACTCAATGACCTAACACAGAGAAAATGTTTACAAATGCATAGGATGAAATTTAAAAGGTATCCCAAGAGAAGAAGTCCTGATTGTTCCTTGAGCCCCAAACTCTGACTGGGCCTGAGGCATTCCAGGACATTCCACTTAGCTAGAGTACAGTGGTTCCAAGCACAGAATCTGGGGCAGGTAAGCCTGGATTTAAATACTGATGCTGTCACTTTTAATCTGGGTGACCTTGAGCAAGTTGCTGTGCTTTTATTTTGCCTCAGTGTTCATATCTTTACAGTGGGAAATTTAATATAGCAAATTATATCATTTTTTAAAGTTCAATTTAATTTTTCTAACCCTGGTGTCTACACTCTCGTATATTTCTCTTCTGAGGCTTCTCCTGTCCAGAGTAGTAATAAAATAATTACAACGAGTGATGAGAGTTCACTTACTATGTGACAGATATTAAGAATATGTATATACATACAAGAAACCCTCATGGTGCAACAATTAAGCACTCAGCTGCTAACCTAAAGGTTGGTGGTTTAAACCCACCCAGTGGTTCTGCGGGAGAAAGACCTGGTGATCTACTTCCATAAGATTACAGCCAAGGAAACCCTGTGGGGCAGTTCTACTCTGTCACATGGGGTCACTGTGAGTAGGACTCAACTGGACGACACTCAACAACAACATATATATAAGGGGTAGTGGTGGTTCAGTCGAGTCTCTGGGTGACACAAACAGTTGACACTGGGCTGCCAACATTCTGGGCTGCTAAACAGAAGGGTGGTGGTTCGAGTCCACCCAGAGGCTCTTCAGAAGAAATGTCTGGCAATCTCCTTCTGTAAAATCAGCCATTGAAAACCCTATGGAGCACAGTCGTACTCTGATGCATATGGATCGCCATGAGTCAGTTCCAATCAGTAGCAACTGGTTTGGTTATTTGTTTAGTGATTCAGTGGTAGAATTATTGCCTTCTGTGCTGGAGACCTAGGTTTGATTCCCGGCCAACATACATCATGCGCAGCCACCACCTATCTGTCAGTGGTGGCTTGCATGTTGCTATGATGCTGAACAAGTTTCAGCACAGCTTCCAGACTAAGACAGAGTAGGAAGAAAGGCCTAGTGATCTACTTCCAAAAATCAGCCAATGAAAACCCTATGGACCACAACATTTTGATCTACAGCCCATCATGGGGATGGTGCGGGACCAGGAAGCATTTTGTTCTCTTGTACATGGGGTTGCCATGAGTTGGGGGCTGACTCTATGGCAGCTAACAACAATACATATACATATACATTTTTTCAATATTGTTGAAAAAAAATTGTTCCCTGATTAAAGGCTTTCACACTTTTTTTTTAACAAATAGTATCTCCCCACTAAGAAACCTTCCACATAACACTGAACTAATCCACAATACAGAAACGTGTTGCAGCAGAACAGACTTTTTCACAAAAAATTCCAGTATAGAAAAAAGGAAAACATTTAACAATGCATTTTATGAGGCTAATATATAGCTAGTAGAAGAAATAAAAATTACAGGCCAAATTCTGGAGCATAGATTTAAAAATCCTAAACAAAACATTTGCAAACTGAATTACATAAAAACATCATAACCAAGTCTCATTTGTCCCAGAAATGCACTTTAACAGATTAATGACTTAGAAAATCTATTAACGTAATTCACTGCATTAACAGATTAAAGGAAGAAAAACAAAATGTGATTATCTAAATGGATGCAGAAAAAGCATTTGACAACATCCAACATTCATTCATGATAAAAAATAAAATTTAGCAATCTAGGAATCTTCTTTAACCTGATAAAGATTCTCTACCAAAAGTCTATAGAAAATATTATAGTCTGTGATAAGTCACTTGAAGTGTTTATTTCCTTTAAAATAAGAACAAGACAAAACCAATTATCACTCCCTCTAGGGAACACTAACCAGTGTATTTCCCCCACCACCCCGCCAAAAAAAGCATAATGATCGAACTGGAATAAACATAACTCTCATCAGTTGCAGATGAGATGATTGCCTACATAGAACACAACATGTAAGAGCAATTCTAAAATCATTTGCCTTTCTATAAACAAAGAGTTAGAAAATGTAATTTTTTTTGATACCATTTATAATAGCTACAAAATATATACAGTATAACTAGGAATCATCTGGACCCCTGGTGGTGCAGTGGTTAAGCATGGCTGCTAACCAAAAGGTTGGCAGTTCAAATCCACCAGTTGCTCCTTGGAAACCCTATGGGGCAGCTCTGGTCTGTCCTATAGAGTGACTATGAGTCAGAATCTACTCGACGGCAATGGGTAGCAATCATCTATCCAAAGATGGGTAAAATCTTTAAGGAAAAGATTATGACACTTTACTGAAAGACATAAAAGAAGAAATAAATAAATTGGGTGGTATAAAATGTTCATGGATAGAACTCAATAATGTAAAGTTTCTAGTGCTCCTCAAATTGATCTACAGACTCAATGTAATACAAGCCATATCCCAAAGGGATTTACATGGCTTGTAACAAATAGATCCTAAAATTTATGTAGAAAAGCAAAGGGTCAAGGATAATTTAGTGCTTCCTGGAAGATAACATAAAGTGCTATATAAAGATATTTCACAAATCTACCATAATGATGCAGATATAGATAAATTGTAAAGAATGTCGTTGTTATGTTGTTAGGTGCTGTCGAGTCAGTTCTGACTCATAGCGACCCTATGTATAACAGAACAAAATACTGTCCACTCCTGCGCCATCCTCACAATTGTTGCTATGCTTGAACTCATCACTGCATCTTGTTTAGGGTTTTCCTCTATTTTGCTGACCCTCTACTTTACCAAGTATGATGTCTTTCTCCAGGGACTGATCCCTCCTGATAACATGTCCAAAGTATGTGAGACAAAGTCTGTCCATCCTCACTTCTAAGAAGCATTCTGGCTGTACTTCTTCCAAGACAGGTTTGTTCGTTCTTCTGATACTCCATGGTATGTTCAATATTCTTTACCAACACTGTAATTCAAAGGCATCAATTTTTCTTCAGTCTTCCTTATTCATTGTCCAGATTTCACATGCATATGAGGTGATTGAAAATGTCATGGCTTGGGTCAAGCCATAAAATAGGTTACATATATACGGAAACTTTTTATAAGCCAGAACTGACTGCAAATCATAGGAAAAAGGATGAACTATCAATAAATGATTCTAGAAAAATGGGGTAGCCGTAATGAAGAAGAATAAAACTGGTTCTCTACCTCACACTATACACAATTCTAGATGGATAAACGTTAAAAGCAAAACAAAATTAAAAAATTAATGCATAAGAACATATTCTTTGAACTCAGGAAAGTGAAGAATTTGTTAAATATTTTTTAAAAAGTTCCTATCCAAAAAGAAAAGAATGATTAAATTGTCTATAAAAATTACAAACCTTTGTTCATCAAAATACACCATAAAGGGAGTGAAAATTGTTTCCATGTGCTATGAGAAAATATTTGCAATATAAGTAACCAAAAAAATCAATATACATTATAGATATAAATATGAATCAGTAAGAAAAAGACTGTCATAGAGTAACTATCTGTACTCTGATTAATGTAAAATTGAGAGATTTATTGAAAGTAAAGAGACAGCTCGAGCTGAGGACAGACTGAATTCCATGCGGTGGAATCCAGTAATCCAATATGGAGACTCAGCAGTGACGTTTCATACGGGGGAAACAAAGGACATGAAGTATGGTGCTCGATTGGTATTTACAAACTTAGATTATTGAAAGACATCACTTGATTGTTAATTACAGGCTTAGATCATTGAAAGATACTGCTTGATTGGTAGTAGATCATTTTAAGGCAGGATGTTCTGTGGCAGGAACTCGTAAGGCAGGATTTCCTGTATCAGAAGCTACAACATTTTAAAAAGGTCCTTTGCAGCAGACCTGTGCAAAATGCAACATGTCGTTCAAACTTGTGACTGCTGCTTTCTGGGGCACTGACCGTGGATTGAAGAAAACGAAATCAAAGTATGAATAGAAGCAGACCAGTGAAAAGGTAGCTGGGTACTATTTTATGTCTTCAGCATGCCATAGCCTTAGCCTCTTGCTTCTGTGGTTTTATTACCTGAGGGTTAGTGCAGGGCAGGCCACATTGGAGGAATAACATGACACCTGATGAGTTACTCAAGAAGTGGACTCGAGTCCATCTGAAATATAAGTACTGTTAATGTACATTATTCTTTTCATAGGCCTTAAATGGGTCTTCTGGATAATGGCATTTGTCAAAAGTTTCATACAACATTTAATAGTCCCAAACGAACAATTTCTTTCTCAAGTATAAGCACAAAGCTGGTTCCTGTAAGGAGGAGGTTAAAGATATCCCAAATGTCTAACTTTACAAGCTGCTGTACAACTCCATTATCTCTAACATCAGCTTCTCCCTCTCGCCTCAGTACTCTCCCTCCTGTCTTTGGGTTCCCTAATTTCTTGCAACATCTGACAGAACTCATGGACCATATAAAGGAAATGGCTCACAAGGTTTTGGAGGCTGGCAAGTCCCAAATTCGTGGGTCAAGCATAGGCTTCTCCCTGGCCCTCAGTCTCTGCCAAAAGGCACTCATCTTTCTCACTCCATAGGCTGGGAAGCCCAACACACTGTCTCTTGCAAGTCTCTGCTGCCAGTTTCTGCTGCGGGTCTCTCCTTGTTTGGTGGTGGTGGGCTCTCCTCTTTGCTCTAGAATTGGCTGTCTTTTAAGGAAAAACTAACCAATCCCCTTGGTAGGCCACAATTACTCTATCACACAATCACCTGGGTGAGAGTTACAAGACCATGGCTATAAAGGCCACACACAAAAGTAATTAATCCACCAGAAGTGCCTATGATTATTGCAATGACAATGAGTGTTATTAATCTGGTTGACAATATAGACTTAATCCATGAAGGTGTATAGGTGAAAATATCTAGAAAACGAGAGTCTGAGGATGGAGGTATACGGAGTCAAGCACCCTCTGGAGAATTAGTTTAATACTGTGTTCTACCTCTCCTGAGGTGTTAATCCAGGTGCAGTGAGAAGTGTTAGCTATAGCACAGATCCTTCCTTGATGGGCTAACAGGAAATCTAGGACAATTCAATGATCTAAAACTACTTTGACGAGTGAGTTCAGTGATTTCTCCTCAGCAGTCATAGCTCTCAACCATTTGTTTCTCTTTCTTTCTAATAGTTTCAGGTTGTCAGTCCAATGTAAACTTTAATTGTAAGGATGGAAGTCTAAAGGGATTCCCATATAGCCTAAGGTACACTGGCCTGTCATATTCCAACCATCCAAACAGGATAAAGCCCAGGTATAGGACTTACTATTTGGATTCAAATTCACAAAAGTGCGGTATCTTGATCCTCTACATAAAAATATATATCCATATGGGGCACATATTATGCCAGTCCTTGCATCTTTACCCAGGAGTGGGATGCTTTGATTCCTCTGTTGAAGCCAATTTTCTGTCAAGGAGTTGTTGCAAATAGATGGTCACCCTAACCTTAGCCAATTCCATATTTGAACACAAAAAGACCTTTTCCTCTGCAGATTCGCTGTTAAATTTCCTGGCAAAGCCACATTCCAGTATCTGGGAGGTGCATTACATAAAATTAAGGGCTCATTTTTACAATCTTATGAGGACATCCAGGATGTCTTGGAAAACTCTCTAACTCTGATTCAAGTCAGACTGCAACATGGGACCTGGGGTTGAGTCAATATCTCAGGAGGATGCCAGTCTCACACATATGGCTCACCTAGAGGTGATGTTAAAATTGATGGTAGCAGGGGGACAAAGATATAATTAAGTTGAGAGTAGATCCAGCATTCAGTCAGATTTGTAGATCATCCAACTGCCTGAGTGAGCTTAACAAAGGCATTCTCATGCCAAGAATTAGTGAGAGCTGCAATGAGCATCACTTTGGGCAGAAAGTTGAAGAAGGGCTTCATAGTGGAGAAACACAGCCCAAAAGAAATAAACAAGAGCAACTAGCATACAAATAACACTGATGACAAAATAAACTTCAGCAGTGAAAGGCATAAAAGAGGATAAAAAGGTTACTAACCAATAAAGGACAAATATAACTAGAATGCTAGTGATAAAAATATACAGACACATTCATGTGTCTTACTAAATTAATCTGTGACTGGCATTAATAGCAAGGGATTAATAATATATAAATGGTGGTAACAATTATAAAAAATGTGATTAGAATTTAAAACAAAAGAAGTAATATGGATTCCAGTCATAGACAAGTCATTATGAAATATACCTATTCTCTAAAAGTGGTGTTTATAAAAAGAGGTCTCGGTTCTCAAGGGAAGAACAATATATTAAAACAAGGAATAATGCCCCACAGTTGGAGCCAAATGATAAATGAAAAGGATTAGGGAAATCAGAAAACAAATTTCTATTACCTGTACAGTTAAACGGAAACCCTAGTGGTGTAGTGGTTAAGAGCTACAGCCGCTAACCAAAAGGTTAGCAGTTCAAATCCACCAGACGCTCCTTGGAAACTCTATGGGGAAGTTCTATTCTGCCCTTTAGGGTCACTATGAGTCAGAATTGACTCAACGGCAACGGGTTTTTTTGTTGTTGTTGTTTTTTGTTTTTTTGTTTTTGGTATGGTACAGTTAAAATTTTTTACCATACTAAAAGTTTGAGCTTATAAAACAAAAAGCTATTTCAAAAGCAATAACAACTTATAAACTCAAATGAAGCAAACATGACGACTATAATGGTCAGACAAGTTAGATCATTAAAACCAGAAAATACTTACCACTAAAAATTATGATCCCAGTGATTAAGAAAAATTCTAATAGAGTTAAAGACCTCAGATGGAATTGCTGGGCTGAGTGCTGTGGAGACCATGGCTCAGGGAACATCTAACTCAATTGGCATAACACAGTTTATAAAGCAAATAATATACATTCTATTTTGGTGAGTAGCATCTGGGGTCTTAAAAGCCTGTGAGTGACGATCTAAGATATTCCACTTGTCTCACCCCTTCAGGAGCAAAGGGGAATGAAGAATACTAAAGATACAAGGGAAAGATTAGTCCAAAGGACTAATGGACCACAACTACCACTGCCTCCACCAGACTGAGTCCAGTACAACTAGATAGTGCCCGGCTACCACCACTGACTGCTCTGAAAGGGGTCACAATGGAGGGTCCCAAACAGAGCTACAGACAAATGTAAAACAAAATTCTAACTCTCAGAAAAGACAAAACTGAGACTTCTGGCAACACGGTGCTCTAGGCAGAAGCACCACGCCATCCCTCCACAGCAAAGATCCGAACTAAGCCAAACAGAGAAAACAGCAGTCCTGAAACCCAAAACCTCAAACGAAGAGATAAAGAA
>NW_004444117.1:1887360-1889092 GCF_000243295.1 Trichechus manatus latirostris
ACTTTTTTGGTTTGTTTCTTGTGAATTGTTTGTTTGTTTTCTTTTTCTTTTCTCGAGTTGGGAACCCGTTCTGGCTGGGCAGTCCTGCGTGCCTTGGGACCTACCCCCTCAGCTTCCGCAGACGCGCAGAGGGATCCCTGAGCGCATTTCTTTTTTCGTGGATTTTTTTTTCTTTTTCTGTTTTTTGGGGGGGGTTTTCTTGTTTGTTTGTTTTTTAATTTGTTTTGTTTTCTTTTCCCTCATTTTCCCTTTTTGTCTTTCTTCATTACTCAGTTTCTCATCTCTCTATACCTCCCTTCTCTTCCTGTAACCTGAATACCTGGTAGTGAGTGACAACTCTATGTCTCCCAGCCAGGCGATACTTCAACACCTGCGAACAACTTCCCAATACCTTGTAGCCACACCGGTGGGATCCCTGGGAGCTTTCCTGTTCTTTTTTCTTTCTAATTTTTATTTATTCATTATTTTCTTTTCTTTTTTTTTTTCTTCTACTTCCCCTTTTTGTTTTTCTCCATTTCATAGTCTCTCATCTCTCCACTCCAGCGGAAAGCTCCCTTACCACTCTTTTTTGTTTCTTTGTATGTTTTTGTCACATATTCCTCTCTCCTCTCTCCCATACTCAACTCCACACATCACAAACTCCCCCCTCCATTCTGTCTACCTGCACCATGCACTTAACATCACACCACCAAGGAGGACAGGCATAGCCTACCAAAACCTGCCCTGCTCTGATTACTGACCCGCTCTGATGGCTGTAGTAAGTGCCACAAACAACCTATCCCATCAAATCCTCTTCAGCTAGACCTGCCCTGCTGTACCATATCTGAGCGACTGACCCTGCCAATTGGAGAAGGAGGTGAAAAGTATCATGCTCACAGATGAGCAAACAACAAAGAACACACAGCCCGCCTGCTCAAAGCCAAATTAAAAAAAAAAGGATGAAACGAACAAATCTACAATCAGTAAACAAGAAAAATAACTACTGAATGCCCTGAAGACAGCAGACAATATCAAAACATTTACAAAAACAGGACAGCATGGTTCCTGTAGGCATCCAAAATAAAACACCAGATGACTTTCCAGTAGAAGAAAAGGTACTAGAACCACCTGATAGGGAATTCAAATTTCTAATACTCAGAATTATCCAAGAGTTGAAGCAAAAAGTAGACAAAAATGAGGAAAAAAATAGACAAGTTCATGGAAAAGGCAGAAAAAATCATGGAAAATACAGACAAAAAATGGAAGAATTCAGGAAAGTAATGCAGGAACAAAATGCTAAAATAAATTCACAAATAGAAATTATACAAAACCAACAATTAGAAATCCAAAAGATAAACAACAAGGTTTCAGAAATGGACAGTGTCAATAGAAGGGCTGAGGAAAAGATTTGAAACAGTGGAAGACAGGATCAGTGGAACTGAAGACAAACATTTGTATACAAATCTTTTCGAGGAAAACTCACAAAAAAGAACAAAGAAAAGTGAAGAGACCCTGAGAATTATGTGGGATACAATCAAAAGCCAAAATTTTCGAGTGATCAGAGGTACAGAACAGGGAGAAAACAGAAAACACAGAGAGGATCATTGAAGAACTGCTGACAGAAAATTTCCCCAACATCATGAAAGATGAAAACCTGGACATCCAAGAATCTCAACGAACCCCATGTAGGATAGACCCCAAAAGAAAATCACCAAGGCATATCATAATCACACTCGCCAAAACCAAAGACAAA
>NW_004444117.1:1905004-1931092 GCF_000243295.1 Trichechus manatus latirostris
ATGTCATCAAACAATTTGTGTACTGACTGTTTAACGAGGATCTGTTTGTTCTGTAAACCTTCATCTAAATTACAATTTAAAAAAAAGAGCAACCTTACTGGCCTGGCAGAGACTAGAGAAATCCTGAGATTATGGCCCTAGGACACCCTTTTTGCTCAATAATGAAGTTATTCCCGAGGTTCAATCTTCATCCAAAGTTTTAACATGCCCATAAAACAAAACAAGACTAAAGGGGCACAACAGCCCAGGGGCAAGGACTAGAAGGCAGGAGGGGACAGGAAAGTTGATAATAGGGAAGGAACCCAAGGTTGAGAAGGGAGAGTGTTGACAAGTTGTGGGGTTGTTAACCAGTGTCATAAAACAATATATGCACCGTTGAATGAGAAACTAGTTGTTCTGTAATCCTTCATCTAAAGTACAATTTAAAAAAAAACAACTTTCTAATAAAATGCAAAAAAAAAAAAGAGTTAAAGCCCTCATTTAAACAACTTATTTCAAAAATAACAATTGGCATAATATAATCACTAAAACTACCAGGATATAATTCTGCAATCATGTAGAATAGCTAACAATACTAAGATACCAAAAACTATAAAGAAAAAGGCAAACAGTACAAATTTTACTGCAGGCTGCATACACAGCTTCAGGTCCGGTCTGGAGATCTTGGGGAAGCAGTCTACCCAGCTCTCATCTGCTTCTTCTTCTTCTTTTTTTTTTTTTTTTTGTGATATTTGAATTTTAATTTCCATCTTTCATGAGGCTCAACAGTTCATTCAGAGTTGGGGCTTTCTTCAATTGGGACAAATGAATCCAAGCCTTAACTCCCTGTAGTTTAGCAGCATAAGGATTAGTGAGAAGGACCAGGTAAGGTCCCTTCTATTGAGGTTCAAGAGAATCTTTAATTGGTATCTTTTCCAGTAAACATAATCTCTAGGTTGAATATTAGGTAATTTAAACATCTCTTGCTTTTGTTTATCAAAAACTTAGAATATTGAAGTGAAGATTTACAATATTGAAACAAATCAGATTGAATCCAGTTTGAATCAGGGCAGGTTGCCCCACAGGGGAGAGCTGTGGGCGTTCCAGTAATAATCTCATGAGGAGTCAGTTTTTGAAGTCCAAATGGAGCACTTCTTAAATTTAAAAGGCCCATAGGCAGCACCTTACTCCAAGGCAATTACAAAGATTTGGAAAGTTTGGCTAGTTGAGTTTTATTATACCATTAGTTCCTTCAAACAAGACCAGAGGATTGAGGATAAGGACAATGAATTCTTTGAAAAACGGGGAAGATTTTACAAATTTCCTTAATTATTTGCCCAGTAAAATCAGTGCCGTGGTCACCTCAAGTGGGGACAATGTTCTCAATAAGTTTCTTAGTCAAAAAAGTGGTAGTGGTTTGATGACTAAGGAAAGCTTCTACCAATTAAGAAAATCTACAAGTCATTACTAATACAAACTTGTAACCACTTGAGAGGGGGAGTTGGATAAAATCAGTCTGCCACTCAGGCATTGGTCCTGATGGCAAGGAAAATCTCCCAGATGGAGCTTTACAAAGTTTACCTAAATTAAACTGAGAGCAAATTGAACATTGGGAAGCCACGTGTTCAGTGGCTTCATAAAAATGTCCCAACCAATATTTCTTTAAAATTTCTATCATCTTTTTTCTTCCCAGATGGGTATTCATATGCAATGAGTAGGTCTGTTTTCATTCTCTAATTTTATATGTACGGGTTAATTGTTGGTGCTTTTAAAATGTGATTCTGAAATTTCTTTTGGGTCAAATTTTAGTGGACAATATTTTACAGGTGCCATATTTACAGGCATGCTAACTGTTCTATCATTATTATCTACTCAATGAGTGGAATTATCTCAGTCATGAATGAGGGTCATATCTTTAAAGGGTGATTGGGAAGTGGCTTGGGAAATGCTCTATCAGTTAAATCGTTTCCTTTAATTTTCTATTCGGAACCCCTTTGGGTTGATGGGCCTGGATTTTAATTACAGCCATCTTAGAGGGTAGCAAAAGGGCTTCCAGGAAATCTGCTACTAAAGGGCTGTTTTTAACTTGGGTCCTAGAAGAAGTTAGGAACCCCCTTTGTTTCCATAGCATGCCAAAATCAAGAGTAATTTTTAAAAAAATGCTTCAAATCTGTATAAATACTTACCAACCATCCAGAAGCCAGTTTGCAAGCTCTCATGAGTGCGATCAGCTTAGCCTGCTGAGCTGAAGTGAAGCAGAAAGAGCAACACTTTCGAGGCTCTTGGTGGAAGTGGCCATGGCATATGCTGCCTGGTAATGAGAGACGGTAGGTCTAGCCTTTAAATATGACCCATCAACAAATAGGATTAAATCAGGATTTGATAACGGGGTTTCTTGTAAATCTTGCCTAGGAGACAAGATCTGTTTAGTAAGATTTTAGCAATCATTAGTTCAACGGTTATCATTATTAGGTAAACTAACCAAGTAGCTGGATTCAGAGAGCTTACGGTATGTAATCAAATATTAAAATCTGACAAAAGGAGAACTTCATAAGTCAGACTGCTGGCTGAAAGATGTTGAGTTAATGTTGAATTTAGAATGCTTGACACAGTTTGAGGAAAATAAACATTAATAAAATTACTCAAAACTATATCTGTTGTGGTCTTAACTAGTTTAGCAGTTGTAGCAACTGCTCTAGGGCAAGAAGGTAGCCCCTTTCTATGGGGTTCAGCTGGATATAATATCCAATGAGTTTCTGTTGTCCTCTGTGTTTTCCAATGAGGACTCCTAGAGTATTTTTAGAAGTCCTGCAGACAAAAAGTGAAAAATCTGAATTATAATTAGGAAATCATAGAGTAGGAGTGTTAATTCATGCTTCTTTTAGTTGAGTGATGGCCTTTTGGCCATCATCGGATAGTTGAAAGGGGCTTTGAACTCTTAAGACAACGGTAAAGAAGTTGAGCCAGTGAAGAAAAATTCTATATCCAATTTCTGTAGTAACTGCAGAGTTCTAAAAATCCTTAAATTGTTATTTTGTAGCAGGGACAGGATAAGGTAAGATAGCCTCTTTTTTATTTTGGGGTCTACAGTGACTCCCTTTGCTGAGATTATATGTCTCAAATACTTAACAGAAGATTGGGCTAACTAATTTTTCTTTGGAGGCCTATGACCTTCTTTGTCCAAATATTCTAACAACAGGACACTATTGGTAAGACATGTCTGTTGAGTTTGAACAGCCCAGTATATTATTAAATTATTGCAACAATGTAGACCCTTTTATGTTCAGAGACTTAATTAGACACAAAGAGGGACCAGCTTTCCATTTTGCTACTGGAGGGTTAGGAAGGCTGTCTGGGATAAGAGGTTTGGGCTAGTCCTTTAAGGCCCCGGCCTTGGTGTTAGATGGGTGTCTTTGGCATGCATCCACCCTGAAATTCCTTGTGTTCTGCCTCCGGGAGCAGACTCTGAGGGGGGTCGAGCATCTGCAATTACCGCTGAGGGCCCAGGAACAATGCAGGGCTCCTGGGCACCCATGATCGGGCCCAGGAGTGGGGAGGGGAAGCCATTCTCCACCCTTGCCAGGCAACAAAAGGCACAAAGGGGCTAGAGCCAGGCGCCCAGGGGTTGTGGGAGAAACTTTCTGAGGGCGCAGGGCATTGGGGCGAGGGCCTGGATTCCCTCTCCCAGGACCGCTGAGCACAATAGCCAGGCCGAGCACGGGAAGACCGGGCTGCCATGGCCCTGCCCCGGCCTGGGCCCCACACCTGGTTTTTTTTTTTTTTTCTTGCCACCTGCGACTGTTGCCAGCCTACAAGGGTTGTTTGTTACATTTACGTACTGGGGGCGGGTGAGTGGACTCTATAGTGTCCACATCCTCTGCGCCAGCCACACGGACACTAGGCTCAGGCACAGCCAGCCTGCAAACGGTTTTATCAGGGCTACGGCTGCCTCAGCCAGCGCTAGGAGAAGGTGCTGTTGCCTCAGCCACTGTAGCTGCTGGAGCTTGTGCCATTACCCTTAACTTGCCTGTCCAGCCCCTCTAGGGCTGAGGCAGGCTGGTGGGGAGCAGAAACCAGCAGACAGCCTTCCTACTACCTCCTTCCCTTCTGCCTGTGGAACGCTGCTGTTTATGGCAGCAGTTTCCACCCAGAGCACATAGGAGCTGCTGAGGCATGAGCTGCTGAGGCACCTTTTCTCTGGGGCACTCTTTCTTGATTTAATCAGCACGCCAGTTGAGAGGAGGGACAAAGGGAATACACACTCACTTGGTCTGATTGACATATTTATTAAATTATCTAAGTCTTCTGGGCCAGGTTTATAAGTTTCAGCTAAAATTTTAAATTCCTAGGTTAACTAGTTAGGATTTTAGCATGGATTGGGAAATTTCTTTACAATTGCACGAAGTTTGGCTTTAGACCATGGGGTAAATATAAGATGAGGAGGTTCCTCAGCCTCTTGTGGATATTTAATTTTAAAAGTCATTTCAGAAACAGATTTTTCTTCTTCTAAAGGGTCTCTAGGATAGTATGAGAATTTAAATAAGGTATTTTCAGGGGAGGGAGGATGGTAAAGATAGGTGGAGGAGTGGCTGCTGGAGGGGTGAAGAGCGGGGAAGGAAGCCAGGCGTCTGAGGCTAGGGGTAGACCATAGATGCCAGAGACTCCATTGTTTTGGGAAAGGGAGGGCATAGCGGCTGTTGCTGGGTAGGTAGCTGGTGAGGTTGTGAGCTTTGACACTGTAACTTTTAATTTGTTTAGCTTGTTTTGAAATGGTTTACTGTAAGGAGGCTAATTTAATATTTTTATTTCTTTTGGAAACTTCCAAGTACTAATAAATTTTTAAAAACACCTCCCATTAGTTTTGTTTGATATGGGAGCCCTTAGCTTCTAATCTACTGCACAGATTAATTTAGTTAAACTCAATGACTCCTACAATCGCCATTGGTCTTTTAAATTTCCCTCACGCCATCGGCCTGAATACAGGACTGAACCGGGGCCAGAATTTGCTGCAGGAGTCCCATTAGGGGATCCTGTCCCAGTCTTGGAAGTGGCATTCCCAATCTTACTCAGAAACCTGAAAGTATTAAAGACCTAAATGCACATGAAAACCTTACTGTGCGCCAGAAAGAAAGAGAATTCAATAGTGAACCCAGCGAGATGTGCAGGAGACGAACAGAAAAATGAAGGTATACAGAAAAGACAGATAACAAATCTCTCAAAGAGCTATCTTCACAATAAGCGGAGGCTTCAGTCTGAGAGGGTCACCTTCAGCGGGTCCCAAGAATTCAAGGAGATGGTTCTGGGCACAAAGGGCCCTTGCTGGTACCAGGGCGAGCCAACTGTGTGACTTCTCAGGAACACTGAAGATAAATATTCCTTCAGAATCCTGCCAACTATGCTATTTAATGTCATAGAGTAACTGTCTATACTCTGATTAATGTAAAATTGAGAGATTTATTGAAAGTAAAGAAACAGCTCAAGCTGAGGATAGACTGAACTCCTTGCAGTGGAATCCAGTAATCCAATATGGAGACTCAACAGTGACGTTTTAAAAGGAGGAAACAAAGAATATGAAGTACAGTACTTGATTGGTATTTACAAACTTAGATCATTGAAAGACATTACTTGATTGGTAGTATATCGTTTTAAGGTAAGAGTTCCTGTGGCAGGAACTTGTAAGGCAGGACTCTCTGTGGCAGGAGCTCGTAAGACAGTACTTCCTGTAGCAGAAGCTCCTAAGACGATTGGCTTAAAAGGATATACGTCTTTCTTAGATTGGTTACAATGTGGTAACCATAAGAGTATGTGATGGGGGGGGTGTTGCAGGGTACTTACATCATCATTACTGGACATTTCTTAGTTTCGTGATTATGTCTGCATGAAAAATGGTTGTTGCCCGGTGGAAACAGAACTAGCCACAGAGGAGTCACACTCAAACCTCAAGTCCACCACTTCAAATCTTCTCAGGTACCTCAAATTTTAAAATTTCATTACACAATACTAACAACACAATAGAAACATTGTCTGAAGACTTGAAAAAGCACTTCAGACACACACACACACCTCAAATGGCCAGTAAACATATGAGAAGTTGCATATCCCACCTAATTGGAAAAAAAAATTTATAATCAAATGTTGAGAAATTCTTATAAAATGTTGGTAGGACCATAAGTTGGTACAACCATTTAATAGTTTGGCATTATACAGTAAAGTTGAAGATGTATGCCCTGGCCCCACCAGTTCCGCTTCTGCATGTATTCCCTGGTAAAATGCTCGTGTATAGACACCAGGGTTCTTGTTTAAGAATGTTTGCAAAAGTATCACTTGTGGAAACATGCCATGATGACCAGTGACAGAAGGATAAGATAAATACATTGTGGTATAGTTACACAATTGCATACTAAAAAACAGTAAAAATGAAGAACTTCAGCCACATATATCAACATAGATGAATCTCACCAACATGATAATAAGCAAAAAAACAAGCTTCATGAGATTAGATATATTTTAGGAATACATCTATGGAGAAATCTATTTTAAAAAATCAATGGAATAAAACAAAAATCCATGAGAGTGGAGAGAGGGAAGGGAATAATAAAAGAATAATAATAATAATAATAGATAATACTTATATAGTATTGTGGAAATAGATGCAGGCGATTCATTTCTTTTGGGTGTGGCCTTTCTAGCCATGGTCTTGTAACTCCCACTCAGGTGATTGAGCTGGACTGTGTGATTGGGTAATTGTGGCCTACCAAGGGATTGGTCAGTTTTACCTTAAGAGAGAGCCAATTCCAGAGCAGAGAGGAAGAGCCCACCACCACCAAGGAAGTAGAGACCAGCAGTAGAGACCCAGCAGTGGAGACCCAGCAGCAGGAGATAGCGCAGTGGGCTTCCTAGCCCATGGAGAGAGAAAGCTGAGTGCCTTTGGGCAGAGACTGAGGGCCAGGGAGAGGCATGCCTGCAAGCACAGCTGGGGAGAGTATGGTCTGTAAGTTATGTGTGGTTATTGCAATGAATTATTGAACACAGTAGAGAATGCTGTGAGAAGGAAGGTTGATGTCAGAATTGGTGAAGATAGCAGAGAGAGGAGACATGTTTGACCTCCGCCTCACGGGAATCAGCCTTGGGCTGTTGATATTGGTTCTTTCCCCTTGTGAAGTTAGAGGAGGTCAGATACTGCCCCCACGCCATTTTTACAATAGACAACAGCCAAATAAGAACAAACAAAGGTGCTTTATTCAGAGCATGCAAGGGAGTCAGCCACCAACACTTGCATTTGGCAGAGACTCAAATGCAGTGGAAAACTTTACTGTGGAATAAAGGAAAGGTGTCAGGTATGCCCTGATTGGAGGCTGTTGGCATGGGGAAGCTGGAGGCCAGCTAAGGAGAAGTGTGTGTGTGTGTGTGTGAGGGCAATAATTAGGGCAAGTGTCAGTTATTGATCATGCCCTGGCCCTTTTGGGCCCGTTGTTACAGGGGTTTTTGTTTGGCTTCCTGAACTGCAGGAAGTGTGGGTTGATTTCTTGGGCCGGTTGCTACAGATGGTCAGAGTTCTATTTTTATATGTGATCTGGCCATTGTATCTTTGTTTATTCAGTCTCTCAGTATTTACTATGTGTCGCTGTTCTAAGCGTTTTTTATACTTTAGCTCATTTAATCCTCACAAGCCTTTAAATAGGTACTATTACTGTCTCCATTTTATAAAAAATGAAAATGAGTTATAGATCCCGACCTCGTTGTCTAATTTTTCCTAATTAAAGAAAAATAATAAAACAAGCCATAGAGGAAACAAAGTCAATAGTTAAAATGTCTGAAGTTAGAAAAAAAAAGTAGCACAAGGTTTTGTTTTGTTTGCTTTTTAATTTGAAAATATGGATGTAAATTCCAGAAGAGACAAGTAAATATTTTTGAAAGAGGTTACTTCTATATGTGGTGCTCCCTTTGGAGAGGAGTGAGACAGAGGCCTGCTGTTTGATGATATAAACTTCCCCTGCCATTTCACATACGTACTACATGTATGCATTTCTTTAACAAAAACAATTAATTTTGTGAAATCAAACATATTAAAAATAGATATTTTACTTTTATTTCAAGAGGGCTTTTCTTATCCGCGAAGGTAGAAATTCCTGACTCAAAATTAATGTGCCAGAGGTTTTTTTTTTTCCTTACTCACCCAAAATGACTGTTCCAAAGAGCTGACCATAACAAAACCATTAATCTGTGATTGAGAAAGACTTGGCTTCTTTAATTTCAATTTCTGGAGCCCTGGTGGTGCAGTGATTAAGTGCTAGGCTGCTAACCAAAAGGTCAAGTTCGAATCCACCAACCACTCCTTAGAAACCGTATAGGATAGTCCTACTCTGTCCTATAGGGTCGCTATGAGTCAGAACCGACACAGCAGCAAAGAGTTTTGGTTTTTTGGAGGTCTCAGAACTGCAGGTGTGTGGAAGGGCAAATCTTCCCTGAAGTTACCTTTTTAATATTAACTCAGTAGCCATTAAGTACTTCATCACCATGGAAACCTGTAGTCTTTAAGCGAAAGTTATTTAAGTCTCTGTGAATTCTCCGTTCTCTAGAAGCGATTTTCTCTTGGGTGAGGAGACATTTCTCCAATTTGCAAGTTGTTTATTAAATCGTAAATCAATCAAATACTCTTTTGAATTAATACGTGATTGTATTTTTTAATGGTTATTGATAAAAATAACTAATAAAAACTATTTGACATCTAGTTGTTCTCCAAATTGACAAGATCTTTTTATGTTTTTCTCGATAGCATGAAAGACACAGAAGATACTGTCTTTGAGTGGCAAAAGTATTTTAAACTTTTGAATATCATGAAAGAATATAAGCAAAATTAAAAGACTAGTAAAACATTTGCAGTAAAAATGATACAAGAATTGGAAGACAATCAAAAGCCTTATTAAAGGATAAGTAAAGAAAAATGGTAAAATCATGACTCTGGTACAAATATAGGATGAACACATGCCAAAGATTTTATTTAACCCATTAACTAATGAGGGAACTGGTAAACTTTTAAAATCAGTTCACAGGAAAATTCAAAGAACCACACATATATATAAGCAAATAAAAAATGCTGAAATAAATTTACAAATTGTTGAACAAAGTTTCCATTCACAGGGAAATAATCAGTTGCATTCCACCAGACACAACCTGTTTGCATCTCTGTAGATAAGAACTATTTGCCTTATTATCAGTTTTCTACACCTTCCAGAAGTGTTAAATAGCTTAAAGGCAATGAGAGGCTGAAATAACCAAGAAAGGTACTCTAGTCAAGAAGGGTGCTCTCAGAGGTGGATGACTAGTAAGCAAAGTAAGCATGGGCTTACTTGTGCTTACTTACAAATCTGTAGTGAACAATTTCACATGTTTTTCACCACATGGCTTACCTTGCTGACTGGGTCATCTGTCCCTTCAGGGATTCTAAATTTGAAAAGAGGCTTTGATCTTGTAGGAAGGTGTGTGGGGTTGGGAGAGTGACAGATACTAGCCGTACCTAGAAGCAGAATGTCTGATGTGGTGACAAAATGTGAAATTGTCCAATTCGGATGATCGGGTAAGCAAGATAAGCACCATGCTTACCTTGCCTATTAGATAATCTGCCCCTGAGATATGAGAAAATGTTTTTAAAATCAAAGAAATGCTAACTATGCTATTTAAACACATATAATCTCATTTGCTTAAAATTAAAGTAACTCCATGTTGCGCCAGACCTCATTTTTAAATAAATTTATTTTAGAATAGTTTAAGACTTATACAAAAGTTGCAAAAAGAGTTCTCATATAAACTTCACCCAGTTTCCCCTATAGTGCATTTGTCACAACTAATGAACCAATACCGATAAATTACTATTAATGAAAGTCCATACTTCATTCAGATTTCTTTAGTTTTTACCTGTCAAATTAAAAAAAAAAACAAAAAAAAACTCGTTGCCATCCAGTCGATTCCAACTCACAGCGATCCTATAGGACAGAGTAGACTCCCTCATAGTGTTTCCAAGGAGCGCCTGGTGGATTCAGACTGCTGACCTTTTGGTTAGCAGCCAAACTCTTAACCACTATGCCACCAGGGTTTCAAATTAATCAAAGCACAAAGAAATTAAAGCATATATTTTTGAGCAGTTAATCTGTATGAATACAGGGAGACCTCACCATTCAGAAAAATAGGAGGCCTCTTTGTAAGCTAGTTGCATCATGCTTTTAAGGAGAAAATACAAAGTAGAAAATTAACCATTTGGCTAGCCTTAGCATAATTGAATCATGCTCCTTTTCCTTCCTGAGGCTACCTGGTGGTCCTTGTGACCTGGTCAGCCCCCATTCATCTGAGTGATAAAGGGTTAACCTAACTACAGCAGGTAATAACCACAAAACGCCAACTTGTTTGTCAGAATCAGAAAAGCTTAAAACAACAAACAAACTATATCAAAAGAGTGGGACAGAGTGCTCTAACCGGTTCAGTGGACTGTGGATGAACCTACTAAAACTAAATAACAATTTACCCCAGGAAGTGAGTTAAAGATCTACCCAATATACATGAATCCCGCATAACAAATAAAAAACAACCATCAGAGTGGCATCTGGGATCTTAAAAGCTTGCAAGTGGCCATCTAAGATGCATCAATTGGTCCCAACCACCTGGAGTAAAGGAGAATGAAGAACACCAAAGACACAAGGCAAGTATTAGCCCAAGAGACAGAAGGGCCACATAAACTAGAGACTTCATCAGCCTGAGACCAGAAGAACTAGATGGTGCCTGGCTACCACCAATGACCACCCTGACAGGGAACACAACAGAGTCCTGGATGGAGCAGGAGAAAGGTGGGGAGCAGGAGAAATTCTAGTAGTAAGACCAGACTTAATGGTCTGATTGAAACCGGAGGAACCCCAGAGAGCACGGCCCCCAGATTCTCTATCAGCCCACAACTAAACAATTTCTGAAGCCAACTCTTCAGCCAAAGATTGGACTGGCCTATGGGACATAAAATGATACTCTTGAAGAGTGTGCTTCTTAGCTCAAGTAGATACAAGAGACTAAATGGGCAGCTTCTGTCCAGAGGTGAGATGAGAAGGCAAAGAAGGTTAGGAGCTGGTTGAATGGACAGGGGAAATTAGGGGTGGAAAGGAAGAGTGTGCTGTCACAGTATAGGGAGAGCAATTAAGGTCACATAACAATGTATGTGTAAATTTTTGTATAAGAGACTAACTTGAAATGTAAACTTTCACTTAAACTACAATAAACAAACAAACAAACAAAAAACAGCCATCATATGACAGATGAAGGACCCCTGAGCCAAGAGAACAAATTGTTAGAAAAGAAAAACATGAAAAGTTCACCCAGTCATGATCTTAGTTCTTTGTCTTTAAGCAATCAGTCTGTAAGTAATTTACTTATAATGAATCAGCACCTGTCAAAATTGTATAAAAAGCACTCACAGAGTGTACTTCTTTGGATCTGGTCTGTTTATAGCCTGAGTGCTTACAGCCAATTTCCCATTTTGTTTTCTGATATGTCACAATAAAAATCTCTTTGTTGGAAAAGGCTCCGGTAAAAGTTGTTACTCTCCAATATGAGATACAGGAAAACCAAAAACCTCATTGCCACTGAGTCGATTCCAACTCATAGCGACCCTATAGGGCAGAGTAGAACTGCCCCATAGGGTTTCCAAGGAGCAGCTGGTGGATTCAAACTGTTGACCATTTGATTAGCAACCGTAGCTCTTAACTGCTGCTCCACCAAGACTCCAAATGTATCTCAATTACCTTCTCAGGAAACAAGGGTGAAAATCAGATTAGTTGGTTAAATTCTTTACTCAAGGTAAACTTTAAGTGAGTCCATGGTTAACAAATATCTTGTCACAAAGGAAGTTTGCATGATTCTATGATTGTTGTGTCCCCTTTGCATCCATTCTTAGGTACATTCCACATTGGTCAGTGACCTTTGAGAAACTTCTTATGCACTCAGAGGAATCTGTCAATTTGGCTCTCAGATTTGTTTTTGTTTTAACATACCCAATGTCCCTTTTCTGTTCCAGGATCCCATCCAGGATACCACTTCGCATTGTTCATGTCTCCCTTAGGCTCCTCTTGGGAGTGACAATTTCTCAGACATTCCTTGTTCTGATGACCTGGATAATTTTGAGTTGTACTGATCAGTTATTTTTTAGAATGTCCCTTTATTAGGAATTGTCTGATGTTTTTCTCACTATTAGACTGGAGTTATCGTTTTGGGGAGCAACATCACAGAGATAAAATGTCCTTCTCATCACATTATACATCATGTCAAGGTGCATACTATCAACATGACTTATCACTGTTGATGTTAACTTGTTTACCTGGCTGAGATAGTGTTTGTCAAGTTTCTCCACTATAAAGTTACTCATTTTTTTCTGCCTTCTCATAATGTACTTTTTGGAAGGAAGTTGCTATGCACAGATGACAATTAAAGAGTGTGGAGTTATGCTCTACCTCCTAGAGGGAAGACTATCTACTGAGAGATGGAATGAACAAATGGACAATGGCCAAACATTATATAAAAATAGACCTCTGACCCACCACCTGCAGCAACTGGCCCAAGAAGTCAAACCATTATCTGCAGCTCTCAGTCCAACAAGCCAAACAACAACCCCTGTAACAATAAGCCCAAATTGCCAGGACTTGATCAATAACTGACTGCTTCCCTAGTTTTTACCCTTGCTCCTAACTTATACTAACTGGAGAAAGCCAAATATGCACCCCTAACCAACCACATAGGATAACTCATGCCTCCAGCTTCCCCATGCCAACATCCTCCAATCACCTGAAGCCTTCCCTTTTTTCCACTATGAAGCTTTCCCACTTCCCTTGCCTGTCTTTGAGTCTCTACCACATGAAAGCAATGATGGCTGACTCCCTTGCTATATATAGCAAGCTCTGAATAAATAGACTTTGTTAGTTCTTATTTGGATGTTCTTCATTTATTTCCACACTATATAAATTATTTGGATTTTTTTTTTGCATGGGAGATTTGTCCATTATCTCTCATTTATTTATTCATTAATTTATATCAGTAGGGACTCATCAATATTTATTTTATACATTGGATTATAATCCTAGTTTTTATTGCTCAAATTTTTCCTGTTTCGGCTTTTTCCATTTGCTCCTTTGTCCCTATGATATGCCCAATCAGTGGCATCACTAGGGGTGTGTGGGGGATGCAGACCACACCACGTAACAGTCAGAGGGGGTGACACCAAAGTGACTGTCTATAAAAATATCCCTGTATTTAGCTACAACAACAAAAACATTTTTCATAAGCCCAGCTTACATGTATCAATGTACCTACCAACCAAAAACAAAGCGTTGCCCTGGAGTCGATTCCAACTCATAGTGACCCTATCAGACAGAGTAGAATTGCCCAACAGGGTTTCCAAGAAGCCGTTGGTGGATTAGAACTGCCAACCTTTTGGTTAGCAACCAAGCTCTTAACCACTGTGCCACCAGGGCTCCTCAATATACCTACAAGGCTAAAGCTCTGTGCTAATTTACTTTTTGAACCTTCTAATGTGCTCCAGTCAGAGCTGTCATTATTACCCAATTACAATGACACTTTGAAACATGTGGTTTCATCTGCACACCTTACAAGCACGCGATGTTGTTTTTGTTGCTGCCGGTGTTTTTATAGTAGCTGATTTTGTCAAATTTTCTGGTATTTTAGCTACAATATTGTAGTAATTAGTAATTGTGAACTATATCAATAACTTTTTTTAGAATGAAGTAGAAATTAAGGGAAAAGAAGGGGTGATATATGGAAATTATGATTTTCAAGTAACATTAGCACAAAAAACATTACTAAGGACTCTGTATGGTCTGGTACGGGAGGAGGTCCATGGGAGGGATTACACCATGAGTTACTGCACCAGGTGACACCAACCCTAGTGATGCCACTGGCACCCCATCACTTGTTTGTTTTGTTTCATTTTGAGCACTTCCTTAATTTCTGGCACTACCAGATGCTCCAGACTCATTTTGTATATTTCCTGGCCCAGTCCTAGAATCAGCTATTTTTCCAAGGAGCTCTGATTTTTTTTTTTTTTTTTTTTTTTTTGAAGAATGGTATTAGAAAACAAGATATGGGTCCTATGTTTGCTTCTTGCAACTGGGTGTCTTTGCTTTTAGACCCTCTCAGCTGACAGAGCAAGGAATGCATGTATATACACTACTAACCTGTGTATATACACAAGTAACTATAAGTATTTCTATCTGTAACCATTCGTTATGGATTGAATTGTGTCCCCCTAAAATATATGTTGAAATTGTAACCCCTGTACCTGTAAATATCACCTTGTTTGGGAATAGGAGTTTTCTTTTGTTATGTTAATGAGGTCATTCCAGAGTAGGGTGGCTCCTAAACCTAGTCACTTCTGAGTTATAAAAAGAGCAGAATTGATACAGAGATGCACATAGGGGGAAAACAGTTGTCATGTGAAGATCACTTACAAGAAAAGGAATGCCAGCAGTCACTAGAAACTAGGAGAGGGGCCCGTAGAAGGAATCGACATGGTTGAGAACGTGATTTGAACTTTCAGCCTTCAGAACTGTGAGAAAATAAATTTCCATTCTTTAAAACCACCTATTTGTGGTATTTGTGTTACGGCATTACTAGGTAACTAAGACACCACCTGTATGTATGTTAAGCTAAACACGGGTTCATACTGATGTCTCCAGTTCTAATCCATTACCACATAGATCATTCTTGCCGTCTTCCCTTGCTTATCTGTAACCTTCCACTCCAGCAATGACAAACCTGGCTCCTAACATCCACCATTTACTTACTTAATTATTCAGTTTCAGTATACATGTATAGTGGTTTCAGAATTGTTAACCTGTACATCCACGGGAAACAACTTTACGAAAATAGAATACAGTCCTTATGTAGTTTCTTTTGCCTTTAGTGTTACAGACTCCACTCATTTACAAAGGTACTTAGGTCTGCACTCCCTGCCCCATTTCAGTGAGGTTGTTTCATATATTTGTATTATATTTAGATTATTGTGTTACATTCTGCATTCCTTTCTAGAATCCCCAGATTTCCTACATGATTTTTTTTTAATTTGCATATATTAAGGTTCACTTTTTGTGGTGTAAAGTTCTATAGTTTTTGACAAATACATTGTGGCATGTATCCACTGATACAGTTTCATACAGATCATTTTCACTGCCCAAAAAATACCCTGTGTTTTACCTATTCAACTCTACCCTCTTCTGCCAAACCACTGGCAACCACTAATCTGTTTACTGTCTCTGTACTTTAGCCTTTTCCAGAATGGAATCAGAGAGTATGTAGTTTTTTACACTGACTTCTTTCACCTAGCAATTTGCATTTAAGGTTCATCCATATCTTTGCATGGCTTGATAGCTCATTCCTTTTTATCTGAATAGTATTCCATTGTATAGATGTAGCACAGTTTGCTTGTTCATTCACCTTGAAAGACATTTTGATTGCTTCCAGTTTGAATAAAACATATAACAGTATGAATAAAACTGTTATATACATTGGTGCACAGGTTTCTCTACAGACGTAAGTTTTCAAGTCAGGTGAATATCTAGGAGTGCAGTTACTAGATCATATGATAAGACTGTGTTTAACTTTGTAAATAACTGCCGACCTGTCTTCCAACCTAGCTGTACCGTTTTGCATTTTTACCAGTGAAGAGTGAGAGTTTTTGTTAATTCACGTCCTTGCCAGCAATTGGTATTGTCAGTTTTGGATTTTAGTCATTTCTAATAGGTGTTTAGTGGTATTGCTAGAGTGCATTTTGACTAACTTAATCTCAAACAGATGGAAAATACAAGACACAGAGAGAAATCTACAGTTCAAATTCAATATCCAAACAGTTCTCAGAGTTTACTGGCACTTTTTTCTGTACTTGGCCTAAAGGTAGAAAAGTAACTCTCAGAGTAGTAGTAAGAGAGTTCTATGGCTCCATAAACTCATCATTATGTGGGCACCAGTGTCTCACTGTGAATTAAATTTTCAGTTCAATGATACCTAATGTGTATTTCCTGCCTATTTAGATTTCTCCTTTGGGAAGTGATTCTTCAAGTCTTTTGCTTTTTTTTTCTGTATGTTGGGTTGCCTGTATTTTTTATGATGGATTTGTAGGGTTTATTTATTTTGGATACAGGTATTTTATTGATTTTACATATTGCAACAATCTTTCCTCTCTGTGTGGCTTGTTTTCTCCTCTTTTTATCACGTATTTGATGAACGTAAGTTTTTGTTTTTAATGTAGTCAAATTTACCAAACTTTTCCTTTATGGTTAGTTCTTTTGTACCTTAAGAATTCCTTCATGACTCCAAGGTCATAAAGATATGTTCCTATATTGTATTTTTAAAGCTTTGTGGTTTTGTTTTTCACAGTTGGTTTATAAGTCACTTGAAGTTGACTTATAAGTATGGTGTAAGGTAGTGATTTGTGGCAAAGTACATCATTGCTAAAAATATTCTCAGCCTTTCCCAAGGGAGACCCTCCCTGTCAAGGGAGTCTATGTCCTGCCCCATAGCCATCAGTTTGGCATTTGACCTGCTTTGGTTAATTAAATATGAGTGAAACAGTGTGTGCCACTTGAGCAGAAGCTTTAAGAACATGGTACTATTCAACTATCCTCTTTTCTCTCCACTTCTAACCTGGCATATCCCAGATAGGCTGCTTTTTTAGCTCTGATCCCAATTAAAGACACAACAGACCGGAGCTTCGGCTGACCTGCAAAGGACCAGTAACATCACTGAGAAATAGAGCTTTGCTTGTGAGCCAGTGGTCCTCAAAGCATGGTTCCTGAATCAGCAGCATGAGCATCACTTGGGAACTTGTTAGAGATGCAAATTCTCAGGCTCACCCCATACTGAAGGAGCAACTCTAGGGTGAAGCTGAGAAGTCTGTGTTTCAACAAGTCTTCCAGATGATTCTTCTGCATATTAAAGTTTGACAATCACTGGAGACCCTGGGTGGCATAAAGAGTTAAGTGCTTGACTACTAGCTGAAAGGTTGATGGTTCAAACCCACTCAGAGGTGCCTCAGAAGACAGGCCTGGTTATCTGCCCACAGCCTTGAAAACCCTATGGAGCAGTTCTACTGCACACATACAGGGTCACCATGAGTCAGAATTGACTGGACAGCAACTAACAACAACAATAAGTCGTAAGCCATTGAGATTTTGTGTTTGTTAATCACAGCATAACTTAATCTAAACAGGTTAATATTGTTTAAATCCAGTTTCTTTCTTTTTTTTATTTTTTCTGTTTTCTATATGGTATCTAATTTTCCAAATTACATTTACTGAATAGCCCAGGCTTTCCTCACTGAACAGCCATGCTATAACTGTTATGTGTTAAGTGGCCAGTTACACTTTGGACTTTGTTTGAGTTCTGTAGTCCATTCCGGTTGTCTGTTTATCTAATCCTGCACTAACACATGTCATAACTATAATCTTTTTAATAAGTCTTTTATCTGATAGAACAATTCCTCCCATTCACTATTTCAATATTGTCCTTGCTATTCTTGGCTCCTTGCATGTCCATATACATTTTAGAACAACCCGTTAACTTCACCAAGACAACCTGTTGGGATTGCACTGAAAATAAATCATCTTGGCATAATTACAAAAAAAAAAACACACTTGTTGCCTTTGAGTTGATTCCGACTCATAGTGACCCTTTACAATTTTTAGTTTTCTTATTCGTGAATGTGGTATATCTTTCCATTTATTTAAAAAATTTTTTATTCCTGTCAATAAAGTTTTATAATTTTCTTCAGGGAGGCCTGGCACATCTTTGTTAGATTTATTCCTAGGTACTTCACATTTTTGATGCTATTTTCAATGATATCTCTTTAACTTCAGTTTTTAATTGTTTGTGATTAATGGACAGGAAAATAAATTATTTTATATTAATTTTGTGTCCAGCAGTCTCACTAAACTCTTTTACTAATTCCAATAATTATATCTGTAGAATATGTTGGGTTTTCCCTATACAGGAGCATATCATTTGCAAATAATGGGAGTGTATTCTTTCTATTAAATCCTTATGCCTTTAATTTTTTTTAACTACTCTTGATTGTTTAGAAAGTCTAAAGAGTTGAATAGAATGAGTGATACCAGGACCATTGTCCTGTTCCTGATCTCAAATGGAAAATTTTTCATTATTTCATCTTTAAGAATGGTGGTTTGCTGGAGGTATTTCATAGACATCTTGTAACAGATTAAGAGTTCCTTATATTTCTGATTTTCTATGAGCTTGTATTATTACTGGATGTTGAATTTCACAAAATTCTGCATCTACTTAGACGACCATGTGATTTTTCTCCTTAATCTTTTAAAATGAGTGACTGTATTGACTAATTATTTTTTTTTAGGGATGCACTATTTTAAAATTCAGATTATTGAAGTGTAATTTACTTATAGTAAAATACATCCTTATTAGATACACAGTTTGATGAATTTTGGCAAATGCATACAGTCATGTAACCACCAGCAAAACTGAGATGTAGAACATTTCCACTACCATGCAAAGACTCCCTCGTGACCCTTTGTAGTAATAAGTCCGTCCCACCTCCTTATCCCCTGCTCCAGGGAATCACTGGTTTGATTTCTGTTTCTATATTTTTGCCTTTTCCAGAATGTTGCATAAAGGGAATGATACAATATGTATGTAACATTTTGTGTCTGGCTTCTTTCACGTATTATAATGTGTTTGAGATTCATCTATTTTATTGCATGTATCTGTAGTTTCTTATTTCATGGATATACCACAATTTGTTTATCCATTTACCAGTGGATGGACATGTGTTTCCAGTTGTGGGTTATCATGATTAGAGTTGTTGTAAATATTTTTATACGGGTTTTAGTATAGACATAGGTTTTCATTTCTCTCGGTGAGATTCAACTAGGAGTGAGATTGATGAGTCACATGGTAATATATGTTTAACTTTATATAAGAAACTGAAAAACTGTTTTCCAAAGTCTAAAAGTTATGCTTGCTCCACATTTTGTACTGTTTTTTAAAAAAATATTATATAAATCATTGTATTAGGTATTGTTTTAGTTATCTGGTGCTGCTATAACAGAAATACCACAAGTGGATGGCTTTAACAAACAGAAGTTTATTCTCTCACAGCCTAGTAGGCTGGAAGTCCAAATTTAGGAAGTCAGCTCCAGGGAAAGTCTTTCTCTCTCTGTTGGCTCTGGAGGAAGGTCTTTGTCATCACTCTTCCCCTGTCCAGGAGCTTCTCAGCCCAGGAACCTTGGGTCCAAAGGACACACTCTGCTCCTGGCATTGCTTTCTTGGTGGTAGGAGTTCCCCCATCTCTCTACTCATTTCTCTCTTTTATATCTCAAAAGAGATTGATTTAAGATACAACCTGTTTTAGTTGTCTAGTGCTGCTATAACAGAAATACCACCGGTGGATGGCTTTAACAAAGAGAAATTTATTCTCTCACAGTTGAGTAGGCTAGAATTCCAAATTCAAGGCATCAGCCCCAGGGGAAGGCTTTCTCTGTCTGTCAGCTCTAGGGGAAGGTCCTTGTCATCAGCCTTCCTATGGTCTAGGAGCTTCTCTGCACAGGAACCTCAGGTCCAAAGGATGTGCTCTGCTCCCAGCATTGCTTTCTTGGTGGTATGAGGTCCCCTTCTCTCTGCTTGCTTCCCTGTTCCTTTTATCTATTACAAGATAAAAGGTAATGCAGGCCACAACCCAGGGTAACTCCCTTTACATTGGATCAAGGATGTGACCTGAGTAAGAGTGTTATATCCCACCCTAATCCTCTTTAACATAATCTAATCTTGCCTCATTAACCACAGGCAGAGATTGGGATTTACAACACATAGGAAAAATATATCAACCACAAAATGGAGGACAACCACACAATATTGGGAATCATGGCCTAACCAAGTTGACACATGAATTTTGGGGGAACACAGTTCAATCATAGAACAACCTAATGTTGTAGATTAAGTCCTGCCTCATTAACATCACAGAGGCAGAATTTACAACACATAGGAAAATCACATCAGATGACAAAACGGTGGACAATCACACAATACTAGGAATCATGGCCTAGCCAAGTTGACATTTATTTTGGGGGGACCCAATGCAATCATAACATTCCACCTTTGTCCTCCAAAATTCACGTCCTTGCCACACGTATCATAGCAAAAGTCTTAAATCAACTCCAAGTCCGAAATCCAAAGATCCCTCTTCATTTGTGAAATCTAGAAAACAAGTTATCTGCTTCACAAGTAAAATGGTGGAACAGGCACAAGCTACACATTTCTATCACAAATGGGAGAAGTTGGAGGGACGGAAGGGATAACAGGCACCAAGCAAGTCAACAGAACACATTACATTAGCCCTCAAGGCTTGAAAATAATCCTCCAGTCTCTGAGATCATTCACACAATGGCGCTGCCGTCCAGACTCCAGGTATTGGCCACAATCTATGGATTCTCAGTGGAGGCCTCTCGGCCCTGGGCTTCAGCTCTGCCTTCCATGCTCACTGGAATGGCAACTCTGACCTCTCAGCTTTGGGCAGCCCCATTCTCCTAGTCCATCTGTGTGGCAACTCCACATTTTGAGGCCACAGAGGTCATGGAACAGGGTGCATAAGCTCAATTACCACCACTGCTGAATAATTGATTCCCACCATTACTAGCCCCTGCTTTTCCTCATGATATTTTCTTAATTGTTATTCTTTCTCCCTTCTCCTATTCCAGTAAGATTAAAGTTTCTCCTTTGAGGGTAGCAGAACAAATTGATAACCCTCAAGGACTAGGATTAACTCATCTGTGACGTGACAATCATGACTAATGGTGCCAGATAACCTTCAAGGATTGCCAGTAAGAAGTTAGATCATCTGAGACATGAGAAACATGACCACAGTGAAGAGAAACTATAATCCTGTCCATATAAAACTTTCAGCCAGTCTCCAGTCAGGCAGACAGGTCTTTTGGAGGAGCTCATTCCCCTCTGTCTCCTGCTGCTCTTGCTGCTATTGCTGCTCACCTCACCTCTGTCTCAGTATTGGCTTTTGTGGCAGGTGGCTCAGATCAACAATTTTCGGTAACAGTCGTGGTCTACCCTTTGAGACTGAAGTAGCTCTGCTTCCTGTGTTCCTTGTCTCTTCAGCTTCTGCTTCCTGGTTCCTTGGCCTCTCAGCCCCTCAGGACTCACAGATCATCTCTGCCTGGCTGGAACAAGTGTTCCAAGGCTCTCGAGCTCCATCGATAAGTGCCTGAAGGTACCCCACTCTGCCAGTAAACTTCGGTTGGAAGGCACTCAGCTCTCTTTCTCCTTGGGTCAGCAAGCTTAGCTCCACCAATAAGTGCCTAGAGGCACCCCACCCTGCCAGGAAGCCTCCTGCCCAAAGGCACTCAGCTCTCTCACTCCGTGGGTCAGCTCCAGCCCTGTCTCATGCCAGTCTCCTGGTTCTGCTGCTGCCATTTCTCTGCTACTGCCATTTCTCTGCTTTTGGTTCTTGCCACCTGGGCCATCTCCAGTGTAACAGCTCTCCTCATTTCCTTCTGACTTCTTACCAGAAATATCTTTGATGTTCATAATTCCACCAATAGTCTCCTCAAGATAATCTAGGCTTTTACTATTACACACTTTAAAACTCTTCCAGCCTCTATCCATTCACAGTTTCAAAACCACATTGACATTTTAGGTATCTGTTAGAGCGGCAGCCCACTCTCTCAGTAAGAAATTCTGTCTTAGTTTTCTGTGCTGCTATAACAGAAATACCACAAGTGGATGGCTTCAACAAACAGAAGTCTTTCTCGCACAGTCTATTAGGCTAGAAGTCCAAATTTAGGGCACCAGTTCCAGGGAAAGACTTTCTCTCTCTGTCGGCTCTGGAGGAAGGTCCTTGTCATCAATCTCTCCCTGGTCTAGGAACTTCTCAGCACAGGAACTTTGGGTCCAAAGGACCTGGTGTCGCTTTCTTGGTGGTATGAGGTCCCCTGTCTCTCTGCTCATTTCTCTCTTTTATATCTCAAAAGAGATTGACTCAAGATACAACCTAATCTTGTATATTGAGTGCTGCCCTATTAACATAATTGCCTGTAATCCTGCCTCACCAACATCACAGAGGCAGGATTTACAACACATAGGAAAATCACATCAGGTGACAAAATGGTTGAACAATCACACAATACTGGGAATCATGGCCTAGCCAAGTTGACACACATTTTGGGGGGACACAATTCAATCCATAACAGGTATATTGGGGACAGTGGAAGTGCATCCAGACTAAGATGGGCTAGGAAGAAAGGCCTGGCAATCTACTTCTGAAAATCAGCCAATGGAAACCCTATCCACAATCATGCCTGTGCAAATGGTCTAGTAGTAGTAGTAGTAGTAGTAGTGTCAGAACCTGTCTAACTTCAGGGGGGATAATGACCAGGATTAGCCCAAAGCTGATTCCCATAAGGTGGACGTCAGACATACCCCCACTCTCCAAACTTTTTACCAGTTCTGACACCAGCTGTCCCTTCCAAGGCACTCTCTACTTCTCTTCTGGGTTTGGTAATCCATTGCAATGGCCACACCGAATTCACAGATCATACTGCAGTTAAGCGGTTTATTAAGGAAGCAACAGGATACAATTCAGAATCAGGATCAAAAGGCTACAACTCCAGATCAGGATTAGGAAGCATGTAAGCAAAATTTCCCTTCTTCAGTGGAGGACAGCTGTCTCAGCTCCTCTCAACCATGTAGGTCTCCTCTCAGCCCCCTCAGTACAGGCCTCCTTTGGCCCCCTGAAGAAAGGCTCCTCTGGGCCCTCTGAGAAAAGGCTCCTTTGGGCCCCCTTATGACAGGCTTCTCTAGCCTCTGCTGTCTGTCATGACTGACTTCGCCTCAGGGCCCCTTCTGGGACTCTCACTGTCTTCAGTGTTGCAGCCATTGACCTGTGTTACAGCCCCTTTAGGAGGTTCCTTGCCTCCTCACTCTCTCTGTGCTTCGTCTCTCTTCTTTCTTCCTTCTGCTTCTTCCTGCTGCTTCTCTTCCTGCTCCTTTCTGTCTGAAAAACCTCTGTGGGGTTGGCTGACTGCATATATACACAAACTCTTGGTCAATTTCAAGGCATGACCCTCCCACCAGGGCCACAAACTGACCAATCCCTTCCCAGTAGGCCACAGATGCTTCATTTGCATAGTAGGCTACAGACACTTCATTTGCATAGTCTATTGACCAATCCCTGCAAGGTGCATACCAATCACAGGGAAAGCTGCAGCTCAGGACCAGATAAAAAGTTTCAAACCACAAGTTGTTTACAGCTTACTCGGGAAATGTCAATCAACCTGGATGAAAGCAACGAACCCTCTGGGATAGAAAACTAGGGCAAAGGTAACTCCTCAGGGTTTAGGGGGAAAATCTCTCAAGCTGTTTATTCAAAGAACCAAGGCAAAAGGCCACATAAAGGAACTCATTTCACCACAGCAGCCCATTGTGCATGGGATCACCATGAGTCAGGGGGCGACTCAACAGCAAGTAACAACAACAATAGAGGCTGCGTGCATTCTTTGGCTTGTGACTCCCTTCCTCAGTCTTCAAATCTTGCAGTATAGCATCTACAAATCTCTTTCTCTCTGTCTTTCTTCTTCAGTCATCACTTTACCTTCTGTCTCACTCTAACTCTTCTTGCTTCCCTCTTTTAAGGAGCCATATGATTACAATGGCCCTCCCCCTCCTGGATAATCCAGGATAATCTTCCCTTCACAACAAAATTTCCTTTTCCACATAAGGTAAGATTCACAGGTTCTGGGGATTAGGATGTGGACATATTTGGAGTACCATCATCCAGCTGACCACAGTCGGTGTGTAGTGGTATCTCAACGTCATTTGAAAGTGCATTTCCCTAAAGACTAATGGTGTTAATAAAAAATGTATGCACTTATTTATCATCCTTATACCTTTCTTTGATGAAGTGACTGATCAAATACTTTGCCCACTTTTATTAAGTTTTTTTTTATTTTTAGAGCTTTGAGAGTTCTTTATATACTCTGGATACAAGTCCTTTATTAGGTAACGTACTTTCCAAATATTTCTCCAAGTCTGTGGCTTGTCTTTTAATTCTCTTAACAGTGTCATTTGATAAACAAAAATTTTAATTTGGTGAAGTCCAAGTCATCATTTCTTTCTTTTATAAATCATGCTTTGGTGCCACATTTAAGAAATCTTTGCTTAACCCAAAGTCACAAAGCTTTTCTCCTATTTTTTTTTTCACTAGAAGTTTTAAGTTTTGTCTGTTTGTTTTTTTTAATGGTGCAAGGTATGAAAAGCAGTTCATTTTTTTGCACATGGCCAGCCATTTGCTCCATTACTACACGTTGAAAAGATTATCCTTTCTCCATTGAATTGCCTTTGCATCTTTGTCTAAAATAAGTTGTCCATATATGTGTGGGTCTATTTCTAGACTCTGTATTCTGTTCCATTGATCTATTTTTCTATTTTGATGGCCAAAACCACACTGTCTTGATTACTGCAGCTTTATAATAAGCCTTGAAATCAAATAATGTTAATTCTCCGACTTTGTTCTTCTTTTTCAAATGAATTTTAGATATTCTAGATCTTTTGTATTTCCACGTGAATTTTATAATCAGCTTATCAAATTCTAAAAAAGAAACCTGCCATAATATTGGTGAAAATTGTGTTCAACTTATAGATTAATTTGAGGACAACTGACATATTATCAGTATTGATCTTTCTTAACAATATTGACTCATGAGCAAGGTATATATATCTCTATTTTTTAGGGCTTTTAAAATCTCTCTCAGCCATGTTTTGTAGTTTGTATTGAACAGGTCTTGAACATTTTGGTCAGATTTATGTTTAAGTATTTAATATTTCTAATGCCATTGTAAATGGTTTTACTTTTGAAATTTCAATTTATGATTGCTAATAAGAAATACAATTGATTTTTGTATACTGATCTTGTATTCTGCAAGCTTGCTAAACTTTTTTTTAGTTATATTTGTCCTTTTGCAGATTCCATCAGATTTTTCTACATAGAAGATTGTGCCATTTGTGAATAGAGACAGTTTTCACCTTACTTTCCAATATGGATGCCTTTTTTTTTCTTGCCTTGTTGCACCAGCTAGAACCTCCAGTTCAATGTTGAATAGAAGTTATAAGAGTGATTTCTCTTAAATACTTAACATATTTTTTTTAAAAAAATACATCTAAAGTAAATTGGTATCTATATCATCTTTCTGGACAAGAACCTTAACAGGTTATCATGATATCTACTTCCTCTTTGCTACTCTTTTGTGATCCAGGTTTTTAATATTGTTATTAAAATATCTTTATAATGTACCTTAAGAGTAATTTTGATTTAGATATGTTTTGCTGGTTAATTCACTTACTACTGTTTCTTGTAATTATACATTTTACTTTCTTGGTTTTTTTTTTTTTTTTTTTTTTAGTGAGTTATATTGATTACTTTCTAACAGAGATATTCTTTGGGTCCAGTCTAAATCCTTTCATCCTCTAAATGCCTTTGTTTCCTTCAGAATTGCATGCTAGTTTGGAAGGTTATAGAATTCTAAGTTCTAGATCATTTTACTTTGGAAATATGAGGCTATTGCTTCACACTGTCTTCTAGAATCCAATGTTGCTGGCAAGAAATCTGGTGAGAAGTTATCCTCTTTGTTTTGTCTGCAATGTGGACATTCTTGGTTTTCCAATATCCATTCCTCCCCACGTCCAATTTCCCAACAGAACTGTGATTTTGTTTACATATCCACATTATACCCAGTTCCTGAGAAGCACAGTAGAGAGAAGTAAAGAACTTGGTTCTTTGCTGACATCACTGAATGCCTGATTCTACTGTACCTGGAGTCAGCTCCATGGATTTCTTGTTATGCTTTTATCATTTCAGTCAGTTTGAACAGTCCTATCTTCTACTACTTATGACAAGTAATATATAGGTAATCTTTTATTTCCTTATTCTTCATGGTCACTTTTAGAATTTGCTATCTTTAGAGCTCTGAAATTTCATCTAGATTTGTGTGTGTGTGTGTGTGCTTTCCTCTCCCCATTAATTATGTTCAACACCAT
>NW_004444117.1:1931663-1933357 GCF_000243295.1 Trichechus manatus latirostris
GGTATTTCAAATACTAGCAAGGTCACCCTTGGTGGACAGATTTCAGTGGAGCTTCCAGACTAAGACAGACTGGAATGAAGGACATGGCAGTCTACTTCTCAAAAAATTGGCCAGTGAAAACCTTATGAATCACAGCAAAACATTGATGATATAGTGACAGAAGATGAACCCCTCAGGTTGGAAGGCATTCAAAATACCACTCAGTAAGAGCCATGTCGTCAAAGTAGAGTCAACCTTAATGAAGTGGATGGAGTCAAGCTTTCGGAAGCTTCGTTTGCTGATGTGGCATGACTCAAAATGAGAAGAAACAGCTACAAACATCCATTAATAATCGGAACGTGGAATGTACAAAGTATGATCTAGGAAAATTGGAAGTCATGAGAAATGAAATAAAATGCATACAGATCTATATCCCAGGAATTAGTGAGGTGCAATGGACTGATATTGGCTATTTTGAAACAGACAATCATATGGTCTACTATGCCAGGAATGATAAATGGAAAACGCGTGGCATCGTGTTCATCATCAAAAAGAACATCTTAAGATCTATCCTAAAGAAGAACATTATCAGTGATAGGATAACATCCTACAAGGAGACCAGTTAATAGAGGTATTATTCAAATTTATGCACCAACCACTAATGCCAAAAGTAAGAAGATTGAAAATTTTTACCAACTTTTTCAGTCTTAAATAGATCAAACATGCAATCAAGATGCATTGATAATTACTGGTGATTGGAATGTGAAAGTTGGAAATGAAGAAGGACTGGTAGTTGGAAAATACAGCCTTCATGATAGAAACAACGCCAGAGATCACATGATAGAATTTTGAAATACCAACAATTTCTTTGCAAATATCTTTTTTCAGCAACATAAATGGCAACTATACACATGAACCTCACTGGATGAAAAATACAGGAATCAAATCAACTACATCTGTGGAAAGAGACTATGGAACAGCTCAATATCATCTGTGAGAACAAGGCCAGGGGCCGAACAGACCATCAATTGCTCATATGCAAGTTCAAGTTGAAGCTGAAGAAAATTAAAACAAGCCCATGAGAGCCAAAATATGACCTAGATTATATCCCACCTTAATTTGGAGACCATCTCAAGAATAGATTTGAAGAAGATAAGCTAGATAACTGGGATCTTCTACAAATCAAACACCTGTGCTCTTCAAAAGATTTCACCAAAAGAGTAAAAAGAGAACCTACAGACTGGGAAAAAATTTTTGGACATTACAAGTCAGACAAAAGTCTAATCTCCATAATCTACAAGAAAATCCAGCACTTCTACAACAAAAAGACAAATAATCCTGCTAAAAAATAGGGAAAGGAAATGAACAGAGACTTCACCAAAGAAGACATTCAAGCAGCCAACAGACACATGAGGAAATGCTCGCAATCACTAGCTATTAGAGAAATGCAAATTAAAAACACAATGAGATACCATCTCACCCCGTCATTACTGGCACAAATCAAAAACACTGGAAATAACAAATGGAGAGGCTTCAGGGAGAGCAGAACTCTTATGCACTGCTGGTGGGAATGCATAATGATACAACCATTTTGGAAAATGATATGGCTCTTCCTCAGAAAGCTAGAAATAGACATACCATTCAATCCAGCAATCCCACTCCTAGGAATATATCCTAGAGAAATAAGAGCCATCACACGAATAGACATATGCACA
>NW_004444117.1:1933977-1937764 GCF_000243295.1 Trichechus manatus latirostris
GTCTGGGGTCTTAAAAGCCTGTGAGCAGCCATCTAAGATACTCCACTGGTCTCACCCTTTCGGGAGCAAGGGAGAGTGAAGAGAACAGGATACAAGGAAAAGATTAGTCCAAAGTACTAAACGGACCACAGCTACTAAGGCCTCCACCAGACTGAGTCCAGTACAGCTAGATGGTGCTCAGCTACCACCACTGACTGCTCTGACCCGAGTCACAACAGAGAGTTCTGGACAGAGCTGGAAGAAGGATGTAGAACAAAATTCTAACACAAAAGAAGACCAGATTTACTGGCCTGACAGAGACTAGAGAAACCCCAAGAGTATGGCCCCTGGACACCCTTTTAGCTCGGTGGTGAAGTCACTCTTGAGGTTCACCATTCAGCAGGGGGTTGGACAGGCTTATAAAAGAAAATGGGACTAATGAGGCACAGCAGTCCAGGGACAAGGACTAGAAGGCAGAAGGGGACAGGAAAGCTGGTGATAGGTAACCCAAGGTTGAGTAAGAACAGTGTTAACATGTAGTGAGGTTGTTAACCATTGTCATAGGACAATATGTGTACTACCTGTTTAATGAGAAACAATTTTTTTCTGTAGACCTTCATCTAAAGTGAGAATAGCAGCACAACTGGAAGAACGTAATCGACGTCACTGAATTGTACATGTAGAAATTTTTGAAATGGTGTATCTTTGGCTACGTATATTTTCACCAAAACAAAAATGGTCCTCCGAGGCCGAGAAGGGAGCATGTTGACATGTCTTGGGGTTGTTAACCAATGTCATAAAACAATATGTGTACTGACTGTTTAGTGAGAATGTATTTGTTCTGTAACCCTTCACCTAAAGTACAATAAAAAAAAATTAAAAAAATAAATAGATTTGATGCATTGAACACTAATGACCAAAGACCAGACGAGTTGTGGAAAGACATCAAGGACATCATACATGAAGAAAGCAAAAGATCATTAAAAAGACAGGAAAGAAAGAAAAGACCAAAATGGATGTCTGAAGTGACTCTGAAGCTTGCTCTCAAATGTAGAGTACCTAAGGTGAATGGAAGAAATGATGAAGTAAAAGAGCTGAACAGGAGATTTCAAAGGGCAGCTAAATAAGACAAATTAAAATATTATAATGAAATGTGCAAAGACCTAGAGTTAGAAAACCAAAAGGGAAGAACACACTCAGCATTTCTAAAGCCGAAAGAACTGAAGAAAAATTCAAGCCTCGAGTTGCAATTTTGAAGGATTCTATGGGGAAAATATTGAATAATGCAGGAAACATCAAAAGCAGATAGAAGGAATACAGAGTCTCTGTACCAAAAACAGTTGGTTGATGTTCAACCATTTCAGGAGGTAGCATATGATTAAGAACCAATGGCATTGAAGGAAGAAATCCAAGCTGCATTGAGGGCATTGGCGAAAAACAAGGCTTCAAGAATTGACAGAATACCAATTGAGATGTTTCAACAAATAGACCAGCACTCAAGGTTCTCACTTACCTGTCTGTGCCAAAAAATTTGGAATACAGTTACCTGGCCAACCGACTGGAAGAGATCCATATTTGTGCTCATTCCAAAGAAAGATGATCCAATATCACACACAAGTAAAATTTTGCTGAAGATCAGTCAAAAGTAATTGCACCAGTACATCAACAGGGAACTGCCAGAAATTCAAGCCAGATTCAGCAGGGGACATGGAATGAGAGATATCACTGCTGATGTCAGATGGATTTTGTCTTAAAGCAGAGAACAACGGAAAAATGTTTACTTGTGTTTTATTGACTCTGCAAAGGCATTTGACTGTATGGATCATAACAAATTTTGGATAACATTTCGAAGAATGAGAATTCCACAACACTCAATTGTGTGCATATATGGAACCTGTACATAGATCAAGAACACAGCAAGGGTATAAAGCATGGTTTAAAATCAAGAAAAGTGTGCATCAGGGTTGCATCCCTTCACCATATTTATTCAATCTGTTTTGAGCAAATAATCTGAGAAGCTGGAGTATATGAAGAAGAATGTGGCATCAGGATTGGAGGAAGACTCAGTAACAACCTACAATATGCAGATGACACAACCTTGCTTGCTGAAAGTGAAGAGGACTTGAAGTACTTACTGATCAAGATCAAAGACTACAGCCGTCTATATGGATTACTCCTCGTCATAAAGAAAACAAAAATCCTCACAACTGAATCGATAAGCAACATCATGATAAATGCAGAAAAGACTGACTTTGTCGGGATCTCATTTTTTATTTGGATCCACAATTAATGCCCATGGAATCAGCATTCAAAAAAATCAAAAGACCTATTGCATTGGGCAACCCTATTGCACAAGACCTCTTTAAAGTGTTAAAAAGCAGAGATGTCACTCTGAGGATCAAGGTGCCCCTGACCCAAGCCATGATATTTTCAATCGCATCATACGCATGCAAAAGCTGGAAAATGAATAAGGAAGATCAAAGAAGAACTGATGCCTTTGAATTATGGTGGTGTTCGTGAAGAATACTGAATAAACCATGTACTCCCAGAAGAGCGAACAAGTCTGTCTTGGAAGAAATACAGCTAGAGTGCTCCTTGGAAGCGAGGATGCTGAGACTTTGTCTCTAGTACTTTGGACATGTTATCAGGAGAGACCAGTTCCTGGAGAATGACATCATGTTTGGTAAAGCAGAGGGTCAGCGAGGTAGAGGAAGACCCTCAACGAGATGGATTGACACAGTGGCTTCAACAATGGGCCCAAACATAACAATAGTTGTGAGGATGGTGCAGGACCAGGCAGTGTTTCGTTCTGTTGTACATAGGGTCACTATGAGTCGGAACCAACTCGACAGCACCTAACAACAACAGTAACACTTATTGAGCACATGGTCTTTACTATGTACAGTGCTAGTCACTGAGGACGTAGTTATGAAGAAGGAGACTATATTCAATATGGAAGGCAGTGTCTCAGGAAAATAAAACTTTTAGTGCAGTCAGTGAAACAGAGGCATAATACACTGATCATGCTATCTACTTTTAATCTGGATTAACAGCTATGTTTTTTGAGAAAAACATGTTTTTCTTCGGTGGTGAAAAACAGGATGTGAAACCATATGCCCCGAGTGGTTTTATCCAAGTGACCATCTGCACCCCTCAAAATACACATACTCAAGAAAAGTGCTGTCTGGGTGCTGTTGCCAACAAGATATTTCTGCAAAATAGACCAAAAAAAAAAAAAAAAAGAAATACATGTAAGCATTTTGTGACCATGATCTAATCATCCTGTAAAACTATCTGTAATCACTAACTATACTATTAATAATCAATAACCAGTCAGAGTGTGATTATTACAATATTCATTGATTTTCCTGTAATCGCCCTCCCTATGTTTTGGTTTCTCTTTTCACCCCATAAGAATACTTGTAAAACAAAACTGCACTGGGACTACCTGGTTCCGTTTTCAATGGGCTAAGTAGTTCTTCAATTGCAATTGTTTTAAACTCTTCTTATTATTATCATTATTTTGTCTTCTTTCACTTAGGAAAAGTTTTTTTTATTATTTTTAATTTTTTTATTGTACTTTAGATGACGGTTTACAGAATAGTTCTCATTAAACAGTCAGTACACATATTGTTTTATGACATTAGTTAACAACCCCATGACATGTCAACACTCTCCCTTCTCGGCCTTAGAGGACCTTTTTTTTTGGTGAAAATATACATAGCTAAAGTTACACCATTTCAAAAGTTTCTACATGTACAATTCAGTGACATGGATTACATTCTTCCAGTTGTGCTGCTATTCTCAC
>NW_004444117.1:1939735-1941606 GCF_000243295.1 Trichechus manatus latirostris
ATTATTCTTGGCTGGCAATTGTTTTCTTTCAAGGTTTTATATGTCATCCCATTGCCTTCTTGCCTGCATGGTTTCTGCCAAATATTCCAAGCTTAGTCTTATTGTTTCTCCTCTGTATGTGACTTTTTGGTTTTCTCAAGCTGTTCTCAGGATTCTTTGTTTGTCTTTGGTTTTAGCGAGTGTGATTATGATATGCCTTGGTTATTTTCTTTTGGGGTCTATCCTATATGGTCTTCGCTGGGCTTCTTGGATGGTCAGCTTTTCATCTTTCATGATATTGGGGAATTTTTCTGTCAGTAATTCTTCAATGATCTTCTCTGTGTTTTCTGTTTTCTCCCCCTGTTCTGGAACTCTGATCACTTGCAAAGTGATAAGTCTCAGAGTTTCTTCACTTTTTTCATTCTTTTTTCTGATTTTTTCTCAAACAGAGTTGTATCCAAGTGTTAGTCTTCAATTTCGGTAATCTTATCTTCCATCGTTTCAAATCTGCTCCTCAGCCTTTCTATGACACTGTTCATTTCTGAAATCTTGTTGTTTATCTTTTGGATTTCTAATTGTTGTTTTTGTATGATTTCTAGTTGTAAATTTATTTTAGTATTTTGTTCCTGTATTATTTTCTTGAATTCTTCCATTTTTTGTCTGTATTTTCCATGAATTTGTCTGTCTTTTCTATGAATTTGTCACTTTTTCCTCATTTTTGTCTGCTTTTTGCTTCAACTCTTGGATAATTCTGAATATTAGAGATTTGAATTCCCTATCAGTTAGGTCTAGTGCCTTTTCTTCTTCTGGAAGGTCATCTGGTGTTTTGTTTTGGACACCTACTAGAACCATCCTGTCTTGTTTTTGTAAATGTTTTGATATTGTCTGCGGTCTTTGGGGCATTCAGTGGTTACTTTCCTTGTTTATTGATTGTAGATTTGTTTCATCCAGATTTTTTGTTTTATTTGGTTATGTCTGAGTGGGGGGGCTGTGCATTCTTTGTTGTTTGCTCATCTGTGGGCATGCTTTTCACCTCCTTCTCCAATGGGCAGGGTCAGTCACTCAGGTATGGTACAACAGGGCAGGTCCAGCTAAAGAGGAGTTGCTGGGATGGGTTTTTTTGTGGCAGGTACCAGGGCTGACAGTGCAGACTGGGAATCAGTGCAGGGCAGGTACCAGTAGGCTGTGCCTGTACTGCTTGGGAGTGAGATATTTAGCGCATGGTGCAAGTAGGCAGGAAGGAGGGGGTAGTTGTGATGTGTGGAGCTAAGATGGGTATGGGAAACAGGAGGGAGGAACAGGAGCCAAAAACATACACACAAACAAAAGAGTGCTAAGGGAGCTTGCTGTTGGGGTGCAGAGATGAGAGACTGAGCAATGGGAAAAAAACAAAAATTAAAAAAAAGAAAAAGGGTGAAAGAAAAAAATGAATAAATTGAGAAACTGGAACTGAAGAAAGACAAAAAGTGAATAAGAGACAAGAAAACAAAACAAAGAAACAAAAAAAAAAAAAGCAAGAAAAAAGAAATGCCCCCAGGGATGTCCCTATGTGTCTGTGCAGAGTAAGGGAGTAGTTTCCAAGCCTTGTGTTACTGCTGGGCTAGAAGGGGCTCCCAAGGTGAGAAAAGAAAAAGAAAACAAACTAACAAATCAAAACAGAACAAATCAGAGCAAACAAACAAACAAAAAAGCCCCAGGGATCCCACCAATGTGGCAGCATGGGCCGGGAAGAAGTTTCACAGTCGAGCATTGTTTTGCAGCCTTTCAGGAAGAAGCAAAGATGGCACATGGAGCCAGGTATTTGAGAGAAAGGAGGGGGAAGTGGTGAGAGTTATGGGAGAAATCTAAAGAAGTGGAAAAAAGCAACACCAGCAGCCAACAAAAGGCACTCA
>NW_004444117.1:1943965-1964565 GCF_000243295.1 Trichechus manatus latirostris
CAAAGATAAAATAGGCTCATAAAACAAAATGAGACTAAATGGGCACACCAGTCCAGGGGCAAGGACAAGAAGGCAGGAGGGGACAGGAAAGCTTGTAATAGGGAACCCAAGGTCAAGAAAGGGAAGAGGGTTGACATGTCATGGGGTTGGTAACCAATGTCACAAAACAATCGGTGTACTAATTGTTTAATGAGAAGCTAGTTTGCTCTGTAAACCTTCATCTAAAGTACAATAAAATAAAAGAGTTAATCCAATATTTGGAAAGGAAGTAAAAATATATATATATATGTATATTAGCCAGTGAAAACCTTATGAATATCGGAAGAATATTGTCTGATATGGAAGCCCTGGTGGCCGTAGTGGTTAGAGTTTGGCTGCTGACTGTACGGTCGGCAGTTTAAATCCACCAGGTGCTGCTTGGAAACCCAATGGGGCAGTTCTACTCTGTCCTACAGGGTTGCTATGAGTTGGAATCAACTCGACGGCAAATGGCTTTTTTTATTGTCTGATATAGTGCCAGAAGACAAGCCCCTCAGATTGGAAGTCACTCAAGATACAACTGAAGAAGAGCTGCCCCTCAATGTAAAGTCAACCTCAATGACGTGGATGGATTTAGACGTTTGGGACCGTCATTTGCTCATGTGGCATGACTCAAAATGAGAAGAAACTGCTGAAAACATCCATTAATAATCAGAACATGGGATGGACAAAGTATGAATCTAGAAAAATTGGAAGTTGTCAAAAAATGAAATGGAACAAAGAAAGATCGAGGCATTAATGAGCTGAAATGGACTGGTATTGGCCATTTTGAACTGGAAAATTGTATGGTCTACTATGCCAAGAATGACAAATTGAAGAGGAATGGCATCACATTCATTGTCAAAAAAGAACATTTCAAGATCTATCCTGAAGTACAACACTGTCAGTGATAGGATAATATCCATATACCTACAAGGAAGACCAGTTAATATGACTATTATTGAAATTTACACACCAACCACTAACAACAAAGATGAAGAAATTGAAGATTTTTACCAACTTCTGCAGTCTGAAATTGATCAAACACACAATCAAGATGCATTGATAATTACCAGTGATTGGAATGTGAAAGTTGGAAACAAAGAAGAACGGTAGTTGGAAAATATGGCCTTGGTGATAGAAACAACGCCAGAGATCGCATGATAGAATTTTGCAAGACCAACGACTTACTCATTCCAAATACCTTTTTCCAACAACATAAACTGGCCTCTATACACGTGGACCTCACTGGATGAAATACACAGGAATCAAATTGACTCTATCTATGGAAAGAGACGATGGAGAAGCTCAATATCATCAGTCAGAACAAGGCTAGGGGATGACTGCGGAACAGACCATCAGTTGCTCATATGTAAGTTCAAGTTGAATTTGAAGAAAATTACAAGTTCACAAGATCCAAAATATGAACTCCAGTGTATCTCATCTGAATTTAGAGCCCATGTCATCTCAAGAATAGATCTGATGCACTGAACACTAATGACCAAAGACTAGAGGAGTTGTGAAATGACATCAAGGGCATCATACATGAAGAAAGCAAAAAGTCATTAAAAAGACAGGAAAGAAAGAAAAGACCAAAATGGATGTCAGAAGAGACTCTGAAACTTGCTCTCAAATGTAGAGTACCTAAAGTGAAAGGAAGAAATAATGAAGTGAAAGAGCTGAACAGAAGATTTCAAAGGGGCAGCTTTAGAAGACAAAGTACAATATTATAATGAAATGTGCAAAGATCTACAGTTAGAAAACCAGAACAGAAGACATGCTCGGCATTTCTCAAGCTGAAGGAACTGAAGAAAGAATTCAAGCCCCAAGTTACAATTTTGAAGGATTCTATGGGTAAAATATTGAACGATGCAAGCAGCATCAAAAGAAGATGGAAGGAATGCACAGAGTCACTGTACCAAAAAGAATTGGTAGACATTCAACCATTTTAGGAGGTCACATATGATCAAGAATTGATGGTACTGAAGGAAGAAGTCCAAGCTGCACTGAAGGCATTGGTGAAAAATAAGGCTCCGAGAATTGACAGAATACCAGTTGAGATGTTTCAACAAATGGAAGCCATGCTAGAAGCACTCACTCATCCCTGCCAAGAAATTTGGAAGACAGCTTCCTGGCCAACTGACTGGAAGAGATCCATATCTGTGCCTATTCCAAAGAAAGGTGATCCAACAGAATGCGGAAATTATCGACTAATATCATTAATATCACATGCAAGTAAAAATTTGCTGAAGATAATTCAAAAGTGGTTGCAGCAGCACATTGACAGGGGAACTGCCAGAGATTCAAGCCGGATTCAGAAGAGGATGTGGAACAAGGGATATCATTGCTGATGTCAGATGGATCTTGGTTGAAAGCAGAGACTACCAGAAAGATATTTACCTGTGTTCTATCAACTATGGAAAGGCATTCAACTGTGCGGATCATAACAAACTATGGGTAACATTGTGAAGAATGGGAATTCCAGAACACTTAATTGTGCTCGTGATGAACTTGTACATAGACCAAGAGGCAGTCGTTGGAAAAGAACAAGGGGGTACCACATGGCTTAAAATCAGGAAAGGTATATGTCAGGGTTGTATCCTTTCACCATATTTGTTAAATCTATATGCTGAGCAAAAATTCAGCAAATAATCCAAGAAGAAGAACATGGTATCAGGATTGGAGACTCAGTAACAACCTGCTATATGCAGATGCTACAACCTTGCTTGCTGAAACTGAAGAGGATTTGAAACACTTACTGATGAAGATCAAAGACCAGAGCCTTAAGTATGGATTACACCTCAACAAAGAGAAAACAAAAATCTTCACAACTGGACCAATAAGGAACATTATAATAAACGGAAAAAAGATTGACGTTTTCAAGGATTTCGTTTTACTTGGATCCACAATCAATGCCCATGGAAGCAGCAGTCAAGAAATCAAACGACTTATTACATTGGGCAATTCTGGAGCAAAAGAACTCTTTAACGTGTTAAAAAGCAAAGATGTCACTTTGAGTACTAAGTGCACCTGACCCAAAACCCATTGCCCTCGAGTGGGTTCCGACTCATAGCGCCTGACCTAAACCATGGTATTTTCATTAGCATCACATGCATTGGAAAGCTGGACAATGAATAAGGAAGACCAGAAAAGAATTGATGCATTTCAATTATGATGTTGGTGAAGAATATTGAATATACCATGGACTGCCAGAAGAAGGAACAAATCTGTCTTGGAAGAAGTGCCGCCAGAGTGTTCCTTGAAAGCAAGGATGGCGAGACTTTTGTCTCACATACTTTGGACATGTTTTCAGAAGCGAAGGACATCATGCTTGGTAAGACAGATGGTCAGGGAAAAACAGGAAGACAACTCAACGAGATAGATTGACACAATGGCTGCAACAACGGGCTCAAACATGGTAGCAATTGTGAGGATGGTGCAAGATCGGGCAGTGTTTTCATCTGTTGTACATACGGTCGGTATGAGTTGGAACCGAGTGGACGGTACCTAACAGCAACAAACAACATTCACGTTTCTCCTTTATCTTAGTTATTATAATTATGAAAAAATGGGTGCACGAGAGGAGGAGAAGCGGTAGGAGCTCAAGGTGAAAGCCATGGTCTCAATTCCCGCTCTACTCCGATTAACACCGCTTTCTCTAGCCTTCCTTGATTTGGCTCTTCTCGGACTCCATGGAGGTACTTGCCGCAGGGATTCCTGGGAAATGTAGTCCGAAAGGCCAAGGCTTGCCATTCCGCCGGGGACCAGGTGGTTCTGCAGTGTGCAAGCGCAGTTGCGCCAGGCGGCCTGGAGGCGGTAGTGACTACTTTACCCGCGCAAAGTGTTGCGGTCCTCTCCAGTACGATCAGTACCTACGCGTTCCCGCGGCGGCGGGTCCAGGTACAGCTGGCGGGGATGGCGGGCCTGGGACGTGCCGCTCCTATGGCGAAGCCGAGTGCTGACGGCTGGCCGCGGTGCGAGTCCCCTGGAGTCCCCGCAACACTGCGGCCTGGGCAGGTGGACGCGACCCGGGAGGGGGCGTTGCCCTGGGAGGCCCCCATGGAAGCCAGAAGAGGGAGCTGCGACCGCCAGACCCCTGGACCCTCAGCTCTGACCAGGTTCCTGGGGAATGCGCCCCGACAAACAGATTGCAGAGAACCATGTCTTGTTTCAGGGTTCCTGAACCCTGGGGCGGTTTTTGGCTTTTAGCGTTTTTTCGCGACCCCCGTCCTCACCCCAGTTTAAACTTTATTTTTATTCGCTTTTGCCAACCTTGCTTGTTTGGCAGAGTTTTCCTAGAGTGAATCCTAAAGTGATTGTTTTCTTTAGAGTAATTTTGCCCGCTTGCTAAGTTACTTCCCTTTTCTCTAAAATTTCAAGTCATTTCTAGCCAATGATACTATTCCTTTTGAGCTGCGTTTTCTTAGGAGTAGAGATGGGAGTAGGTAATGTTTCTTTTACATTTAATCAACTTTGAGAACTCTTTTTTTCATAAAGGAAACAAAACTTCCATGAGGAAGTTTAGAGAGTTTTGGGTTGGCTCGCCCTGGAAAAGGACACCAATTCTTCAAACGCTGATTTTCACCTAGAAATACCAAATGCAGATGTATGGGATGTTTATGTCATATCTCATTAATTTAGCGTTTCCGTTAACCCCACATGGCTATGTCGTTTACTCTGTTAATGCAATCAGATGGTTATAAGCTTTGTTCAGAGTCTTTATTCGTAAACAACTGGCTGGAAGGTAGCGGGTCCTGTGACTGGAGGTGTGCTTCCCCTGAGCACCTTTGGTTTTGGTATTCGCACCCCTGAGTGCCTGGGCTGCATCAGACTCTCTGGCTTCTGTCTCTGCCAGGTGTGCAGTGAGTGTGGAGATTTCAAACCTGGTCTGGCCTAAATGAGCGCAGGGGTGCAGGCAGAGAAGCCTCACAGCTTCTTTCTCCCTTCCAGGTGACTCTTAGCACTCTGCTCTTCTCTAAGAGGGCTAGGGAGAGGGAGAAATGGCCACAAGGTTGCTGCCAGCCCAGGCTCAGGTGAGTGGAGGCTTCTTTCTTTTTTTTTTAATTTTTAATTTTATTGTACTTTAGATGAAGATTTACAGAACAAATAGTTTCTCATTAAACAGTTAGTACGCATATTGTTTTATGACATTGGTTAACAACCCCATGACATGTCAACACTCTCCCTTCTCAGCCTTGGGTTCCCTATTACCAGCTTTCCTGTCCCCCTCCTGCCTTCTAGTCCTTGTCCCTGGACTGTTGTGCTCCGTTAGTCTTGTTTTGTTTTATGGGGCTGTCTAATCTTTGACTGTAGGGTGAACCTCTGGAGTAACGTCATTACTGAACTAAAAGGGTGTCCAGGGGCCATATTCTTGGGGTTTCTCCAGTGTCTGTCAGGCCAGTAAGTCTGGTCTTTTTTTGTGAGTTAGAATTTTGTTCTGCATTTTTCTCCAGCTCTGTTTGGGACCCTCTACTGTGATCCCTGTCAGAGCAGTCAGTGGTGGTAGCTGGGCATCATCTAATTGTACTGGACTCAGTCTGGTGGGGGCTGTGGTAGTTGTCATCCATTAGTCCTTTGGACTAGTCTTTCACTTGTACCCTGTTCTCTTCATTTTCCCTTGCTCCCGAAGTGTTGAGACCAGTGGAGTATCTTTGATGGCAGCTCACAGGCTTTTAAGACCCCAGACGCTACTCACTAAGGTAGAATGTAGAACATTTTCTTTATGAACTGTGTTATGCCAATTGAGCTAGATGTTCCCTGAGACCATGGTCCCAGAGCCCTCTGCCCAGTAATTCAGTCCCTCATGGAGTTTGCATGTGTCTATGGAGCTTCCATGACATTGCCTTGTACAAGTTGTGGTGGCTTCCCCAGTACTGTGTACTGTCTTACCTTCACCAAATTTACCACTTATCTATTGTCTACTTAGTATTCCCCTCCCCCCCAAAACCTCCCATCCTTCGTAAACAACAAAGATTATTTCTTTTTGTGTGTAAACCTTTTCATGAGTTCTTACAGTAGAGGTCTCATACAATATTTGTCCTTTTGTGATTGACTTATTTCACTCAGCATAATGACCTCCAGTTTGATCCGTGTTATGAGATGCTTCCAGATTCATCATTGTTCTTTCTCGTTGCATAATACTCCATTGTGTGTATGTACCATAGTTTGTTTATCCATTCATCTGTTGATGGGCATCTAGGTTGTTTCCATCTTTTTGCGGTTGTCAGCAGTGCTGCAGTGAACATACGTGTGTGGATGTCTATTCGTGCGATGACTCTTATTTCTCTCGGATGTATTCCTAGGAGTGGGATTGCTGGATCATATGGTATTTCTATTTCTAGCTAAGGAAGCTCCATATCATTTTCCAGAATGGTTGTATCATTATGCATTCCCACCAGCACGCATAAGAGTTCCGATCTCCCTGCATCCTCTCCAGCATTTGTTATTTCCAGTGTTTTTGATTCGTGCCAGTAATGCTGGGGTGAGATGGTATCTCAATGTGGTTTTAATTTGCATTTATCTAATGGCTAGTGCTCATGAGCATTTCCTCATGTGTCTGTTGGCCGCTTGAATGTCTTCTTTGGTGAAGTGTCTGTTCATTTCCTTTGCCCATTTTTTAATTGGATTTTTTGTTGTTGTAGAGGTGTTGGATTTTCTTATAGATTTTAGAGATTAGACCTTTGTCTGACTTGTAATGTCCAAAAATTTTTTCCTAGTCTGTAGGTTCTCTTTTTACTGTTTTGGTGAAGTCTTTTGATGAGCATAAGTGTTTAATTTTTAGGAGATCCCACTTATCTAGCTTATCTTCTGGAGTTGGTGTGTTGTATGGTTTGTTTGTGTGTGTATGTATGTGTTTATGGTTTGTATCCTGTTAATGCTGTATATTAGGGCCTCTAGCATTGATCCTATTTTTCCTTCTATGAACTTTATAGCTTTTGGCTGTATAGTTAGGTCTTTGATCCATTTTGAATTAGTCTGTATATGATGTGAGGTATGGGTCCTGTTTCATTTTTTTGCAAATGGACATCCAGTTTTGCCAGCACCATTTGTTAAAAAGACTGTCTTTTCCCCCATTTGATGAACTTTGGGCTCTCGTCGAAGATCAGGTGACCATAGGTGAATGGATTTACATCTGGCTTCTCAGTTCTGTTCCATTGGTCAGCGTTTATCTGTCATTGTACCAGTACCAGGCTGTTTTGACTACCGTAGCTGTTTGGAGGTTCTGAGGTCAGGTAGTGTGAATCCTCCTGCTTTATTCTTCTTCTTCAATAGTGCTTTATTTATTTGGGGCTTCTTCCCTTTCCTAATGATTATTTTTTCCATCTCTTTAAAGAATGTTGTTGGTATTTTGATCAGGATTGCACTGTATTTGTAAATTGCTTTGGGTAGAGTTGTCGTTTTCACAATGTTGAGTCTACCTATCCATGAGCATGGTATGTTTTTCCCTTTATGTAGATCCCTTTGTGTTTCTTGCATTAGTGTTTTGTAGTCTTCTTTGTATAGGTCTTTTACATCCCTGGTTAGATTTATTCCTAAGTATTTTATTTTTTTAGGGGCTATTATAAATGGTATTGTTTTCCTGACTTCCTTTTCATTGTTCTCTTTATTGGTATATAGGAATCCAACTGATACTTGTATGTTTATCTTCTGTCCTGCTACTCTGCTCAATCTTTCTATTAGTTGCAGTAGTTTTCTCGTTGAGTCTTTAGGGTTTTCTATGTATAGTGTCATATCATCCGCAAACAGGGATGGTTTAACTTCTTCATTACCAATTTGGATGCCTTTTATTTCTTTTTCTTGCCTTATTGCTCTCGCTAGGACTTCTAGCACAATGTTAAATTGGAGTGGCGATAACGGGCGTCCTTGTCTTGTTCCTGTTCTCAAGGGGAATGTTTTCAGCCTCTCTCCATTAAGAATGATGTTGGTCATTTGTTTTGCATAGATGCCCTTTATTATGTTGGGAAATTTCCCCTGTATACCTATTTTATTGAGAGTTTTTATCAGCAATGGGTGTTGGACTTTGTCAAATGAATAGGTTTCTGCACAATTGAGATGATCATGTGATTCTTTTCTTTCCTTTTATTTATGCGGTGGATTACACTGATTGATTTTTTAATGTTGAACCATCCTTGCATACCTGGTATGAATCCTACTTGGTCATGGTGTATTATTTTTTTTGATATGATGCTGAATTCTATTGGCTAGAACTTTGTGGAGAATTTTTACATCTATATTCATGAGAGATATTGGTCTGTAATTTCCTTTTGTTGTGGTGTCTTTGCCTGGTTTTGGTATCAAGGTTATGCTGGCTTTATAGAATGAATTTGGAAGTGTCACTTCCTTTTCTATGTTCTGAAATAGTTTGAGTAGTACTGGGATAAGCTCTTCTCTGAATGTTTGGTAGAATTCTCCAGTGAAGCATTGGGCCAGAGCTTTTTATTTTTGCTGGGAGTTTTTTTTTTATTACCTTCTCAATGTCTTCTCTTGTTATGGGTCTGTTCAGATCTTTAACATCACTTTGTGTTACTTTGGGTAAGTAGTGTATGTAGAAATTTAGCCATTTCCTCTAGGTTTTCAAATTTGTTGGAGTATAGTTTTTCATAATACTTTGTTATTATCCTTTTATTTCTTTTGGGTCTGTTGTAATGTCGCCCATTTCATTTCTTATTCGGGTTATTTGCGTCCTCTCCTGTTTTTCTTTTTAAGTCTGACCTGTGGTTTGTCGATTTTGTTGATCCTTTCAAAGAATCAACTTTTGATTTTATTGATTCTTTCTATTTCTTTTCTATTCTCTATTTTGTTTATTTCTGCTGTGGTCTTTAGTATTTCCTTTCTTCTGGTGGCTGTGGCCATTTTGCTGTTCCCTTTCTATATTTTCGAGTTGTGTAGTTAATAGTTTGATATTGTCCCTTTCTTTTTTGATGTGTGCATCTATTGCTATAAATTGTCCTCTGAGGACTGCCTTTGCTATGTCCCAAAGGTTTTGATATGATGTGTTTTCGTTCTTGTTTGATTCTAGGAATTTTTTGATTCCATCTCTGATTTCTTCTATGACACAGTGGTTTGTAAGAACGATGTTATTCAATTTCCATGTATTTGTTTTGTTGTTTTTTCCTTGCTCTTCCTGTTGTGAGTTTCTACCTTGGTGGTGTTGTGGTCAGAGAAGATACTTTGTATTATTTCAGCATTTTGGATTTTGTTCAGGGTTGCTCTGTGACCTAAGATGTGGTCTAGTCTGGAGAACATTCCACATGCTTTGGAAAAGAATGTGTACTTTACAGCTGTTGGGTGGAGTGTTATATGTCTATGAGGTCAAGTTGACTGATTGTGCCCTTTAGGTCTTCTGTGTCTTTGCTGAGTTTCTTTCTTGGTGTTCTGACTTTTACCAAGAGTGGTGTGTTGAAGTCTCCTACTGTTATTGTGGAAATGTCAGTTTCTATTTTCAGTGCTGTTAGAGGTTGTTTTATGTCGTTGGGTGCGTAGATGTTTATTATGGTTATGTCTTCATGATGGATCGTCCTTTTAATCACTATATAGTGTTCTTCTTTGTTTTTTTGGTGGATTTTATTTTAAAGTCTGTTTTATCTGAGATTAGTATTGCCACTCTTGCTCTTTTTGGTAGCTGTTCGTTTGATACATTTTTTCCCATCGTTTGATTTTTAATAAATTTACACCTTTGTTTCTAAGGTGTGTCTCTTGTAGACAGCATATTGATGGATCCTGTTGTTATCCTTTCTGTCATTCTCTGTCTCTTTATGGGTGCATTTAGGCCATTTACATTCAGTGTAATTATTGATAGGTGTGAGTATATTGCTGTCATTTTGGAGTGCTTTTTTTGTGGTGCTGACGTTTTCTTTGTTCTTCTTACTCTCCTGTGCTGAATTCCTTTTGTTTGTGGATTTTTTTTTTCATTTCTTTTGTTTTTCTAAATTTTGTTTTTACTGAGACTTTATCTTTTTCTTCTTTATTTTGATGAATAGGTTTGTTAACTTTCTTGTGGTTACCTTGAAATTTACCTGTATCTTCCTAGGTTTGAAGAAGTCTAGTATTACTTGGTATTGCCTTGCCTTCCTCTCCATTAGAAGGTCCTATACTTAGACACCATTTATTCCCTCTTTTGTTGCTCTGATGTTGTTGTCATTTACCAATTAAACTCTCTGGTTCCCTGTCGTAATTCTTTTAGTTTTGGATAGTCCTTGAGAGTTCATTTCCTAGGTTGATATCTGGCTGGTACGATCCTGCATCATAGATTCAACCTATGGTCTGATGTTGTTTGTTCTCAGATCAAAGGACTCCCTTTAATAATTCTTGTAAGTTTGGTTTGGTTTTTACATAGTTCCTTTATTTCTGTTTATCTGGAAATGTCCTAATTTTACCCTCATATTTGAACGACAGTTTTGCAGGATAGCAGGATAAATTATTCTTGGCTGGTAATTTTTTCTTTCAAGGTTTTATGTATATCATCTCATTGCCTTCTTTCCTGCATGGTTTCTGCCAAATAATCTGAGCTTAGTCTTGTTGTTTCTCCTCTGTGTGTGACTTTCTGTTTTTCTCAAGCTGCTCTCTGGATTCTTTGTCTTTGGTTTTAGTGAGTGTGATTATGATATGCCTTGGTGATTTTTCTTTTTGGGTCTATCCTGTATGGGGTTCTCTGAGCTTCTTGGACACTCAGCTTTTCATCTTTCACGATACTGGGAAAGTTTTCTGTCAGCAGTTCTTCAATGATCCTCTCTGTGTTTTCTGTTTTCTCCCCCTGTTCTGGAGCTCTGATCACTTGCAGATTTTTGCTTTTGACTGTATCCCACATAATTGAGTTTTCTTCATTTTTCTTCATTCTTTTTTCTGCCTTTTCCTCAGAGTTGTATCCAAGTGTTTGTCTTCAGTTTTGCTGATCCTTTCTTCCATCGTTTCAAACCTGCTCCTCAGCCCTTCTATGACACTGTCCATTTCTGAAATCATGTTGTTCATCTTTTGGATTTCTGATTGTTGTTTTTGTATGATTTCTAGTTGTGTATTAATTTTGGAATTTTGTTTCTGTATTATTTTCCTGAATTCTTCCTTTTTTGGTCTGTATTTTCCATGAATTTATCTGCCTTTTTCACGAATTTGTCTATATTTTCCTCGTTTTTGTCTGCTTATTGTTTCAACTCTTGGATTGCTCTGAATATTACAGATTTGAATTCCCTGTCAGGTAGTTCTAGTGCCTTTCCTTCTACTGGAAAGTCATCTGATGTTTTATTTTGGATCCCTACCGGAAGCATCCTGTCTTGTTTTTTTTAATATGTTTTGATATTGTCTGCTGTCTTTGGGACATTCAGTAGTTATTTTCCTCATTTATTGATTGTAGATTTGTTTGCTTCGTCCTGATTTTTTGTTTTATTTGGTTATCCCTAAGCAGATGGGCTGTGTCGTCTTTGTTGTTCGCGCCTCTGTGGGCATGATACATTTTGCCTCCCCCAGTAGGCAGGGTCAGTCGCTCAGTTATGGTACAGCAAGTCAGGTCCAGCTGAAGGGGAGTTGCTGGGATGGGTTGTTTGTGGCGCATACTAGGACCGACAGGGTGGGCTGGGAATCAGTGCAGGGGTGGTTCCGGTAGGCCATGTGTGTGCTGCTTAGGGTTGTGATGTTTAGCGCACAGTGCAGTTAGGCTGGAAGAAGGGGGGAGACTGTGATGTGTGGAGCTAAGATGGGTATGAGAAAGAGGAGAGAGGAATAGGAGCCAAAAACATACAAACAAAAAAGGGTGCTAAGGGAGCTTGCCGTTGGAGTTGAGAGATGAGAGACTGAGAAATGGAGAAAAACAAAAAGGAAAAAAACTAAGAAAAAGGGTAAAACAAAAAATGAATAAATAAAAATTAGGAAAAAAAAGCTTTCAGGGATCCCACCGGTTTGGCTGCAATGACTGGGGAAGTTGCTCCGAGGCCGTGAAGTACAGCCTGTCTACAAGGGGTAGAGGTGTCACACAGCACCAGATATTCAGGAGGCAGGAAGAGAAGGTAAGTATAGGGATATGAAGAAACTGAGAAATGAGGAAAGACAAAAAACGAAAAAGAGAGAAAACAAAACAAACAAAGAAAAAATGCACCCAGGGATCCCACTGCGCCATTGCACAGACTGAGGGAGTAGCTCCCAAGCCCTGCAGTACTGCCTGGTTAGAAGGGGCTCCCAAGTCAAGAAAAGAAAAAGAAGACAAGCAGACAGTTCAAAACAGAACAAATCAAAACAGATGCCCTGGGAATCCCACCAGCAGGGAAGCATGGGCCAGGAAGCAGTTCCACAGTCGACCGGCATTTCACAGCCTTTTAGGAAGAAGCAAAGATGGCACACGGAGCCAGGTATTTGAGAGAAAGGAGGAAGAGGTTGTGAGAGGTATGGAAGAAACCAAAAGAAACAGAAAAAAGCAACACCAGCAACCAACAAATGGTACTAAGGGAGCCGGCCAGTGCAGCAGAGTGGAATCCAAGCAGCGCAGGGGTGATGCTGGTGCTTCCTGCCCAAGAGACTGTGGCCGCAGGAAGCAGAGGAATCCAAATGGGGGTGAAGAAGTGTGGGGGGTGGGAAAGCATATATTGCTGGTTACGAGTTGTTCTGTCTCCAGCTGGGAGCTCTGTGAAGCTGCTTTCCCATACTCCCTGTTGGCCAATCTCCGACAAGAGTGCAAGGTGGGGGATCCACGCTGCGGTAGCTGATAGGAAACCTCTGTATGTATCTCTTCTCACTCTCTGTTCTCTGTCAGTTTCTTATTCCATTTGGTGCTTGGTTGAGGTCTTTATCTCTTCATTTGGTGCTTAGGGTTTCAGGATTCATGTTTGTCTCTGTTTGACTTAGTTTTCCGGATCTTTGCTGTAGAGGGACGGCATGGTGCTTCTGCCTATAGCTTCATGTTGGCCAGAAGTCCGGAGGCTTCTTTCTTGAATGCCTTCTCAGTTCAGAGGTGGTGAATATGTTTCCATCTGTTGTTGTGAAGTCCATGGTGGGACCAGAGAGCCTGGTGGGTGAGGAACTCTTTTTTTTTCAGCTGAATTTTAGATTAAGAACAAACTAGCTTCTCATTAAACAGTTAGTACACATATTGTTGTATGATGTTGGTTAACAACCCCACGGCATGTTAACTCTCTCCCTTCTCTACCTTGGGTTCCCTATTACAAGCTTTCCTGTCCTGTACTGTCTTCTAATCCTTGCCCCTGGGCTGGTGTACCCCTTTAGTCTCATTTTGTTTTATGGGCCTGTCTAAACTTTGGATGAAGGGTGAACCTCAGGAATGACTTCATTACTGACCTGAAAGGGTATCTGGGGCCCATACTCTCAGGGTTTTCCAGTCTCTGTCAAGCCAGTACATCTGGTCTTTTTTTTTCTGTGAGTTAGAATTTTGTTCTACATTTTTCTCCAGCTGTGTCGGGGACCCTCTATTGTGATCCCTTTCAGAGCAGTCAGTGGTGGTAGCCAGGCACCATCCAGTTGTAGTAGGGGTGAGGAACTCTTGAAGGAAGGCATTTGCCTTGCCTCAGGGCTAGTCTCATTGTGAATTCTCCACCCAGTTAAATACTTATTGGCTGGGAATTTAGAGGGCTTCCAACTCATGCTCACTGCCACACCCAGAGCTTTGGTAGGGTCAGGAATCTGAGGTGTGCTTTTACCCTATAGAAGACAAAGACATGGAAGAGTCTTATAATTTCTTTGTGACACCAGGGATACAAAGAGGAAAGGCACCATCTCAGCCCTCCAGGAACTTAGGACCATCAGTGTAAGTGAATGCATGGTAAGGGTCCAGGGGATTTTCTAGGAAGATCTAAGAAATAAGATCTCAGTGCCAGCTCATGTGATCCATGAAGACTCCCTAGCACTGGGGCAATTTTCAGCTTACACTGAGGACAGGCTTATAGAGATGGTGAACAGAGGCCATCCACAAGTCTTAGCTTGGGCACTGGTTCCAAGGCACAGATTCGGGAAGGAGAGCCTTCCCTGAGGTAGGAAGGTTCCCAGTCCACAGTGATTTCTTTCCCTCCTACCCTGGATTTTTCACGGCACTTACTTTCTATCTTTGATGGGTCGAAGAATATCCTTGGCCTTGTGATCTCCCTCCTGGGTTTATGGGGATGGGTCCCTGGATGGTGCAGACAGTTTACTCTCAACTACTCTCTGAAAGTTTGGCGGTTCAATCCTACCCAGCAGCGCCACAGAAGAAAGGCTTGGCGATCTACTTTTGTAAAGATTATAGCCAACAAAACCACAAATCAGTTTTACTCTGTAACATGTGGGGTCGACAGAGTCAGAATTGACTCAACAGCAATGAGTTTGGTTTTAACCTTGGGGTAGTGGTAGCTTGGTTGTAGAATTCCTGCCTTCCATGTTTGAGATCTGGGTTCAATTTCTGGCCAGTGTACCTCATGTGCAGCTACCACCTGTCAGTGGAGACTTGGGTGTTGCTATGATGTTGATCCCTTTCAGAGCAGTCAGTGATGGTAGCAGGTAACAGGTTTCAGCAGAGTTTCCAGACTAAGATGGACTAGGAAGAAAGGCCTGGCAATCTACTTCTGAAAATCATCCATTGAAAACCCTATAGATCACAACAGTCCAGTCTGCAACCAGTCATAAGGATGGTGCACGACAAGGCAGCATTTTGTTCCGTTGTGCATGGGGTCACCATGAGTTGAGGCCAACTCAATGGCAGCTAACAATAGCAACCTTGGGGATGGTAAAGACAAAGCGAGCTGTGACCTAACACTTATACCTCTAGAAACGTATCCTAAGGAAGTACACTTTGCACATTTGTCTGATGATGTACAGGGACGTTCAGCTTATCATTTTTTTTTTATTGTACTTTAGATAAAGGTTACAGAGCAAACTAGTTTCTCATTAAACAATTACTATGCATATTGTTTTGTGACATTGGTTGCCAACCCCACGACATGTCAACACTCTCCTCTTCTCAACCTTGGGTTCCCCATTTCCAGCTTTCCTGTCTCCTGCCTTCTCGTCCTTGCCCCTGGGTTGGTATGCCCATTTAGTCTCTCAGCCCATCATTTTTTGAGTAGTGAAAAAGTCAAAATAATCTAAAGGTCCACCGGAAGAAGATGAGTTAAACTGGTTCATCCATACAGTAAAATACTGGGAAGCAATTAAAAAATGTTGAGTGAGACACAGTTGTCTGTGTAATATGATTTTATTTTTGTTTAAATATAGAACTTTATATTTACATGTGAAAAGTCTGAAAGACATATGGCAAATTTAACAAAACTTGTTTCTGATGGTAGAAGTTAGATTGACATTTCTTTTGCTTATTGGTCTTTCCTAATTTTTTTTTTTTTTTACCACAGCAATCCTTAATAAGAAAGGAAATGGGCCACTAGTTTGAAAGAGGTGGCTTGTGGACCAGTGAGACAGGAGAGAGGTAGAACACAGGCATCCTGGAGGGAGAGGTAGCATCCTGACCACCGCCTTCTCAGCTGACTCTTGTTCAGAAGATATACAGCCCACCACCCTCTACCCTCTCCTGACAAGGCCAAGTCTGGGGCATTCTCAGAGCCTCCCCTTACTGTGAATGTCAGTGTCTTCTCCCCCAGGACACAGAGGTGGCCCAAGGTGATGACAGGGCTGACCCGTCTTCCTCCCAGGCACCTCCTCCTCCCTTAATGGTGTGCTGGAGCCTCCTTCTAAAACTTGATTCTTGTCAGCTCATCTGTAAAATGAGTTTAGTCTAGGTGATTGTACACTTCTAAGTCTAAAGTTCTGTGTTTTATCATTCTGGTTTTGTTTAATAGTTTTGGGTGCTTACCTTGTCTGGCTGTGGAGTTTAAACTTTTTGAGGACGTAGTGCTTCACTCACAGTAGGTACATGATAAATGTGCACTGTTAACTGAGAGATTGTTGGGAAATCCTTGACTTGAAATACTCAGAACCCTGAGTTATGACAGAGTTGCATCTCATTGTGGAGATGGCCTTAGGTGAACAGGAATGGGTTTGTCATTACAGGAGTTTGTGATGTTCAGGGATGTAGCCGTGTTCTTCAGCCAGGAGGAGTGGGGACACCTGGACCCTGCTCAGAGGGCCCTGTACCGAGAGGTGATGCTGGAGAACTACAGCAACCTGGTCTCACTAGGTAAGGAGCTTTCCTTGTGATTAGAATCTGCCGTGGGAACATCCTAGTACCCTCTCCAAGGAGGAAGGGCTCGGCCAGGCTCACCTGCAGTTGGGCTCAGAGAGTGGCAGTTGCTGTTCCCCTCAGCTGCTGGGGAGGGTCTCAGCTTGGTAGAGTTGATGGTGGGCATCTTTACTGTGCTTTTTCTGTCTCCTGCTCCTCTAGCTCTGTCCTCTGGGTCTCTCAGGGGGCTCCAGCTTAGAGGGTGTACAGCCAGAGCCCTAACTTTCTTTCCAGGAGTACCTCCCAACCATTCCCTGGGTGCCCAATTTTAAGCCCCTCTCAGAACACACCTCTCTGCCTCCTTGGACTGTTCCTCTGCACTAGAGACTCTGGGGCTGGATCTGAGGGTAGAATGGCTGCTCATGTCTGCAACTGTATTCATTTTCTTTTTCTTATTCATGAACAGGGATTCGGTTTTCCAAACCAAAGGTCATTTCCCAGTTACAGCAAGGGGAAGACCCCTGGATGGTGGACAGAGGAGTTCCTCAAGGTGCCTGTCAAGGTGGGTGACAGAGCAATGGGAAGTGGGCATGGTGCATTCTGATGGACTTGGGCGCTGGGCAGTGAGGAGGCTGCGAGTAGGAGACACTGACCAGGAGCCTCCTTGATGTGCCAGCCAGGTGGAAATGGTGGGAAGGGCATGTCCCCTCTCTCTGCCTTTTTGATTACTTGATCCATCAGATACAGAGGGAAAGCTGATTTCTCCTAATATGTTGCACTTTTGTCAACTTTCTGTTGTAAGTTGAGTGCGGAATATGTAATGCAGTGTATAATGGGTAGAAGTTTGTGATTCTTAGATCTTTTTTTTTTTTTTTCCTTCCTTTGACTAGCTTGATCATTTTCTTAAATTATGTTCCTTTAGTAGCTTGGACTACTTTCATCTCTATAAAACATCCTCCATTTTTCCATATTGGGCTTTGACTTTGGCTTTTTGGTCTGGTATTCATGTTGCCACACTGCTTTTTTTTTTCTTCCATGTTCTTTTTTTATTATTATTTGCCTGCTATATCTTTGTCCGTTGCTTGATTTCAGATTTTCTGACAATGTGTTTTAGCGTTTTCTCTTCTAAACAGCAGAGAGCAAGATATTTAATTTTAAAATGTAACTTTAAATTTTAATAGGGAAATTGAACCCATTTGGATTCATTGTGATCATTCTTGTAGTTGTTCTTATCTCTGTTTTTTTGTTTCCTGTTTATTATGATTGGATTTTCTTTGTCTTCTGTCCTCTTACCCTAATTCTTCTCTGTTGTGTACCCTAAAATTTTTGACAAGCATTCATGGCATTTCTTCATGGCAATGTCAAGAATTAATCAGTATCAATAACTCTTCTCCTCTCTCTCAAAAGACAAGCCTTTTTAACGTACTATGGACAAGCTTCTTTAACATCCTGGTGGCGTAGTAGTTAAGAGTTTGGCTGCTAACCAAAAGGTCGGCAGTTCAGATCCACCAGGCACTCCCTGGAAACCCTATGGGCCAGTTCTACTCTCTCCTATAGGGTCGCTATGAGTCGGAATCAGCTTGACAGCAGTGGGTTTTTTTTGGTATACCTGCACTGCTTACTCTGCTATCTCACCCCCACCTGCCACTGCTCCTCCTCCAAGCTGAATGCCATAACTACACAACCAATAATAATTTAAATTTCATTTTATGCTTTACTGCTCAATTGATCACTAGGTTTTTTAATATATTGCATCTTCCTCTCCCTTAAATTCTTATGTCTCTCTCTCTAGCTCTTTTAAGATCAGATGGATTAGATTTTTTGGAAGTTAAAAAAAACAAAATCAGAAAAATAACAATAATCAGTATCGATGTACCCAGGGCTCAAAATTTAAAAACTATCAAATCTAAAGCAAAAAATTCTTTTTAAATAAAATAAAAAGGACGGACAAAATTAAAGTGCCGTTTCCACCTTTCACAGTTCCATTCTCTCCTCTCCAGAGGTATCCGGCGACATGATTTGGGTGTATATCTACTACATGTTTTTTGAAAACAAATAAATATACACAGACACACATATATACATATAAATACCCACAAACATATGTTGTTGTTAGCTGCCATCAAGTCGGCCCCTGACTCAGGGTGACCCCATGTACAACATAACAAAACGCTGCCTGGTCCTATGCCACTCCCATAATTGATTGCAGATTAGACTGTTGTGATCCATAGGGTTTTCACTGACTTATTTTCAGAAGTAGATCACCAGGCCTGTCTCCCTAGTCCATCTTGGTCTGGAAGCTCTGCTGAAACCTGTTCAGCATCATAGCAACATACAACCTCCACTGATAGATGGGTGGTGACTGCACATGAGGTGCATTAGCCAGGAATCAAACCCATGCCTTCTAATTGGAAGGCAACAGTTCTACCACTGTCCTACCACTGAACCACCACTGCACACACACACACACACACACACACACACACACACACACAATTGATAGTATTGTATTTTAATTTTTATTATGAAATATTTTAACATTAAAAAAAGGAAGAATATACAACTCATGTATTCATCACTGAGACTTAACAAATGTTCAGTTTGCCTTTTTTGCTTAACTTTTTTAAAATAAAAACTTACAGATAGTTTTATTTGCTTCGTTCCCACGTGAGATGTAACTCTTGTTCTTAAGTTTGCTTGTATCTTTATTGAACATGATTTTATACTTTACCATATACATGTGTACCTAATACCAATGTATAGTTTTGCTTTATGTGTTTAAAATTTACATATATGGTATTGCAAGGTACATATTCTTTTGCAACTTTTTAAAAATCTTAGTTTGTGTTTTTTATTTACCATCGTTTTTTTTACCTTTATTTTTCTTTGTTTCCAGTTGCATTGATCTAAAATTTATTCCTCCTCTTTGCCCCCAAATGGTTTAGAAATTATACCTTCAACTTGTACTGTCTTTATAACTGCCCTTAAATCAAATATGTAATATATGTTTATTTGATTTCATTGAGTCTAAAGTTATATCGGGGCCCTGGTGGCACAGTGGTTGAGTGCTGTGGCATGCTATGGCTGCTAACCCAAAGGTCGGCAGTTCAAATCCACCAGCTGCTCCTTGGACACCCTATGGGGCAGTTCTCCTCTGTCCTATAAGGTCGCTTTAAGTCAGAATCGACTCAACGGCAGCAGGTTTGGTTTTTTTTTAAAGTTGTATCACCTGTCCCCTCTCAACTTTGTGTTACTGTTGTCTAGTATTTTAGTTTTATCTTTTTAAAAATAAAAAATTACTTAAATTTCAAAATTGTCAATTCTTTTGTAGCTTCATTTATCAGTTGCTTTTGCCATCTACTTCTTCCATTGGGGTTGAAATTCCTTCTTACTTTGGTAGGTCTTTCAGGCAGGTTATATGAATGATAAGCTCTTTTAGTCTTTGTCCGAATGCATTTTATCCTCGTTCTTGAATATTGAATTCTAGGTTCATAGTTATTTTCTTTCGTTACTCTGAAGCTATTATTCTTTTGGTTCTGTAATTTGTTGTTTATGACGTGCATGCTAGCAGTCTGATTGTTATACAATTATGTTCTCTTTGTCTTTGATGATCTGTGTTTCTTTCATGATGTATTTGATTGTGGATTTGTATTTATTTATCCTACACGTGACTTTCAGGAATCTGAGGACTCCTGTCTTCTATTTTGGAAAAATTTTAGCCATTATTTTTTAAAATATTATTAAATATTACTAAACCTCTTCTGACATTTTCTCTCTTCCCTCATTCTGAAGCCTCTTTTAATGGGTATGTTGAGCTTTTTCCAGGGCTTTGAACTGTTTTCTTCCTGTTCAAACCCCGGCTGAGAATTTGCATTTCTAACAAGTTCTCAGGTGGTGCTAATGTTGCTGATTCGGGACCGATTCTGAGAACCAGCGGTAGAGCAATGGTTCTCAAAATTTATTATCATAAGAATCAGCTGGGGAGCTTATTAAACTGTGGATTCTAATTCAGTGTATCTGGAATGGAAATGCAAATTCTCAGCAGGGATTTGAATCTGAACAAACTGGTTTGAAGCCCTGGCCATTTCATTCTATTCTCCATGTCTCCTAACTGCTTTTTTATATTTGTCATTATTTATATTTAGGGCTCCCTTTTGGCGATTTTCCTCAGATCTTTCTTCTAATTTATTCTCACGCCTGTTTCTAAAACATTATTTGACCTGTAAATTGAGTCTTTAATTTTTGTTTTTTATTTCATCATGGTTTATTTGGTTCATTTTTAAAATTTGTCATTTTTCCAAGTGTCTTCCCGTTTTTTCATTGTTTTCTGTTCCTTCCTTTAATCCTTTAGTCATCTTAAACATTAATATATTTTGTCCATTTTCATTATGTTCTGTTTTGCCAGTTTCGGAGAGTATTGATACTCCAGCTTGTTGACTGCTGCCCCTCGTTCTTTGTTGACTAAGTCTTTGTGGTCTGTAATTTAAAAAAAAAAAAAAAA
>NW_004444117.1:1964665-1966444 GCF_000243295.1 Trichechus manatus latirostris
TTTTATTTCTACAAGAATCTTACTTGCCTTGATTTATGAAAGTGTCGATAGGCTCATTTTCTGTTTACTTTTGCCAGGGTCGTAGGAATTTTAATAGCCTTGAATCTTATTTTTATTTTTCCTTTGAGGTTCCCTTTCTACAGAGGTGTAAATTCAGACTCCAGACTTAGAGATGGTACAGGTCTGAGGATTCACTTTCTCATTGGTGACTTTTTTCCACCATGCCTGTGAATAGACAAGCAGCTTTCTTGCTGCTTGCCTAGGTCAGTGGACAATTTTTGAGGTCCATTTTCAAGGAATGTAAGTTCCTCAGGGCTACAAGCTCCATGCTAGGGGCCCAGTTCCAGATATATTTTACACAGGCTGGCAACCACATCACTTATCCCTTTGTGGACAGTAATACTCCAACCCTCAAGAATGTTCTTATCCTTAGGATATGCATGCCGAAGTATTTAAGAGCATAGTGTTCTGATGTCTGCAAAGTATTACACATGGTTCAGCAAAAAACAAAAAGTGTTTGTACATGGATGTTGTCTTAGTCTTTTAGTGCTTCTATAACAGAAATACCACAAGTGGATGACTCTTAACAAAGACAAGTTTATTCTCTCACAGTCCAGTAGGCTACAAGTCTAAATTCAGGGCATCAGCTTCAGGGAAAGGCCATCTCCCTGTCATCTCCAGAGGACAGTCCTTGTCATCAGTCTTCCCTTGGTCTAGGAGCGTCTCAGCGCAGGAACCTCAGGTCTAAAGGACGCGCTCTGCTCCCGGCACTGCTTTGTTGGTGGTATGAAGTTCCCATGTGTCTCTGCTCGCTTCTCTCTTTTATATCTCAAAAGAGATTGGCTTAAGATACTATCCAATCTTGTAGACCTCATCAGTATAATCTCATCATAGTGATAGCGTTTACAACACATAAGGAAATCACATATAACCTCATCATAGTAATAGAGTTTACAACACATAAGGAAATCACATCAGATTTATAAAATGGTACACAATCATACAATACTGGGAATCATGACCCAACCAAGTTGACAGATATTTTTTTGGGGACACAATTCAATCCATGACGGATGTATAGACATATAGGGGAGGGAGAAAGGCGGTGTGGCAAAATATTAACAATTATTGAATATAGGCAGAAGGTTTGCAGTATTCATTATGCTATTCTTCTAAATCATTCTTCCAATAAATTTCAAAATAATATATTCCATACTATGGCTGCCAGGATATAGATCTTGGTCTCTAAAACCCATATGGATCGCTACATCATAAGCTTCCACTCTCTGTTCTACTTTGAATTCTTTCTTTATTTCTGGCATCAGAGGATACCTCTCTCTTTTCAGTGTGGCTGTTTATCCAGTATTTATTCTCCATGTGTCAGGAGAAGGGCTTTCTGCGTCACTCAGTGTTGTTTCTGTTCATTAATTTGCTTCAAATTTTTTCTTTGATATGACTGAAATATTTGCTTGAACATTTTTTTTCCAGAAAGGACCATGTAAGCTATATTTGTGCTTGTCTAAAATCAATTATTTTACCTCTCCTGTGGGAATTATATTTTGAGTACAGAATTCTGGCATCAGCTTTTTTTTTATTCCCTCAAAATTCCCCTTTTTCCCTGGAATCTTACGGGATATCCTGTTTATCCTTGAAATTCAGACAGTACATTAGATTGTAGCATGAAGTATGTTTTTCTTTAATATTGTTTTCTGGCACTCACTGTGCCCTTTGCCCTGAAGTGCAAGATTTTGTTTTTTTGTTTTTTCCCTCTGTTCCTTT
>NW_004444117.1:1966546-1977282 GCF_000243295.1 Trichechus manatus latirostris
TATATATATATATATATATTCTTCCACATTTCACTAACACCTTGAGGGAGCTGACTGCAAGAATGGTGAAATAATAAAACAGGATGAAATACCAGGAATTTTCTAAATATATGAGGGATTAGAATCAGGATCAGCACAATGCTGGTTCCTATGAGGTCGGGGTCAGGTATATCTCCACTTTCCCACTGCTCCCTTATTTCTGACACCAGCCACTCCCCTTTGAAGCTCTCTATTTCTCTGCAGGGTTTGATAATTTGTTGCAGTAGCCACACAGAACTCACAGATCATACTCACAGTTATGTGGTTTATTAGGGAAGTAACAAGATACAACTAGAGATCAGGATCAACTTGGAAGTAAGGCAGACGACTTAGGATCAGCATCAGGAAGGTACACAGGCAAGATCTGGAAGGGTCCTTGAAGTGACGGGTCCTTCTTCAGTGTAAGACAGTGTCCAACCAGGCTAGCTCTCAGAGCAAAAGGCTCATGGAGCAGAATAGCTCTAAGACCATTCTTTACTAGCTGCACTTCCCTCGGCCAGCGATCAGCAGGCACAGCTTCTCTGCTAGGCAGCCGCCTTCTCTGTCAGGTGGGTGCCCCAACTTGACTTCTCTGCCGGGCGGCTCCCTTCTGTGCTAGGGAGACTTTTCTGCCACTGGCCTCTCCACTCTTGGGCTCTCTGTTATTCTCTCTGCCGTCATCCTCTCCACCATAACTGGCCCAGCTTATAGCCAGTATAGCAGCTTGCTGAGATCTTTTAGCTGCTTCCTGCCATCAGCCCTCTCCACTGCCAGGTTCTCTGCTCTTGGCCTCTATACCACTAACTGGCCCTGCTTGTAACCAGTGTAGCAGCTTCAGGAGCACTCTGGTCCATGTGTTTCTGCTTCTCCACGTTTCTGCTTCTCTGCTAGCTCTCTCAGTCCAGCTCTTGGCAGCTCTCTCAGGTGCAGCTTTTTTTTGAAACCAGGCCTAGGAGGAATCTCCATGTCCCAAAGGACACATTTCCCTCCCAACTCCTATTAAGCAGGAGGCTTTGAAAACCTCTGCTTTTCAGCCCTCTGTGTGTATATCAGTCCTCATCAGTCACAACGGGGCCTCTCTCAACATACTAGAGTTCAGCCAATCCTCAGTTACCTGTGAGATGTCAATCAATTCATGTCTTATACAAAACTAATAAATCCGCTGGGGGGGGGGTCCCCCTTGTAACTGATAGAAAGCATTCTGGAAGGTCCCCCAAGTTGCTTCTCCAAAGAATTAAGGCAAAGGTAACAACTCCTCAGGGCTTAGGAGAAAAATCTCCCAAGGTGTTTTTCCCAAAGAACCAAGGCAGAAGGCTACATAAAGGAACTCATTGCACCACACAGGAATTTAATCAGAACCCTAGAAAATAAGTATATCTGTTATAAGGATCAGAATGGTAACTATAGATGAGTTTCAAATTTGACTCTGAGTTCCCTGGTTGGCAAATTAATCAGTAGACCAAATTAAATGTGTGTCTTTTGCAAGCATTTAAAAAATTATTTTTAATTTATACAACTTATACTTGGTTTTGTGAAAAAAAAAGAATGGAGAGGATCAAAAAGGAAAGAGTCACCTGAAATTTTTCCAACAATGATAAACCACTGTTAATATTTTACTATTTATCCTTTCAGTCTGTGTGAATATATGTTTGAATGTATTTGTCTTTGAGAAAGACAGATTGATTTTGATTATACATATAGTTCTTGAGCCTATCTTTAATTGTGAATGTCCTTCAATTGGTCAGCCCTCAGTAAATAGAGGCTTATCTCATTGATATCTGGCAGGTATTCTATTGTATGGTGTATTAGGGCTGCTGTAACAAAGTACCACAAATTGTATGACTTATAAGAACAGAAATTTATTATCTCACAGTTCTGGAGACTAGAAGTCCAAAGTGAGGGTGTTAGCCATGATTTAGCCTTTTGAGGGCTTTGAGGTAGAGTCTTTTTCCATGCCTTTCTGCTACCTTCTGGTGATGGCCAGAAGTCTTTTTTGTTCCTTGGCATGTAGATACATCACCCAATTTCTGCCTCCATTTTCACATGGCTGTTTTCCTTCTGTGTCTCTTCTCTTTTATAAGGACACCACTATATTGGATTGGAGCCCTAGTGGCTCAGTGGTTAAGACCTCAGCTGCTGACAAAAAGGTCAACAGTTCAAATCCACCAGCTGCTTCTTGGAAACCCTATGGGGTGGTTCTTTGTCCTGTAGGGTCACTATGAGTCAGAATCAACTTGATGGCAATGGGTTTTTTTTTTATATTGGATTAGAACCCTCCCTTTCCATCCCCACTCCCACACCCTGATTCACATCTAGAGAGACCCTGTTTCCGAACAAAGTCAGATTCACAGTGTCATGGTCTTAGTTATCCGGACATTCACAGTATGTCTTAGTTATCTAGTGCTGCAAGAAATACCACAAGTGGATGGCTTTAACAAAGAAGTTTATTATCTCACAGTGTAGGAGACTAGAAGTTCGAATTCAGGGTGCCAGCTCCTGGGGAAGCTTTCTCTGTCAGTTCTGGGAGAAGGTGCTTGTCATCAATCTTCCCCTGGTCTGGGAGCTTCTCAGCACAGGGACCCCGGGTGCAAAGGATGCGTTCTACTCCTGGCGGTTCTTTCTTGGTCGCATGAGGTCCCTTTCTGCTGGCTTCTCTCTCCTTTTATCTCTTGTAAGGTAAAAGGTGGTGGAGGCCACACCCCAGAAACTCCTGTTCTGTAGGATCAGAGCTGTGACCTGAGTAATGGTGTTACATCCCACCCTAATCCTCTTTAACATAACCTAATCTTGCCTCAGTAACCACAGGCAGAGATTAGGAGCTACAACAAATAGGAGAATTACATCCAATCACAAATTGGAGGAGAACCACACAATACTGGGAATTATGGCCTAGTCGAGTTGACACACATTTTTGGGGGTCACAATTCAGTCTCTAACACAGTACAAAAGGCATGCATTTTATGATTGAAAAAAGGCAAGGAATATGAATTGAAAATCTATGAAGGAATTTTTGCAAAACTATTCAACTTCATTATAATTCAATGAAAGTCAAACTAAAGCAGTGAGATAGCATTGTTCTCTTAAGAGCGAAGATTAAGAAATACATGTCCGATGTTTTGTTCCTGTTCTGAGTGATAAGCAGTATCATTAGTGGGCACAGTCTTTCTGGAGGACAGTTGTATCTACATTTATTAAAATCAATCCCATGTTTAGAAATTTATCTTAAAATAATTCCATAATTATGCAAAGTTGCAAAGATAGTGTAGGTGTAAAAGAATGTTTGTTTTAGCATAATGATTACTTGGGAAAAAGAAAACTAAATCACTCTCAGAAGGGAAATTTTTAGATTATAGTATGTTCATACATTAGAATATTATTTAGCCATTAAAATCATGATTTCAACCTATATTTACTGACATGCCGGGAAGCCCACACTTGTTTTATTTAAAGTGGGGTTATGGGGAAGCTTGGTTTCAATGCTTTTTTTTTTAATGTTTTTAAATTAAATAAAAATTCTGATGGGCTAAATGCTAAGTATAACTGTGATTCTATTTCCACAATGTGCATATGGATAAATTATATTTTCTTTTTTATACTTGTCTGTATTTTCTTAATTTTTCTTACAGTGACTATATATTCTTTTTTAGTTAAAAGAATAAATATCTTTCATAAAATATACTCATTCCCTTTGAATCAGTGATTCCACTTCTGGAAATGTATCCTAAATAATCCAAAAGATAGAATATTATTCTGAATAATATACTCCTCTTCCAGTACTCACCATTGTATAGCACCAATCTCTGTCCTGTTGCCCAAGCCAAAATAATTTTTGATTCCTCTCTTTCCATTACTCTATAGACTCTATTTGTTGAAGATACTTGTCAATTCTACTTCCCAAACATTCCAAATATGCCCACCTCTTTCCATTTCCAGTACTATTATGCCAGTCCAAACTGCCATTGTCTCTGCCTGGTAATACTGCATAGCCTCCTAATTAGCTACTCTACATCTTCCCTGTCCTTTTCTCTACTGACAAGTACAGTCCATTTGTCACACAACTACCGGAGTGGTCTATTAAAACACAAAACATATAATGGCATGTCCCTACTGGCTTCTAATGATGCTTAGAAGAAATTTGGAACTCCTTCCTATAGCCTATATAAAACCCTACATGATATGGCACTACCTACCACTTTTCCTCAGCTAGTCACACTCTACCCTCCTTATTCACTCTGCGTAAGCCACACTGGACTTTTATGTTTCTGGATCACAGAAAGCTTGTTCCTGCATTTGGGCCTTTGTGTTGGCTGTTCTTTCTGACTGGAATGATCTTTATCCCCATATTTTTGCATGGCTAGCTCTTGTTAGATCCCATCTTTAAATCCATTTCCTTATCACCCAATTTAAATACCAGCCTGTTTACTACTAGCACGTTACCTTGTTTTTGTTTTACAGTTTTCATTACTCCCTAGAACTTCATTCTTTATTTGGTTACTGGGTCATTGCCAGTATCCTGCTACTAGAACATAAGCCTCATGAAAATAGGATCCTTGTATGACTTATTCCCTATACTCCCCAGGGTCTTGACCTTTGTGTGGTATGTGGTGGGTACTCAGTAAATACTGCTTAAGTGAGTGAGTGTCCATTGCAACATTATTTGTAGCACTCAGATGAGTCCAAAAGTAGCAGCACTTGAGACCCTCTGTTTTATGGAGTTTTTAAGGCAACAGCTCTTTTACTTTTCATTTATAGCCCCTCTGCATTTTTCCATGAGAATTTACCTTGAGTACTGTGGTGACTGAGCTGGGAGATGAAGCTGAGTAATAAGACAACCTGCTGTGTACTCAGAAATGCTCTACTCCTTGAAGACATGCTTTGTTAGTAGATCAAGCCTGATTCCTCTTTCTATTGGAAGAGCTTCCCGTCGAGTTTCCAGCTCACCTACTAATAATTTTTTGGGATCCTTCCCACCCGGACATATTTTCCATCCTGCTTCCTTCTCTTACCCTTTTTTTCCTTGCTCTCCTGAGATTCTCAGGACATATTTGTTAGCTAACCTTGTATACTTTGGTATCACTTTTATTTATTCCCAGTGCAAAAAGATTTATATGTTCTGTTTATTTTAGGATGGAAGAGCTTGCTGGAAACCACAGTTTCTGAAGGAGAAACTCAGGAAGTGATAATGAAGAAACTCCTAGATGGTGGTCCTTTTAACTTCAAGTTAGGAAAAACCTACATGTATGAGGGCAAGTTAGAGAAGCAACAGGGCAAAAATAAACCTTTCAGGAAAGTCTTAGTTACCTTCAAGAAAACCTATGTGAAGGAGAGAAGCTTTAAAGGTATTGAATTTGGGAAAAATCTTGGTATAAAGTCACCAGTTATTAGAACACCCAAGATCATATCCAGAGGACAGAAACCGTATTCACAACAGTATTCAACTCTACTTAAACAACTGGGAATCAACACATGGCGTAAATGTTATAAATGTAATGTCTGTGGGAAAGTCTTCCTCCATAGTTCTTCCTTGAGTAAACATCAGAGAATCCATACTGGAGAGAAGCTCTATAAATGTACGGAATGTAGGAAAGCTTTCAGCCAAAGCTCATCCCTAACTCAGCACCTGAGAGTTCATACTGGAGAAAAACCTTATATATGTAACGAATGTGGAAAAGCCTTCAGTTTCACAACATCTCTTATTGGACATCAAAGAATGCATACTGGAGAGAGGCCCTATAAATGCAAAGAATGTGGAAAAACCTTTAAAGGTAGTTCATCCCTTAATAATCACCAGCGAATTCATACTGGAGAAAAGCCGTATAAGTGTAATGAATGTGGGAGAGCCTTTAGTCAGTGTTCATCTCTTATTCAACATCATAGAATCCACACTGGAGAGAAACCATATGAATGTAGCCAGTGTGGAAAAGCCTTTACTTCAATATCGCGTCTAAGTAGACACCATAGAATTCATACTGGAGAGAAACCCTTTAACTGTAATGAGTGTGGAAAAGTCTTCAGTTACCACTCAGCCCTTATTATACATCAGAGAACTCACACTGGTGAGAGACCTTATGCTTGTAAAGAATGTGGGAAAGCCTTTAGCCAAAGCTCAGCTCTTATACAACATCAGAGAATTCACACTGGAGAAAAGCCCTACAAATGTAATGAATGTGGGAAAGCCTTCTCCTGGATTTCACGGCTTAATATACATCACAGAATTCATACTGGAGAGAAACCTTATAATTGTAAAGAATGTGGGAAAGCCTTCAGTTCCCACTCAGCAGTTAATACTCATCGGAAAATTCATAGTGGAGAGAAACCTTATAAATGTAATGACTGTGACAAAGCCTTCAACCAAAGCTCAGCTTTAATTCAGCACCAGAGAATTCATACTGGGGAGAAACCATTTAACTGTAAAGTATGTGGGAAAGCCTTCAGACAAAGTTCATCTCTTATGACACATATGAGAATTCATACTGGAGAAAAGCCTTATAAATGCAAACAATGTGGAAAAGCTTTTAGTCAGAGTTCATCCCTTACTAATCATCAGAGGACTCATACTGGAGAGAAGCTGTAAAAATAGAATGCATGTGGAAGATCTTCCAAATGAAGTTCATTCCTTACTGAATTTCATAGAATTCATCCTAGGGAGAAAGTGATGAATTGTCATTAGTTGTGGAGAAAACTTCAGAATTTAGATGTCATCAGACATCAGAGAATTCTTAATGCAGTATAACTTTGGGGAAAGTTAGGAAAGCCTCTAGAAAATGTTTTTTTATATATCCTAAAGTTATTAGGCAAAGTATATTGAATATACCATGGACTTGCAGAAGAATGAACAAATCTGGGAAGAAGTACAGCCAGAATGCTCCTTAGAAGTAAGAATGGTGAGACTTCGTCTCACATACTTTGGACATGTTATCACGGAGGGACCAGTCCCTGGAGAAGGACATCGTGTTTGGTAAATTAGAGGGTCAGCGAAAAGAGGAAGACCCTCAATAAGATGGATTGACATAGTGGCTGCAACAGTGGGCTCAAGCATAACAACGATTACAAGTATGGTGCAGGACTGGGCAGTGTTTCATTCTGTTGTACATGGAGTCGCTATGAGTCGGAGCCAACTCAACAGCACCTAACATCAACAACAGCATAATATTGAAAATTTGTAAGAACAAGGTGTAGTATTATTTTTTTTCTAGTGTTGTATGGTAACAGTCACCAACTTACACAAACATCACTGGGAAGCATGCTGGTTTATTTAAAATTGCAGCCATAAAATCCAGACCAGATAAATCTAGGAATCTATTTTTTAAAACTGAATTTAAGTGTTATGCAAGCTAGTTGTACTTAAAAGAATATTTTAGAGAAGAAATGTATGCAGGTGACCTGTAGCTACCTCACTGTTAGTAAAATTTGCTTTTTCCATAGTCTAAAAGCAAATTATGTATTTGCTTGTTGTTAAAACTTTTGGGCTGTTTGTTTTCTAAGCCATTTACCTGAAAAGAAATTTACTCTGTAAACTATGCAGATGTACAGTCCTGTGAAATATTCTGCTTGACTCTGTTCCAAACACTGAATCAGATCTAAAGTCACTTTATTTTAAATCACAAAATGTATGGTATTTCACTTCTTTTTTTTTTTTGTAAAGTGATTACTTTTTTTATATTAAACAGAAGTTTATTCAGACAACTACTGTTTTTGCAATTTAATTTACTGATAAATGTTAAGAATTATCTAACAGTGTAGCAACAGGGAGCACAACTCTTGCCCTCATGCAGTGTGTGCTACCTTGAGTTTTCTTGTTACCAGTCACCAAGAAGGCCCAGGAACAATATGGGACTCAGGTTGTCCTCCCTGTAGGTAAAGTGAGTCAGGTGATGTTTACCCTTCTATTACATTCACCTCTGTTAGATGACTCTCCTTTGCACATTCTGAGGGCCACTAGGCAAAAACTCAGGCTCTGGGTTCACAGGTCTGAGTTTGGGTGCTTTTTCCTCCAAAAACAGACTGTTATATCCTTCAACAAGTTTTCTTAGCCCATTTCAGTATTTCTAAAATGCAAATAATAATGAGTAAGCTAAAAAAGTAATTATCTCACAAATGGAACTAAACTTACTGAGCATTTAAGAGCCTAACCTCATCTGATTTTCACCAGCTTATCAGCAGTAGGCAAGCACTTAGGGGCTGAAATACCCATTTCATAAAACAAAGTGTTAGTTTCTTCGCCTTTGCCAACGAGATAAAGGAAAAAAATTTCAGAAATAGTGCTCTTGGTGGAAACTAAGCAAAGCAAAAATCATTGAATTCAGCTTTTTCCTCCTGGTACTAGTCAGTCTCATTGTTTCAGACTTGTGAGGAGAACATTTTTCTGCATCACTTAATGCTCCTTTCTCCATAACCATTCCTCTAGTTCATTCCTAAGATGGGAAAATTTCTAGGAAAATACAACTTCCCAAAAATGAGAAGGAAAGTGTCAATAGTTCTTAAATCATCAAAAAAAATTTATCTGATGATACAGATTGAATTGTGTCCCCCCATAAATATGTGTTGTAAATCCTAATCTCTATGCCAGTGGTTATAATCCCATTTGGGAATGGGTTGTCTTTGTTGTGTTAATGAGGCAGGATTCATGTAGGATGTATCTTAAGTCAGTCTCTTTTAAGATATAAAAGAGATTAAGCACAAGCTATCAAGGACAGGGAGAAGACACATGCCAAACCACATTAAGATTGCCCAGGAGCAGAAGCTCAAAGAGACAAGGACCTTCCTCTGGAGTTGACAGAGAAAACCTTCCCCTAGAGCTGGCACCCTAAATTCAGACTTCTAGCCTCCAAAATTGAGAAAATATATTTCTGTTAAAGCCATCCACTTGCAGTATTTGTTATAGCAGCACTAGATAACTAAGACAGAATTCGCCACTGGAAGAGTTGGGTGCTGCTCTAACAGATGCCTATAATGTAGATGTGGTTTTGGAATAGGGTAATGGGCAGAAGCTGGAAAAATTTTAAGGTGCCTGACAGTAAAAGCCTAGATTGTCTTGAAGAGACTGTTGGTAGAATTATGAATGTCAAAGGCAATTCTGGTGAGAGCTCAGAAGAAACTGAGAAGAGATATAGAGGAAGTTGCTATTGTTTTAGAGACTCTGCTGCTAGCAACAGAATGTTGCTAGAAATATGGATGTTAAATGTGATTCTTCTGAAGCTTTCAAAGAAAATGAACGTGATTGGACAATGAAGGAAGGGCAGTGCTTCCTATGCAGTGGCAAAGATCTTGTCTGAATTATGTACAAACGTTTGGTGGAAGATAGAACTTGTAAGTAATGAACTTGGATATCAGGCTGATGAGATTTCTAAGCAAGATCTTAAAAGGGCCGCGTGGTTTCTCCTTGCCACTTACAGTAAAATGGGAGAGGAAAATGATGGAGTTAAAAATGAACTACGCAAAGTGAAAACAGAACTTAAAAGATTTGGAAAATCCTGTTGTACAAACTAAGCACACGTGTCCTAGAATGTTCACAAGGACGTGGCTACACAATCTTTTGTTAAAGAAGGTAAGCCTGTGACTGATGGATCTAACCAACTACCACAGCAGAAAACCCATCAGCTTAGACTGAAGGGGACAGAGAAAGGACAAAAAAAAAAGAACACTGTTTGCCTCTTGGAATTCTATAGGCAGGAAACAGGCAAAGGAGCTACATCTGTTGTCTCCCAAGAAAAGAAAAGGATCATCCCTGGAGCAGCTCTGAGATCAGCAGAACTGTTGGAAGGAGCACAGGAAGCAGGGCCTTCTCAGTTTAAAATGGTGGAGCCATGGTCTCCTGAAGCGAAAAAGTTTGGGCTGCAGCTTCGTAGGTTTCAAAGAGTTGGATCTTCACCAACTTAGTTCTGGAGTGTGGGGCTGCTATTAAGGTATGCCAGGGTGATGGGGCTGCCACCTAAAGCTAAGGGGATGTGCCTGCCATGGCCAAGGGGCTGAAGAACAGAGCCTGCCAGGGCCAAGAAGATGGGGTCACTACACAGATGGTATAGGAGAATGGGGCCACCTAAAGTTGGAGCAGAGTTGCTGTTCCAGAGAGCCTGGAAGGTGGAGCTGAAGCCCAGGGCCAAGGGACCTCCACCCCAAATCCAGATGGTGTGGCCAACACCGAGTCTGGAGGACAGGGCGATTGACCAGGTGGTCTCATAGAACAGAGGATTATTTTTAAACCTTGAGAGTTAATGTAAATTGTTTTGCTGGGTTTTTGACTTGCTTGGTGCCCATTACCCCTTATTTCCTTCCAATTCTTCCCATTTGTAATAGAAATGTCTACCTTGTGGAAGGTGGGGCAAAGATGGCAGAGTAGTCAGACGGCTTCCTATATCCCTCTTACAACAAGGACCTGGAAAAACAAGTGATTTGATTGTATATGAATATCTAGAGACCCTGAACAACGCATAGTTGAGGAATCGGACTCAGTGATGGGGGAGAGGGAGACAGTTCGGAAGAAGTGAGGAGTGCCAGACCGGCGGTGGGAGCTGCAGCTCTTCAGCCCTGAAGGGCTCCGTGTGTGCAGCAAAGCAGGCATACAGCTCTGCGTGCGTGCTCGGGAGGCAGTTTCCACATAGAGAGAGATCCAGCAGCAGAGATTCTGCTTGAACACTCCAAACCAGTGAAAAGCAGCTCCCAAATAACTAAAGATAAGTACATGTGTGTGGCCTTTCGTGGGGATTTTTTTTAAAAAA
>NW_004444117.1:1982372-1984408 GCF_000243295.1 Trichechus manatus latirostris
GTGGAAAGGGAAGAGGCCCTGAATAAATAAAGCATTACTCAAGAAGAAGAACAAAGTGGGAGGCCTCACACTACCTAATTTTAGAACCTGTTATACCACCATGGTAGTCAAAACAGCCTGGTATTGGTACAACAACAGTTACAAAAACCAATGGCACAGAGTTGAGATTCCAGACATAAATTCATCCACCTATGAGCAGCTGATATTGGACAAAGGCCTAAAGTCTGTTAATTAGGGAAAAGACAGTCTCTTTAACAAATGGTGCTGGCATAACTGGATATCCATCTGCAAAAAACTGAAGCAATACCCATACCTCACACCATGCATAAAAATTAACTCAAACTGGATCAAAGACTTTAATATAAAATCAAAAAAAATAAAGATCATGGAAGAAAAAATAGGGACAATGCTAGGAGCCCTAATATGTGGCATAAACACAATGCGTACCATAAGTAACAATGCACAAGCACCAGAAGAGAGACTAGATAAATGGGAGCTCCTAAAAATGAAACACTTAAGCTCATCAAAAGACTTCACCAAAAGAGTAAAAAGACAATCCACAGACTGGGAAAAATTTTTTGGCAATGACACATCCGATCACCATCTAATCTCTAAAATCTACAAGATACTGCAGAACCTCAACAACAGAAAGACAAATAACCCAATTAAAAAATGGGCAAAGGATATGAACAGGCACTTCACTGAAGAAGATATTCAGGCAGCTAACAGTCACATGAAGAAATGCTCACGATCATTAGCCATTAGAGAAATGCAGATCCAAACTACAATGAGATATCATCTCACCCCACAAGGCTAGCACCAATCCAAAAAACACAAAATAATAAATGCTGGATAGGTTGTGGAGAGACTGGAACACTTACACACTATTGGTGGGAATGTAAAATGGTACAACGACTTTGGAAATTGATTTGGTGCTTCCTTAAAAAGCTAGAAATAGAAGTACCATATGATCCAGCTATCCCACTCCTTGGCATATATTCTAGAGAAATAAGAGCCATCACACGAATAGATATATGCACACCCATGTTCATTGCAGCACTGTTCACAATAGCAAAAAGATGGAGACAACCTAGGTGCCCATCAGTGGATGAATGGATAAACAAATTATGGTATATCCACACAATGGAATACTACGCAATGATAAAGAACAAGGATGAAGCCGTGAAACGTCATATAACATGGAGGAAGCTGGAACTCATGATGCTGAGTGAATTTAGTCAGTCACAGAAGGTCAAATCGTGTATAAGACCACTATTATAAGAACTCAAAAGGTTTAAACACAGAAGAAAACATTCTTTGATGGTTATGAGGGTGGTGAGGGTGGGTGAGGTTATTTACTAACTAGGTAGTAGATAAGAATCATCTTAGGTGAAGGGAAGGACAGCACACACTACAGGGGAAGTCAGCACAACTGGACTAAACCAAAGCTAAGAAGTTTCCTGAATACAGTCAAACACTTTGAGAAACAGAGTAGCAGGGGTAAGGGTCTGGGAACCATGCTTTCAGGGGACATCTACGTCAACTGGCATAACAAAGCTTATTAAGAAAATGTTCTGCATCCTACTTTGGTGACTGACATCTGGGGTCTTAAAAGCTTGCAAGTGGCCAAGTAAGATGCATCAATTGGTCCCAACCATCTATAGTAAAGGAGAATGAAGAACACCAAAGACACAAGGAAAGTATTAGCCCAAGAGACAGAAAGGACCATATAAACCAGAGACTTCATCAGCTTGAGACCAGAAGAACTAGATAGTGCCCGTCTACCACTAATGACTGCCCAGACAGGGAACACAACAGAGAGTCCCTGATGGAGCAGCAGGAAGATGGGGTGCAGAACTCAAATTCTAGTAAGAAGAGCAGACTTAATGGTCTGACCAAGACTGGAGGAACCTGGGAAAGCATAGCCCCTGGATTCTCTATCAGCCCAGAAGTAAAATAATTTCCGAGGCCAAATCTTCACGCAGGGATTGGACTGGACTGTGGGACATAAAATGATACTTGTGAGGAGTGTGCCT
>NW_004444117.1:1985308-1986988 GCF_000243295.1 Trichechus manatus latirostris
TTATGGTATTTCTGTTATAGCAGTACTAGATAACTGAGACATCTGAATTAAAATCCCAAAAGTAAACATTACGTTCAGTTATTTTTAAGGCATGATCTTTCAAACTTTCAAGAAACAAATCATTGAAGTCTTAGGCAAAATTTTCCAGAGAAGATAATATATAAGCACAATAATGCTAATATAACCTAGTAACAAAATCAGACAAGAAATGTACAAGAAAGGAAAACTGCAGGTCAATATCATTCATGAACAGAAATGTAAAAGTCCTACACAAAGCATTAGAAAGTGTAAAAATCCATAAGTGCCTGAGCATAGTTAATACATCATAATAAATCTAGAGAGAATGTATGAGTGATCTAACATTAGAAAACGTGTAAGTCAGTCACCCCTTTAACAGATTAAAGGAGAAAAACCCATATGCACATCAAAAAATGCAGAAAAAAAACCCGAATATGCAATATTCATTCATGATTTAAAAAAAAAAAAAAAAACTTTTAGTCAACTAGCAATAGAAAGGAATTTCCTTAACCTCATAAAGGTATTTAGGTATTTTACCAAAAATCCTACAGAATAAAATGTTAGAAGCATTCACGACAGAAGTATTATGGGTAAAGAGTGAACTATTCAATAATGGTTCTGAGACATAGAAATAGGTCATTCACACAGAAAAAAATTGGATCCCTGCCCTCAACAAAACAAAAATATGAGAGGTAAACTATGATTTTTAGAATATATAAGGAATAGCTTCCTGACAAGGTAGAAAAGAAATGTACAAATAAGCTATATTTCTTTATGTCCTTGCTCACATTAAATAACTGCTGCTTATCAAAATATACCAAAAAAAAAAAAGAAGTGAAAAGGCAAGACAGAAACTAGGTTGTATTTCCACAATATGCCCAACAAGAGATTATCTGGAAAATGTAAATAATTTGTATAAATCATTAAGAAAAAGACAATCTAGTAGAAAAAGTAGTGGGAAGACATTATATTTCAGAGACAATACAGATTTATAATAACTTATGAAAAGAAACAATTTATAGTTAAAACCTGTTGCCATCTAGTCAATTCCAACTCATAGAAACCCCATAGGAAAGAGTACAACTGCCCCATAGGGTTTCCAAGGAGCAGCTGGTGGATTTGAACTGCCAACCTTTTGGTTAGCAGCCAAGCTTTTAACCACTACGCCACCAGGGCTTTAATTTGTGGTCAGAAAAATGCAAATCAGGACAACAAAAATCAGGTATGATTTTACAACTACTAGATAAACAAAAATTAAGATTTATGACAATACCGAGTATTGAAATGTATGTGGAATTACTGCAATTCATATTCTAGTAGGAGTATAAATTGATGCAGATGATATTATTTTGTGAAGTTGGGCATTTGCGATCATATGACTGAGTTCTACTCTTATGTATATATGCTAGATAAATGTTTACATATGAGCACCAGAAGACATGTATAAGGATATTCCTAGCAGCACTGATCACAACAATGAATAATTGGAAGTCTTAATATGCACTGACAGGAGAATGGATAAATTTTGAAATATTAACAGAGTAGAACAACAGTGAAAATGAACCAAAGCTGTACATTACATGGATGAACTTGAAGACACATGGTTGAGTTTTAAAAAGTCATAAGAGACTACATGTAATACACCTTTTTTTTTTTTTTTTT
>NW_004444117.1:1988113-1988988 GCF_000243295.1 Trichechus manatus latirostris
GATAGTATTGAAGGAAGAAGTCCAAGATACACTGCAGCATTGGGGAAAATCAAGGCTCCAGGAATTGACGGAATGCTAATTGAGATGTTTTAACACATGGATGCAATGCTGAAAGTGCTCACTCATCTATACCAAGAAGTTTGGAAGACAGTTACCTAGCCAACCTAATGGAAGTGATCCATATTTGTATCTATTCCAAAGAAAGATGATCCAATGGAATGTGGAAATTATCGAACAACATTATTAATACCACACACAAGTAAAATTGTGCTGAAAATAATTCAAAAACATTTGCAGCAGTATATGAACAGGGAACTGCTAGAATTTCAAGCCTGATTCAGAGGAGGATGTGGAACGTGGGATATCATTGCTGATGTCAGATGGATCTTGGCTGAAAGTGGAGGACAGCAGAAAGATGTTTGCTGCGTTTTATTTACTATGAAAAGGCATTTGGCTGTATGGATCATAACAAATTATGGATAACATTGCAAAGAATGGAAATTCCTTGTGCTCATGAGAAATCTATACATACACCAAGAGGCAGTCATTCAAACAGAACAAGGGGCTACTGCGTGGTTTAAAATCAGGAAAAGTGTGTGTCAGGGTTGTAGCTTTTCACCATACTTAACTAATCTGTATGCTGAGCAAATAATCCAAGCAGCTGGACTATATGAAGAGAACATGGCATCAGGATTGGAGGAAGACTCATTAACAACTTGCAATGTGCAGATGACACAACCTTGCTTGCTGAAAGCAAAGAGGACTCGAAGCACTTACTGATTAAGATCAAAGACCACAGCCTTCAGTATGGATTACACCTCAACATAAAGAAAACAAAAATCCTCACAACTGGACCAATAAGCAACATCATGATA
>NW_004444117.1:1989088-1990301 GCF_000243295.1 Trichechus manatus latirostris
TCATAAGTGGAGAAAAGATTGAAATTATCTAGGACTTCATTTTACTTGGATCCACAATCAATGCCCATGGAAGAAGTCAAGAAATCAAACGGCACATTGCATTGGGCAAATCTGCTGCAAAAGACCTCTTTAAAGTGTTAAAAAGCAAAGATGTCACTTTGAGGACTAAGATGCGCCTGACCCAAGCCATGGTATTATCAGTCACCTCATATGCACGCGAAAGCTGAACAATGAATAAGGAAGACCAAAGAAGAATTGATGCCTTTGAATTATGGTGGTTGGGAAAAATATTGAATATACCATGAACTGCAAGAAGAATGAACAAATCTGTCTTGGAAGAAGTACAGCGAGAATGCTCCTTAGAGGTGAAGATGCCAAGACTTTGTCTCAAGTACTTGGAAAATGTTATCGGGAGGACCAGACCCTGTAGAAGGACATCATGCTTGGTAAGATAGAGTGTCAGAGAAAAAGAGGAAGACCCTCAGTGAGATGGATTGACACAGTGTCTGCAACTGTGGACTCAAACATAGAAAGGATTGTGAGGATGGCACAGGATCAGGCAGTGTTTCATTCTGTTGTACATAGGATAGGATCACTGTGAGTCAGAACCAATTTGTTAGCACCTAACAACGACAATATATATACAAAAAATAAAACCAAACTTATGCCATTGAAGTGATTTGGAATCATTGCCCCCCAATAGGACAGAGTAGAACTGCCACGTAGGGTTTCCAAGGCTGTAATCTTTATGGAAGCAGATTGCCACATCCTTCTCCCTCGGAGTGGCTGGTGGGTTTGAACACCAACCTTCCGGTTAGCAGTCGAGTGCTTAACCACTGCGCACTGGGGCTCAAATTTACGTAAACATATATATAAAGATATTAAAAGCAGTAAGTAATTAAATGAGAAAGTATTCTGATTTTTTTTTTTTTATTGTACTTCAGGTGAAGGTTTACAGAACAAATAGTTTCGCATGAAACAGAAGTACACGTGTTCTATGACATTGGTTAACAACCCCACAACATGTCAACCCTGTAACTTCTCAACCTCTTTATTTTGGTGAAAATACACATAGCCAGATATACCATTTCATAAATTTCTACATGCACAGTTCAGTGACATTGACTACGCTCTTCCAGTTGTGCTGTTATTCTCACTTAAGATGAAGGCTTACAGAACAAAATAGTTTCTCATTTAACAGTTACTACAAATG
>NW_004444117.1:2000133-2001776 GCF_000243295.1 Trichechus manatus latirostris
ATTATAACCACAGGAATAAGGGTTAGGATTTACAACATACATCCTTGGTGGACAGAATTAAATCCACAACAGGTGCCATCTTTGACAGCAGCTACCACATACACAAAATTCGAGACAGTGGTAACCTCTGGGTGTGAGGCAAGGATATGGCTTGGAGAAGAGCACAGAGCATTCTTCACCATGCTTGATGCCAAAACGAGTCTGTTTTTTTAGGAAGAGGCTGCCCAGGCTAGCCAGTGTGATGCTCAGTATGAAGGCCAAGTGTGTACATCAGTAAAAGTAATTAAACAAGAGTTTTTAGTTCAGCTCCATCCTGTGTAAGTTGAGAAAGAACAAAGCAAAGATCCTAATGTCTGATCATCCTGAGAGAAGTGAACATCAAGTTTAAGATGGAAAGAACTTAGAGATTATACCCAAGGTCATAACATTCTTCAGGCCACGGTTGAATATGAACATATTTTGTTAGCAAAATTATATCATCACTTCCCTCTCCTGTCTACACCTTCCCTTCTCATTCATCTCCCTAGATCACCAGGGGAAAAGAATATTAACTCCTATCCCAAGTAAGAAAACCCACAAAACCAAAAAACCAAATCCATTGCCGGCAAGTCGTTTCCAACTCATAGTGACCCTATAAGACAGAGTAGAACTACCCCATAGGGTTTCCAAGGAGGGGAGGGTTGATTTGAACTGCTGACCTTTTGGTTAGCAGCCAAATGCTTAACCACTGCACCACCAGGGCTCCCCAGTAAACCAACATATGTGAGCCTTAAAAAAATAGGCAAAAAAGGAATTAACAATCATCTTTTAAGTTACCAACAGATTTTCTTTGCCTCATATATTCTCAAACACTTGTTCAGAATCTAAGCAAAAGAGAAAAATGTCCATTTTCATGGCTTCCTAATAGACAATTTAATAGGCCAAAGCAACCTGAAAAAGCAAACTATGCTCTAACTTTTACAATATGGTTGATATACCTGATATATTGTACTCATAGCATTCAAAATAATTAATTTATTTTAAAATGTCTTTTTATCTTTTCAGGTGGTTTTTGCTATTTCTTATCTCATTGGCTGTTACATTATCAAACAGATGTTTCCTCATGAATAGGTCTGTGAAATGAAAAGGCTGGGTTTTTTTCTAGACTGTTCCTTAATTGGATTTGTCTGAGGTTGCCTCATGATTAGATTTATGCTATGCTGTTTTGCTAAGAAACCCACGGAAGTGATATTGTGTTCTTCTCTGTTCATAGTATTATCATTTTAGGAGCCATTGTTATGGATTGAATTGTGCCCCCACCCCTCCAAAATGTGTCATAAATCCTAACCTCTATGCCTGAGGTTATAATCCCATTTGGGAATGGGTTGTCTTCATTTTATGTGAATGAGACAGTCTTACTGTAGGGTGTATCTTGAGTCAATCTCTTTTGAGATATAAAAGAGATTAAAGGTAAACTAACAGGCAGAGATGGGGGAAGAGATGCCAAGCCACATGAAGATCACCCAGGAGCAGAAGCTCAGAAGAGACAAGGACCTTCCCCCAGAGCCAACAGAGAGAAAGCCTTCACCTAGAGCCAGCACTCTGAATTTGGACTTCTAACCTCCTAAACTGTGAGGAAAAAAAAAAATTTCTGTTAGTTTAAG
>NW_004444117.1:2002957-2004546 GCF_000243295.1 Trichechus manatus latirostris
TGTCCAAAGCAAGAGAGTCAAATAATGTTTTGTTGTGATCCATAAGGTTTTCACTGGCTAATATTTGAAAGTAGATCACCAGGTATTTTTTCCTAGTCTATCTTAGTCTGGAAGCTCCGCTGAAACCTGTCCACCATGGGTGACCCTGCTGGTATTTGAAATACAGGTGGCATAGCTTCCAGCATCACAGCAACATGCAAGCAACCACAGTATGACAGACAGGTAGTGGTTTTCACATACAGGGTGTACTTATTCTTTCTGGTAGTGGTTTTAGATCAGTTTTAGAACTACCACTGCCTCTCTTCTCTCATCTACATCCTTTATTATTACTTTAAAGGATATGATGGAGTTTGAAATTTATACCATTGCCACTGCGTCAGCTACCAAGTGTTATCTGAAACAACATATCTTAGTTATCTAGCGCTGCTATAACAGAAATACCACAAGTGGGTGGCCTTAACAATCATAAATTTATTTTCTCACAGTTTAGGAGGCTAGAAGTTTGAATACAGGGTACCAGCTATAGAGGAGGGCTTTCTATCTCTGTCAGCTCTGGAGGAAGCTCCTTGTCTCCTCTGAGCTTCTGCTCCTCGGCAATCTTCATGTTGCTTGGCATCTCTCATTCTCCGTCTCTGCTTGTTAGCTTATATTTAATCTCTTTTATATCTCAAAAGAGATTGACTGAAGATATACTCCTGCCTAATTAACATAACAAAGACAAGTCATCCCCAAATGGGATTATAAGCACGGGCATAGAGGTTAGGATTTATAACACATATTTTGGGGGGACACAATTCAATCAATAACAAAGCATTTTTGTTACCTATTCAAACAACTTTTTATTCCACTTTATTCTAAAAATATTCTTTAAGTGCCTGCTATATGCCATATCCAAGAAATAGATTGTGCCTAAAGCAGAAGAAAATCTTGTCATGCCTGTGGCAAGAGGTCTAAAAGTTACCAGTTCTCCAAAATTTGCTTTATGATCCCTACTTCAGTAGAAAGATATGGTCAAAGGAAAATAGGCTAGCATAGCTTCAATTTATTTTAAGCAACTGGATTTAAAGGTACAATTAAAAAATTGTCCCCAGGTTTTCATGATTTACCTCATAAATTTGTAGGGTCATGTTGGAAAGCCCCACATAAAATTGCAGCGCAGTGGTTAAGAGCTCAGCTGCTAACCAAAAATTCAGCAGTTTGAATCCACTTTGGATTGAGTTTGGAAACCCTATGGGCACTTCTACTCTGTCCTGTAGGGTCGCTACGAGTCGGAATCAACTCAACGGCAACAAGTTTGGTTTGGTTCCATTATGTCAGCACCATCCAGTCAGTATGTCTTTTAAGTCAACTGGTTTCCTATTCCTAAACAAATTGTTGCAATCATATACTCACTCTTGATTGTGATTGTATAATTCTAATATCCTTTAAACTTCCAAGAGAGTTTATATGGATAGGAAAATGTAAATAGCTTACAGAATGTTTTTGTGGGTGCGCAGTAAGATCTGGATGATATTTTAAAGTGTACCCTTGTGTTCACCTAGTCCAGCTAGTCCACCACCACAATTCCACATGACACAGGGATGGACAAC
>NW_004444117.1:2005950-2025562 GCF_000243295.1 Trichechus manatus latirostris
CTGTGGATCTTGCGGCCTGTGGGCAGGAGCCCTGCACTCCAGCCTGCTGATCTTGAGTTTGTCAGTCCCTGCAGCTACATGAATCAGGAGAAGCCTTGCGGTCTTGCCTGTCAACTTTGGCATTCGTTAATCCTCACAGCCTGTGAGCAAGAGCCCTGCTCTCTGACCTGCTGATCTTGGGTTTACTAGCCCCTGCAGCTACATGAATAGGGAGAAGCCCCTATCCTGATCCATGGGCTTGGGACGTTCCAGCCTCTACAATCCTGTGAGCCATTTCCTTGATATAAATCTCTCTATATATATTTATACGCTTTACTGGTTTTGCTTCTCTAGAGAACCCAGCATAAGACAGCTTGGAACTAGCAGGGAAATGTTAACTGGCTTTGAGTGCAAAAACTGTAAAATGTTCTCTAATTTCATCAGCATGATTTTGGCATGGCCTTATGGGCCAGTAGAAAACTCCAATACTGTTAGCATGGAGCTTCTCTTTGTCCTGTTAACCATTTCTTCAGCTGCAAATTTTTTGAGTTTTCTTTCTTTTGAAAATTTGGCACCCCTCAACTGTTTGGTGATTTCTGGCTGAGAGCTCATCTTTGCAACTGAGATCCCCTGGCTAGACTATCTGCTGCTCATTTGTGCTGTCTGGCTCAAAGGAGAGGCACGATGTTTTTGGGTCCCTATGAGTCGGAATTGACTTGATGACAATGGGTTTGGTTTTAGGGATGAAAAAGAGGTGCCACTGAGCAGGGTACCTCAGTTGGTGGTCTCCTAGACTTGGGTATTCCCATCATTGCTACTGTGAAATGTGTTCTTCACCTTCCCCCGAGACTGGAGGGCATGAGATAGGGATGGGTGCGTGTGCGGATCTGCATAAGGATCTGCTGGCTCGGCTACTCCCACTGCAGTAGTCCAAGTAATCCCCTTGTAAGTTGCCTCTATTACCCTCTTCCTGCTCCTGGGTCCCACTGCTTGAAGAAATCACAGGCCTCCTTGCATGGCTCTCGCCTTTTACGGTAGTGTTTTACCATGTGCTTGTCACAAGCATCTCAGGCTGCAGTTTCTCTCTTTAATTTGATCCTATCTGATTTAATTTTCTCAGAGATTTTCTACAGTTTCAAATCCACCCAGACTTCCCATTCCTGTTTTGTTTGGCAATGTATCTCCCTCCTCTTAAAAAAAGAAAAAAAAGCTTACCATTTCTAAGGTTTAGTGCAAAAGTGGAGGTAGGGAGGACCATGTGTAGTCCATCAGAAGCACACATCAGAGCACCCTGGCTGTGTTTAATATATAATCTTGATTAAGTTGAAGTACGGCAACCAATGACTAGGGACAAGGTGGTTACAGCATTTCCAAGAGATATGGAAAGGCTGGTAGAGTGACTCTATATCTACATTTCTGTTTCTATGAAGACTGGACTGTTAAAATCTATTTTTTTGTAAAGATTCTATGTATTTGGGAAGCAGGAACTGATTAGTAGTACAGGGAACTGGTAATAAACAGTGAAAATAATGATTAAAAAAAAGATCATCAGCTGATTAAGAGAATAAGATTGAAAAGGAGTTGTAACATAATTTAAAACCTATACATATACTTAACCACGTTAGCCTTTAGAAGTCCTGAAACAGTAGTTAGGAATAGTTTCCATTTCTTTATTCCTAAATTTCTTCTTTTTATTCTCTTACTGTTAAAAAAAAAAGGAAGGAGGGAAGAAGATAATCCACCCAGGACCTGCTGGGTCAGGATAGTGGGTTTCTTACTACTGGATGGATGCTGCATGCAGTGTACCATATTTTACACAAATAATGCACGCATTATACGTTTTGACAACCGCACAACCCCTCCTCCCCCAGCTATTTTCATAAGTGAGCTATCTGTGCATTATATGCGTGGGTGCCTTATTTGTGAAAACACAGTGAACATATTTTCAAATAAAGTAGTTTATTTTTTTTTTTTTTAAAGAAAAGCTACATTAGAAAGAGAATGTGGGAGAATAATCATTTCAGAAATTCTAATCTGTAGGCTGGAAGATTAGTGCGAAGAGTCCTCCCAGAAAATAGAGGAAAGATTATCAGAGACCTGAAAGCCAGCCACCAAGTCTAATAATTTAATATGTTGCTAATGAAGGAAACAGAAAAAAGAACTGAAGCTTTTTCCTTATACATGTAGCAGAAAGACTTCTTGGTTGTAAAATGATGTCAGCATTCAGAGCTGACCAGTAAATGTATCTCAAACAAAAATAATGGAAAAGATTGATCACTAGATTTGCTGTTGTTGTTAGGTGCCGTCGAGTTGCTTCCAACTCATACTGACCCTATGTACAACAGAATGAAAAAATCAATGCCCAGTCTTTCACTATCCTCACAGTCGTTGCTATGTTTGAGCCCATAGTTGCAGTCACTGTGTCAATCCACCTTGTTGAGGATCTTCCTCTTTTTCACTGACCCTCTACTTTACCAAGTATGATGTCCTTCTCTGGGGACTGGTCCCTCCTGATAACATGTCCAAAGTGCGTGAGACGAAGTCTCGCCATCCTCACTTCTGAGGAGCATTCTTGCTGTACTTCATCCAAGACAGATTTGTTTGTTCTTCTGGCCATGGTATTCAATTATTCTTTGTCAACACTATAATTCAAATGTATCAATTCTTCTTCGGTCTTCCTTATTCATTGTTCAGCTTTTGCATGCATATGTGGTGACTGAGAATACTGTGGCTTGTGTCAGGCTCACCTTAGTCTTCAAAGTGACGTCTTTGCTTTTTAACATTTTAAAGAGGTTTTCTTGCAGATTTGCCCAATGCAATATGTCATTTGATTTCTTGACTACTGCTTCCATAGGTGTTAATTGTGGATCTAGGTAAAATGAAATCCTTGACAACTTCACTATTTTCTCCATTTATCACAATGTTGCTTATTGGTTCAGTTGTGAGGATTTTTGTTTTGTTTATGTTGAGGTGCAATCTATCCTGAAGGCTGTCGTCTTTGATCTTCATCAGTAAGTGCTTCAAGTCCTCTTCACTTTCAGCAAGCAAGGTTGTGTCATCTGCATATTTGCGGATTGTTAATGAGTCTTCCTCCAATCCTGATACCATGTTCTTACTCATATAGTCCAGCTTCGCTTAGCATACAGATTGAATAAGGATGGTGAAAGGATACAGCCCCAACGCACACCTTTTCTGATTTTAAACCACTCAATATCCCCTTGTTCTGTTCAAACGACTGCCTCTTGGTGTATGTATAGCTTTCACATGGGCACAATCAAGTGTTTTGGAATTCCCATTCTTTGCAACGTTATCCATAATTTGTTATGATCCACACAGTCATATGCCTTTGCATAGTTAATAAAACAGGTAAACATCTTTCTGGTATTCTCTGCTTTCAGCCAAGATACATCTGACATCAGCAATGATATTCCTCATTCCATGTCCTCTTCCGAATCGGGCTTGAATATCTGGCAGTTCCCTGTGGATGCACTACTGCAACCATTTTTTAATTATCTTCAGCAAAATAAGTCAGGGAAATAATAAGCTATAGGAGGAGGGAAATAGAAACATGTAAGGAAACAACAGAAAAGGAAAAAAGATGTAGGTAAACAATCAAAAAAGTTTACTTGCAAAAGAAGAAAAAAAAAAACCGGCTAACATAAAAGCCAATGGGCGCCTTTTATCTTTGGATGTATCAATTATTTTAATAATAATAATATAAGAATAATCTTGAAATTATATTAATAAACTTTGGATTTTCGATTCAATTACATTATGAACTTTTGTTTTATTAATATCACATGTATATATAAAATTTCCTCCCCTGTATTCAGATTTATCTTTTTATTCCTTTGTCACTGGATATACTATAAAGGGAGACCCTCTTTATCTTGCTTATATTTATAATTAATTTGTGTGTGTGCATGCCATAGGGGTGCCATGGATGTTAATCCCTATGACTCAAAAGATTAGGCTTTTTAGTAACAGAGCTATAATCAGTAGAGCAGCAGAGCTGAAGCAAGCTAAGCCTTTTTCAGTTGCTTTTGCTTTTGCTGTTGCTGTGGCTGGCTGCTTGTCTTTTTAAAGTGTTTTTTTGTTTCTTTGCTTTTTAAGTTGCCGCAGCCTCCTCTGCAGCCTTGGTGCCACCACTGCAAATGTGCGTGAGACCCTTTCTTTTCCGGAGAAGCCTGTTTTTCTATTATAGATCATTATGAGTAAGCCTGACTTTACTAAGATATTGGTAGCTTCTCCTGCATTCGTCCGCTGTCCTCTCTTTACTGCAGTTAAATTTGGGAGTAGCCACTTATTCTGTGTTCTAGCTACCCAGTCAAACAATGATATTTCTAGTGTAGCTTGATTTTTTTCCCCAAAGACCTTAGTTTTTGGTTTAATCTAGCATCACTGGGGATTGCCCCTAGTTGTAATAGCTCATCCTTTGTTAGATTTAAATTTCTTCCACTTTTTCACCAGAATTTTAAAAGCCATTCTGTTGTGGGTGCTGTTTGTTAGAATTCTTGTCTAAGCTTAATATCTCCTGTCTCATAAATGCTCTCTGTTCTGTAACTCTGCGTAAAAATGGTGAGGGACAGCATCTGACCTCCTCTAACTTCACAAGGGGGAAGGAGAATCAAGATCAACAACCCAATCTGTGAAGTATCTCACAACATGGATGAATCTGGAAGGCATTATGCTGAGTGAAATAAGTCAATCACGAAATGACAAGTATTGTATAAGACCACTACTGTAAAAACTCATGAAAAAGTTTACACACAAAAAAAACAATCTTTGATGGTTATGAGGGAAGGGAGGGGTGGAGATGGAAAAACACTAAATAGACAACAGATAAGTGGTAACCTTGGTGAAGGGTGAAACAGTACACAATACTGGGGAAGCCAGCACAACTTGTCCAGGGCAACGTCACGGCAGCTCCATAGACACATCAAAACTCCCTGAGGGACCAAATTACTGGGCTGAGGGCTGTGGGGACCATGGTCTCAGGGAACATCTAGCTCAACTGGCATGACATAGGTTATAAAGAAAATATTCTACCTTCTACTTTGGTAAGTAGCATCTGGGTCTTAAAAGCTTGTGAGCGGCCATCTAAGATACTCCACTGGTCTCACCCCGTCTGGAGTAAGGGAGAATGAAGAAAACCAAAGACACAAGGGAAAGATTAGTCCAAAGGACTAATGGACCACAACTACCACAGCCTCCACCAGGCTGAGTACAGCACAACTAGATGGTGCCTGGCTACCACCACTGACTGCTCTGACAGGGATCACAACAGAGGGTCCCGGACAGAGCTGGAGAAAAATGTAGAACAAAACTCTAACTCATACACACAGAAAAGACCAGACTTACTGGTCTGAGAGAGACTGGAGAAAACCCGAGAGTATGGCCCCCGGACACCCTTATAGTTCAATAATGAAGTCACCCCCGAGGTTCACCCTTCAACCAAAGATTAGACAGGCCCATAAAACAAAACGAGATTAAATGGGCACACTGGCCCAGGGATAAGGACAACAGGGCAGGTGGGGACAGGAAAGCTGGTAATGTGGAACTCAAGGTCGAGAAGGGAAGAGTATTGACATGTTGTGGGATTGGCAATCAATGTCACAAAACAATATGTGTATTGTTTAATGAGAAACTAGTTTGCTCTGTAGACATTCATCTAAAGTAAAGTAAAAAAAATTTAAAAAAAAGATCAACAGCCCAAGGTTGATTCCTAAGAGGTGGAGATCAGACATGCCTTCTCTCTCTGCCATCTTTACCAGTTCTGACACTAACTGTCCCTCCCATGGCACCCTCTACTTCTCTGCTGGGTTCAATAATTCATTGCAATGGCTACACAGAACTCACAGACAATACTCATGATTATGGAGTTTATTTGGGAAGTAGCAGGTTACAATTCAGTTCAGGAAAGCTCAGGATACAGTTCTTCCATTAGGATAGCCTCTTCCCAGTCGTGCTGCAGGCATGCCTCTGTGGCCCCGTGGCCTCTGCCCTACTCAGGCAAGTGTTACAAAGTTCTTTTAGCCCCTGCCCGTAAGTGCCCAGAAGCACCTCACTCTGCCTGTAAGCCTTGGCCGAAAGACACTGAGCTTTCTCACTCCGTGGGCTGGGAAGCCCACTGTGCAGCCTCCTGCCAGCCTCTCCTGCTGGTATCTCCTGCCATTGTTTCTCTGCCACCGCTTCTCACCTTCTCCAGCTCTCTCTCTGTCAGTAGCCTGAGTCCAGGAGCTTCTCAGAGCAGGGATTTTGGGTCCAAAGGACACTTCTGCTCCCAACTTTCCTTTCTTGGTGGTGGTGGGATCCTCTCTTTGCTCCGGAATTGGCTCTCTTTTAAGCCTAGTGGGATGGCAAAACTGACCAGTTCCCTTGGTGGGCCACAATTACCTTATTTGCACAATGCCACCCAATCACTTGGGTGTGAGTTACAAGACCATGGCGAGAAAGGCCACACAAAAGCGATTCATTGCACTGCACTCTGATGGAGTTCTCATCAGTATTACTTTTAGTACTTTTGCCAATCGTCAAGGGGCATGATGGCCAGTTATTAGCGGTGCATGGGTCATCTGGATCATTATCTGGTGGAGCAAATAAATTTGGATTTAAGATAGGTCCTTTTGACACTATCTACCTAGCAAAGCTTTCCCTTTTGTTTGTGTCTATGTTAATGATTACTCCCAACAACAATTCTGGCACCTCCTGCCTCTTAGTCCTTCCAGTTATAGGATGTAACTCTTGAGGTCTGGTGATCAGGCCAACATCAGGGGTATCCTTTATTTTAAATTTGTTTCTTGCTATTTCTGTTATAGGTCTCCTAGGCTCATTGCTCAGGAGTTCATGATTTTTTTTCTTGACCCTAATATATTACCAGAACCTATTCATTTTTTGTTAGTAATTTGAGTAATAAGTTTTAGTTTTTCTGATTCTCCATGCTCCTCTATATTAGTTAAAGTTTCTTTTGCTTTAATACTATTTTGTATGTCCCTTATTAAAAATGAAAATGCTATTATACATACATTAACGCTAGGTATAGGCAAAGAAAAATTGAAAGGTTATGGTTTAGAATGCTCGGTCAGTCATATAATATTCCTTATGCCCTATTTCCTCATAGGACAATATTGAGGTTTGGGCTTTTGTGTTTTGTGTTGATTTCAGTGTTACTTGTGCACCTTGTATCTCAGGCCCATAGTCTTATGCTGACTAGCCACTTGGATAATGATTCAAACAGATCGGGTACCCCCCGGAGAGTGGAGACTGATGCTCCTTTCATGGGGTTCTTGTTTATACTGATGAGTGGCCTAATACCATCTGTACTCAGCCTGTGACCAGTGGTCCCTGTCACAGGATTCTTTAGACTGGCAAGTGCCCTTGTGACATCTTTGCTTGACCTGTGACCAGTGGTCTCTCTTACAGGATTCTTATTTAGACTGGCAAGCACCTTTGTGGCATCTTTGCTTAAACTGTGACCAGTTTATCCTGTCATGAGAAGACTTGTTTATATATTAAGAAAATGTAATATTATCACCAGGACCAATTTAAAAGAATAGATATATTTCATAGCTGAAAACATTATATTCCAAATGGCAACATGTTCTTAACAATCTCTTCCATATTTTGAATTTTGACCTTTTCAAGGTTGTTTTTTTGTTCTTGGTGCTAATGGCAAACCAGTGCTTGCTTGAAATAACAGGCCCTTCAGTGTACTACATGGACGTGGTATTTGTGGAAACATATGCTATTTGTTTTACTTATAAGCATAAATTTAAAAGTTTTATGTGGTTCCTTTTGGGTATTTCATTATTTTAAGAAAACGTAGTATAGCTGATAGATTTTTAGTCAATCTAGGCTGGGACCTGAGATTCTGCATTTTTAACAAAGTCCCAGGTGATGCAGACGTTGGCTGGACAAAGAACCACACTTGGAGTAGCAAGGTCCCACAACAGTGAAGCACAGGCCATCTGAAAAACAAAAACCAATCCCACTGCTGTCAAGTTGATTCCAACTCATAGCAATCCCATAGTGTTTTCGAGGCTTTCAATCTTTACGGAAGCAAACTGCCACATCTTTCTCCCACATTGCTGCTGGTGGTTTTGAACCACCGACCTTTCAGTTAGCAGTCAATCACTAACCACAGAACCACCAGGGCTCCAGAGTTACTGAGAGATAAGACCATGTATCAGTATTTGTGAAAGCTCTCCAGTTGTTTCCAATATGTAGCCAGGGTTGAAAACTTCTACTTAACATCTTTTCTAAATCATTACTCTTTTTGATAACTTTGATATCTTTTACAGTGAAAAAAAAAAGAAGCCATTAGAAGAGAACGTCCACAAGTTCCCACTATATATACCCACGTAACTATATCTGTGGAGCAATGGTTAAGAGCTATGGTCAGCTACAGCTGCTAACCAAAAGGTCGGCAGTTCGAATCCAGCAGCCATTCCTTGGAAACCCTATGGGGCAGTTCTACTCTGTTCTATAGGGTTGCTATGAGACGGAATTAACTCGACAGCAATGAGCTTGGTTTTGTATGGTAACTATATCTGCGTCCATGGTTCAAATGTGTATCTTGCTACCATACATGAACTTTTCTTGTTCCAGTCTAAGGCCAACCCCACCACTTGTGACCTAGATCTCACCCCTTCTCACCAAGTTGAGGGCATTGTTCCAGAAATTCTTTCTACTCTGTAGTGACCCCCTTAACCCCTTCCTTTGTGAATTATTTCTATTAACATATAAAAGTGCTGTCATTTCTCCCCTCTTAAGAACAAACAAATCTTGATCCCACCTTCCCTTCCAGCTACAGTCCTGTTTCAAGGAGGTTACAATAGAAGGAATTGTCTATTCTCACTGCCCCACAATTTTTCTTCTCTCATTCTCTCTTGAACCTACTCCAATCAGGCTTTGCCTTCTCCATTCCACCAAAACTGCTCTTGTCAAGAACATCCATAGTTTCGGCATTGCTAAATCTGGTAGTCTGTTTCTACTTCAACTGTGGAGTCCCTGGGTGTGCAAATTGTTCAGCTGCTAATCAAAAGTTTGGAGGTTGGAGTCCACCTAGAGGTGCCTTGACAGAAAGCCTAGCTGTATACTTCTGAAAAATCAGCCGTTGAAAACTCTATGGAGCATAGCTCTACTCTGACAAACATGGGGCTACTGTGATTTGGAAATGACTCAATGGCAATTGGTTTACTTCAACTGTGGTCTTAGGACAAGCAAAAAGTGTCATCACCCAGGAGCTTGGAAGAAATTCAGAATCTGTATTCAGATCCCTGATTTGTATGCACATCTAAGCTTGAAAAGCACTCCAGTAGTAAATTTTCAGACCTCGTTCTACTTACCAGCAGCATTTGACACAGCTGATCATGTGTCCTTGAAAAATTTTCTGTCCTTGGCTTTCAGGATACCATATTCTGCTGGATTTCCTTGGAATGCTCCTTTGCTGGTTTCTCCCAATGTTCCTGATCTTTAAACAAGAAAGTGCTCCAAAGGCTCAGGCTTTGGACCACTTTTCTTCTTCCATCTTTACTTTTATCCTTCTGATCTCCTGGTTTTAATACCATTTATATAAATGATGACCAATTTATATCACCAGCCCTGACCTTGGTCCTGAATTCCAGGCTCATGTATACAAGTGTCTCTGCAACGTCTCTGCTGGATAGCTAATAGCTATCTCAAATTTAACATATTCATAACTGCATTTCTGATAACTTCTTCCTCCATCCATGGCCCCGGCCCCTCTAAACCTGCTCTTCCCATCATTTTTTCCATTCTCTGCTAATAGCAATTTCCTTCCTCCACTTGCTCAGGTCTAAAACTTCAGCATCATCTGTGCTCTTTCTTTCACACCATCCATCAGCTCTACTTTAAAAATATATCCAGAATCCAACCACTTGTCTCAACTTCTATTCAATCTCACTACAATAGCCTAACTTCTTCCTTTGACCTTTTCATTTTATTCTCAGCACAGCAGTCAGAGTGAGCATTTAAAAATGGAAGTCAGAGTGTGTCTCTCCACTGCTCAGAGCATTGCCTTCTCATTCAGAGTAAAAGCAAGTGACATAATGACTAGTAAGTACATAGTGACATAATGACTACTTTTCTGTGCCCCTTGTCTCTGATCTCCCACTACTCTCTCCCTAGTACTCTCTGCTTCAACAACAGTATCCTTATTGTTCCTTGAACAGGCCAGGTATGCTCCCACCTCAAGGCCTTTGAATCTGCTTTTCATTCTGCCAGAAAGCCCTTCCTACAGATACTTAACTTGGCTCACTCTTCATCTTCTGCAGGTCTTTCTTCAAATGTCACTTTCTCAGGGAAACCTTTTGTCTTAGTCATCTAGTGCTGCTATAACAGAAATACCACACGTGGATGGCTTTAACAAAGAGAAATTTATTTTCTCACAGTCTAGTAGGCTGGAAGTCCAAATTCAGGGCGTCAGTTCCAGGGGAAGGCCTTCTCTTTCCACTGGCTCTGGAGGAAGATCCCTGTCTTCAATCTTCCCCTGCACTGGGAGCTTGTCCGTGCAGGAAACCTGGGCCCAAAGGACACGCTCTGCTCCGGGCACTGCTTTCTTGGTGGCATGAGGTCCCCAATTCTCTGTTTGCTTCCCTTTCCTTTTACCTCTTGTAAGATAAAAGGTGGTGCTGGCCACACTCTAAGGAAGCTCCCTTTACATTGAATCAGGGATGTTACCTTAGTAAGGGTGTTACAATTCCACCCTAATCCTCTTTAACATAAAATTACAATCACAAAATGGAGGACAACCACACAATACTGGCCTAACCAAACTGACACATATTTTTGGGCGGACATAATTCAATCCATGACACCTTTCTTAACCACTTTGTCTAAAATCACAACAGAACCCCCTCCCAAGAGTTCCTGTTCCCTTTTCTTGCTCTTCTTGTTAGCACTTATCACTATCTAAAATCATACTATTTATTCTTGTTATCTCACTTCTGTCTCCTCCAGTAGAATTTAAGCTGCATGAGTGCCGAGGTTTTTGCCAGTTTTGTTCACTGGTGTATCTCTGGCATCTAGACCCATGCCTGTCACAACGTAGGTGTTCAATGTATTTTTTGTTGAATGAATGGATAAATGAATGAATGATGGAATCCTTTACAGCAGTGAAAATTTATGAACTCTGCGTAAATAAAGATTGATGAATCTAAAAGTGTTAATATTGAGCAAATAAGTCACAGAAGAACATGTATAGGAAATTCTGATTATTTAAAGATCAAAAACCTGCAAGTGTAAACCCTTATTGTTTACGGACTCATATACATGGGGTAACCATCAAGTCAAGCAAGAGAATGCTTAACACAATTCCAGAAAATGACTGGGGAGCATTGTGGACGAGGCTTCTAAGATTCTGGTGAAGTTATCTTTTGGAAGCAGTGTTGCGTATGTGGGTATTTGATTATTCTTAAACTGTAACTATGCATACATTTTCTTCTGTGTATAGCACACTTTGTAATTACTTAAAAAAAATAGTCATAACGAGTGTTGGGAGCTACGGCGCACTAATCTTCCATAGGCATCTAAATTTGGGTGTTGTCTTTTCAAATCATCTTGCCTGTAAACAAAACAAGTCGCCGGCTGACTTAGGTGGCATTGACAGCACTTGGGAATTCTGCATGTTGGAGGAAAACCTCTGCCTTACTTCTACGTAAGCCCTCCCTGCCACTGCAGCCCCGACTCGGACAGCGCTCTTCCCCACAAAACGCGAGAGCTTGCGAGGGGCAAGGATGCTCATTTCCCAGAAGTCGCCGCGCCGCCCCCTGGGATGCGTAGGCGGCGCGGGGTCCGAGGCATGCCGGGAGTCGTAGTGTTAGTGGCGTTCGGGGGATCTGCGGGGACAGCTCGCCGCCTTTCAGCGGGCTTGTTTCGTGGGTGATCCTCCTTCCGCCAGGGCGACCCATCTAGGGCTGAGAAGCTCCCAGCTGCCTCTTCCGGGCCGTGGTCCGAGCCAGCGCCTCTTTGTCTGCATGAGGCGGCGTGCGGAGCCTCGGCGGGGAGCGGCGAGGCGTCTGTGACAGGCCCAGCGCAGCACGGGGACTCGCGCGGTCACCGGGGAGACGGCCACGCGGCCAGTCGGTCAGGAGGCGCGCGGTCGCGTGCGGGCCCAGGCCGCTGTCGCCTGTGCGGCCTCGCGCGGACGCGGGCCGGGAGCGCTCCTGCCAGGTGAGCTGGGGGTGCGTCTATGGCTGGGCCTAGTATGGGCGCCTGAGCCTTTTGTGGCTGTTTTTTTCTCACCCCTCGTTAGATTTCTAAGTGAGACAGAAATAATAGAAACAGACAACAGAAGCCAGTACTTACAGAGAACTTGACGTGTGTCAGGCACTAGTCTAGCGCCTTAAATGAATTAACACATTTAACCTTCAAACAACTGATAGATTGGCTATACGATTATTGTCCCCATTTTACAAATGAAGAAACTGGGGCACAGAGTGGCCAAGTAATTTACCGACTTGAATTTGGACTCAGGCGAAGATTCCCTTCCAGCTTCTACTGTTTACCATTTTTGTGACTTTGGGCAAGTGCCTGTTTCTCAGTCTCACATCTGTAAAATGGGGTAGCAGTACTTGTAAGTTGTGAAAGATTATAAATAACACATGAAAAGCACCCAGGATTGCGGGTGGAGAAAGTGCGCATCATATAGCTCTACCGTTACTTCTACAACAGCTTCCCTCTCACTAGCTAAGAGTGCCCAGCTGGAGATTAGGCAGCATACTCAGCATGCAGTGCTCTCAGCCAGATGCTGCACTGTCAGAAGCTTCCTGCAATCGGCCCAGGCAGCTGTGGCCAAAGCCCTTCCCTGATACTTGTCAGGCTTCTCCAGTTGCCCTCATACCTTGCTCTCTGTAAGGCACGTGGGGTTCCTGCCCTTCTCAATTGGCGTGTTTGTATCAGGGTGGGGAAAACTAGTTCTAGCTGTGGATACTGTAAGAGGTGGCACCTGTGGATTTGTATTTAGGGAGCAGAGCAACAGTCTGGCCTGTGTGTTTGGTGGGAGAGGGGATGGAGACTGGCAAATTGTCTTAGAGCTGCATTGGCTTTAGAAGCCCTCTTTTTACTTGGATTGGATTTTTTATGTGGGGTGGCTTTGTTGTGACCTGATGGACATTATAGATGGTTGTAATTTGCCCTCCCCAAGCCGTCCCTTGACACCAAAGTTCCTCATAACATCATTTTCCTCTGCAGACCTGCATTGGCAGCCCTCTGCTCTCCCTTGACAGGAAAAATAAGAAGGAAGGAATGGCCATGGACTTGCTACCTGCACAGGTGACAGTAAGTGAAGCTTGTCTTTTTCATGAATTGCCTTCTGTGTTCAGAGATGGTGGACATGTTTCCATTCTTTGTCCAGGGACTTTTCTATCTGATTTCTCTGTGGAGACTCCAGAGCCTCTCAAGTTTTTCCCAGGATCCTGGGCTTATTGCGAGGCTGTGAGGAATGTGCTTCCTTTGGCCCCACTCTCATGTCACCCCAGACTCACTTCTTGACAAAAAATTGAATCAGCTGTGAACATACGCTTCCTACTACAAAAAGTGCTTGGTGATAAGTATGGAGTATTAGACGTAGCCTGTCTCTTCACAGAGGTTATAGTCTTACTTAGGACAAAGACATGGGAGGGCCAAAGATGTCTCTCAGCAAACATTTATTGAGCACCTACTATGTATGGGATACTGTGCAAGGCATGGGGATACAAAGGGGAAAGATGTTATTTCTGTCTTTGAGGAGCTCATGGCGCTATTCTTAGAAAACTGATTAAATGTCCAAGAAGATTCAGGGAAAACATCCTAGAAACAGTCATTTTGAGCTGATTTTGAAGGTCAGGACTGATTCGTGATTAGAGAAGACTAAGGACATCCCTGAAGGAGTTCACCTTGGCTCAGGCTCTGTGGCTGGCACCAGGGAGGACAGAGGGCTGGGGCCTTTCCCTAGGTTTTCATTCTTCTTTAGGAATTCCTCTCCCTAGTGCACTTGTGATGTTAAGCTGTCTAAATTTCGCTCTTACCTGTCCAACCAATGCCTCCATCTCCTTCTCTGATTCTTTTTTTTTTCCCCCGGCTACTTCAGACTGCCCTCCTGGGCCCTTTTCTGTCCTTTCCCCTTTGAGGATACATTTTCATTACTTTATCCCTCACCTTTCTAAGGATTTTTCCCAAATTTCTGTTCTTAGGCCTGGTCTTTTTCCTGAAGCTCCAGTTGGTCATTCCCAAGCCTTTATTAAACATTTCCACGTGGAAGTCCCATCTTTCCTCCCATACCAGTTGCCTTTCCTGATTGCCTCCTTCTGTGGATTTTCCATTCTGCCATACCCAAAGCCTCTAGAGTATAATCTCTGACTCCCCTGTTTTTCATTGACTACTTTTTCAGAAAGCAATGCTAGCTGACTGATTAAAAATATGACTCTGGAATTTGACTGTTGTTGTTGGGTGTGGTTGAGTCAAGTCTGACTCATAGTGACCCATGTGACAGAGTAGAACTGCTCCATAAGGTTTTCTTGACTGTAATCTTTACAGAAACAGATTGCCAGGTCTGCATGGGTTCAAATCCAAGCTATGGTTATGACCTTGGGCAAACTATTTATCTCTATCTGCCTCATTTCCTCATTTGTGAGCAGGGCTAATAATACACCTCATAGAATTGGTGTGAACATTAATAACAGTAGTAATTACAAACACATTTACTGTGTACCAGGTACTGTGTATTACTCTGTGCAAAATATTTTTTTCATATCTTAACTCATTTAATCCTTATAAGAGTACTCTTAATATCTGCATTTTATAGATGAGAACACTAAGGCACAGAGAAGCAAGTAACTCGCTCAAGGTCATGCAGTTGGCTTTTAAACCCATACTAAGCAGTTTATACTGTCAGCATTATGCTCCAAGAAAGTACATGTGAAGGGCTGAGAACAGTGCTTGATACATGAGTGTCAATAAATGCACTTGCTAGTATCATCATCAGAATCATGAGTAGCAACACTATTTTAGGACCTGTCAAAATTTGGGATGACTGTCTTCACTAGAAAGAGCGCTGGTGGCACAGTGGTTAAAGTGCTTGGCTGCTAATCGAAAGCAGTTCAAACCTACCAGCAGCTCTGTAGGTGAAAGATGTGGCAGTCTGCTTCCGTAAGGATTTACAGCCTTGGAAACCCTATGGAGCAGTTCTACTCTGTCCTTACAGGGTCCCTGTGAATCAGAATAGACTTAATAGCATGGGTTTGTTTTTTTTTGTTTCTCCTCACTAGGCTAGACTTTACTTTGATTCTTTAATTACTAGGAGATGAACATTTCAGGAAACCAAGAGATAAAGACCAGCCAAACTGCAGTGCAAAGCAATAGGCAGCTACTTCCTGGGCTCCTGTCTGCCCAAAGGTAGGACTCTTCACTGTCTGACCTTTCCATCACCCCTAAGCTGGAGAGACTGACTTGTTTTAGCTAAGGGCAGATGTAGAGGAGTTTGTTTGCAACCCAGAGCCAGTTTTTTTCTGGACAGCTAATTCAGTGTGTAAGGAGCCCTAGTGGTGCGATGGTTAAGTGTTCGGCTGCTAATTGAAAGGTCAGTGGTTTGAACTCAACAGCCACTCCATGGAAGAAAAGACCTGGTGATCTGCTTCTCTAAAGATTACAGCCTTGGAAACCCTATAGAGCCGTTCTACTCAGTCACATTGGGTCACTATGAGTTAGAATTGCCTTGACGGCACACAACAACAACAATTCAGTATGTAACCCTTTTGATCAAATCTCCTTGGAACCTGAGGTGACTTATTACCCCATTACAAGTCTCTTTGGTCTCAATACCCTATTTGAATCTTTTCAATGATAATATCCAATCTCAACTTCTTTCATTACTCAGGACACTGAGGGACAAATTTCTGTCTGCTGTCTATTAGAAACATTAAACAGCAAGCAAGCATAATCTTTGGAAAAAGTAGGGTCTTCACAGATTTTAAAACTATTCTGTTTCATCATATAGTTATATTCTGGGAAAAAGATACATGGAACTTGATGTTGATTGCTTATAGTTTGTTAATTACTTTTTTTCTACGATCAAGTAGTACTTTTTTTTGTATTGTCACTACTGTTTAAAAACTAATCTTTATTTTTATATCAGTTTTAGATTTAGAGAAAAATTGCCAAGATAATACAGAGAGTTACCACATACCCTGAACCCAGTTTCTCCTATTATTTACATTATATTACATTATTATATTAATATGATACATTTGTTATAATTAATAATGAACCAATATTGACACATTATTATTAACTAAAGTCCATACTTGGTTCAAATTTCTTTAGTTTTTACATAATGCCCCTTTTCTGTTCCAGGATCCCATCCCAGGATACCTTATAACATTTAGTTGTCATCTGTCATTGGGCTCCTCTTGGCTCTGACAGTTTCCCAGACTTTCCCTGTTTTTGATGACCTTGACAGTTTTTGAGGAGTACTGGTTGTCTATTGGGATTTGTGTGATGTTTTTCTCTTTATTAGTCTGAGGTTATGGGTTTTTGGAAGGGAAACCACAGAGGTAAAGTGCCATTCTCATTACATCATATCAAGGGTAATGTGACTTATCACTCTTGGTGTTGACCTTGATCACCTGATTGATCTTTGTCATGTTTTTCTACTGTAAATTTACTCTTTTTTTTTTCTACTTTTCAATACTGTACTCTTTGGAAGGAAGTCACTGTACATATCCTGCACTTAAAGAGTGGGATGTTATGCTTCACCTTCTTGAGGGTTGAGTATCTACATAAATTATTTGGAAGTCTGCATAGAGGATTTGTCTCTTTTCCCCCATTTATTTAGTCGATCATTTATTTCAGTATTTATTTTTTACCTTGGGTTATAATTCAGTACTACTTCAGTTTGTTGCTCAAATTGTTCCAGCTTTGGCCGTTCGGAGCTTTTTCAGTTGGCTGTTTTGTCCCTTTGACATACCTGCATCAATGTGTTTGTGTGTGTGTTAACACTTCCTTACTTTCTGTCACTACCAGATGCTCCAGGCTTATCTTGTATATTTCTTGGCTGAGTCCTAGAATCGGCGATTTCTCCAAGGAGCCCTGATTTTATATATTGAAGAATGGTATTAGAAAACAAGATGCAGGCCCTAGGTTTGCTCATTTCAACTGGGATGTCTTCACTTTCAGACTTTCTCAGCTGAGAGAGCAAGGGAATATATGTGTACACTAACCTGTGTATGTAAATATGGATTTTTCTATATGTAACCGTTATATCTATATTAAGCTAAATGTGAGTTCATGCTGCTATCTCCAACTCTTACCCATTACCACAGGGATCATTCTAGCCTCCTTTTCTTCCTTATCTGCAAACTCCTATTCCAGCAGTGATAAATCTGGCTCTTAGCATCTACCATCCATTTATTAACTGTTCAATTCAGCTATACATGTATAGTAGTATCTGAATTGCTAACCCATTTTCCTGTAACCTCATGGGGAACATCTTTATCAACCAGAGTACAGTGCTTTTGTACAGCTCCTTTTGTCTTTAGTCTTACAGATTCTATTCATCTTCAAAATAAATCAGCTCCTTTTCCCTTACCCTCTTCAGTGAGGTTTATACATTTGTAATACAATTTGATTCTTTTGTCACAATCCATCCTGCAATCCCCTGACCTCCTATAAATGCTGTTTTAAAAATTTGCATACATTAAGGTTCAATCTTTGTGCTGTAAAGTTCTATGGATTTGACAAATGCAGTGTCAAATTATTATATTTCACTACCCTAAAAAATCACTTGTGCTTCACCTATTCGAGACCCGTTCTTCCCCCTTCCTGAAACCCTGGCAACCATTGATTTTTTTACACTATATATCAATCAAAGTAGCCCTGTTGGTGCAGTGGTTAAGTGCTTGGCTGCTAAACAAAAGACTGGCAGTTTGAACCCACCCAGCAGCTGTGTGGGAGAGACACCCTGCAACCCACTTCCTTTTTAGATTACAGCCTAGAAAACCCTATGGAGGAGTTCTACACTGTCATATGGAGTCACTGTGAGTCAAAAATGGACTCGATGGCCCCTAACAGTGACATATGTCAATCATACTTCTTTTTGTTTTTAGTGATTGTCTTACAGTATCGCAATATACATTTACAACTAATCTAAGTTCATCTTCAAATAAAGCTATACCATTTCACAGGTAGTGCAGTTACCTTACAGCAGACTTTTCCTAATTCCTCCCACCCATCCCTTCTGACACTGCTGTCGTTAATTACACTCATCCATATGCTATGATCACCTAATACACTGTTACTATTACTACTTTAAACAGATCAATTAAGAATAAGAAAAATAAAAGATTTTATTTTACTTCCATTTATTCCTTCTCCAAGGAGCCCTGGTGGCACAAAGTTTAAAGCACTTGGCTGCTAACTGAAAGATCAGTGGTTCGAACCCACCCAGCGGGTCCACAGGAGAAAAGACCTGGCAATCTTCTCTGGTAAAGTTTACAACCTAGGAAACCCTCTGGTACAGTTCTACTCTGTTACATTGGGTCACTATGAGTTGGAATCAACTTGACGGCACGCAGCGGCAACATTCCTTCTCCAGTGCTCTTACTTTATGTAGATTCAAGTTTATGACCAATTTATCATTTTTTCTCTCTGAAGAACTTTTTTTTAAATTTTTTTTATTGTGTTTTAAGTGAAAGTTTACAGTTCAAGTTAGTCTCTCATATAAAAATTTATACATAGTTTTGTGACCCTAGTTGCTCTCCCTGTACTGTGACAGCACACTCTTCCTTTCCACCCCGGATTTCCCGTGTCTATTCAGCCAGCTCCTGACCCTCTCTGCCTTCTCATCTCACCTCTAGGCGGGAGCTGCCCATTTAGTCTCATGTATCTACTTGAGGTAAGAAGCACACTCTTCACAAATATCATTTTATGTCCCATAGTCCAGTCTAACCTTTGTTTGAAGAGTTGGCCCCGGGAATGGTTTTAGTTTTGGGCTAACAGAGAGTCTGGGGGCCATGTCTTCCAGGTCCCTGAAGAACTTCACGAACACTTTGTATAGAGCAGGTCTGCTGGTGAGGAATTCCATCAATTTTTGTTTCCCTGAGAAAGTCTTTATCCTTTTTGAAGGATTTCACTGGATATAGAATTCTAGTTGGTATTTTTATGTTGTTTGTTTTGTTTTTTAACACTAAATATTTCACTCTGTTCTTGCATGGTTTCTGATGGGAAAATTTGCTGTAATTCTTATCCATGTTCCTCTATAGTTAAGATGTTAGTTTTGTTTTATTTTATGGCTTCTGTCAAGATTTTTTTTTTTTCCTTTGCTTTTCTGTAGTTTGAATATGATATGCTTACATGTAGATTTTTGGTATTTATCCTGCTTGGTATTCTCTCAGCTTCCTGGGACTGTGGTTTGGTATCTGTTATTAAGTTTGGAAAATTCTAAGCCATTACTCAAATATTTCTTCTGCTCTCCTCTGTCCTCTTCTGGTAATTCAGTTACATAGCAATTTTGAATGATCAAGTAGAGTTGTATTTTTTTTTTTAATTAATTAGTTTTTTTATATTTTATTGTACTTCAGGTGAAGGCTTACAGAACAAATAGTTTCTCATGAAACAGTAGTACACATGTTGTTTTATG
>NW_004444117.1:2036771-2038915 GCF_000243295.1 Trichechus manatus latirostris
GTTTTAGTTCTGGGCTGATAGAGAATCCAGGGGCCATGCTTTCTGGGGTACCTCCAGTCTCAGACCATTAAGTCTGGTCTTCTTACTAGAATTTGAGTTAGAATATATTCTTAAAACATGATCAAAACTTGTCTCTGAGAAATAGGATTTAGTATCACTTACCTTTTTCTTTTTTCTTTCAGGTTTTTTCTGATTTTTCTGAAATGATTATGTATAATTTGTATTCTTTTTAAGAAGCGAATGAAGATTAAAAAGAAAAAGGATGTCAATTTGCAGAAACTGTTCTAAGGTGCAGTGAGATGGGACTGGAAAGGTAGAATATGCGCTTCTCATGAGGGATTATTCTGCTGATAGCAGCAAGAAGCTTTGCCAGTTGGCTTCTACTGAAATATTGCTCTTTCTACCATCCCCACCATTCTTGCAATTCAGGCATATTTGACATAGTTCCAAAGCTTCTCTCTGTAAGGCTCTCTTTCTGTGATCTCTAAGTTATGGAGGAGGTGGTCCCTAAGCCTGCAATGAGGGCTGGGCACACACAGTATCCCTGTGCCCGTGGCTGCGTATGGCTCCAAACACCCAGATCACCAGTTCCAGTCTCAGCAGAGCCACGCAACTCTTCTCATAGAAACCAGAACCCACCCTAGAAATTAAGTAAATATGGAGTTTACAATAAGCAGATACTTTGTGACTGCTTAATGACTAAACCACGTTCCTTTGGGGAACTCTCCTTTTTTTGAGTCTTAGTAGGAGTCGGACCTCACCTCACATGCTAGCAGCTGAAACCACCAGATACTTGATTTCTCAAACTCCCTTACAGATAAAGGTACACACATGTGAGTAAACTTCGCCGATCAGTTGTACCCACCCCAGACTTGGAATCAGGACCTAGGGATGCAAAGAATCAGGAACGATGTAGAGTGCACTCTGATGGTTGGTGGCAGCAGACATGGCATTGAGTTTCTAGAGGAAGAAAGAGGAACAGTGCAGCAAAAGCAGTGTTTGTCTAGCAGCAGCAGGGGTGATGGTAAAGCTGTACCATCTACTTTTCCATGACAGTAGTGACAGTATTCTCACCAGTCTAGTTTTCCAGTGTGATGGTAACTGTGGTCCAGATGTTGCCTGACCTCACCTGTTTCTGCTCATTTTCCAAGCCTAGTTCTGTGACCCTCCCATTGATGCAGGAGCTACCCAGTACCTTTTAAATAAATTCCTTTTTTTTGTAAATGAGCCAAAGCCAGTTTCTGTTGTTTGAAGCCTAAGAAACTTGACAGATACACTTCTAAAACCACCTGCTGAAACCCAGATTCTCAGCTTGCATCTGTAAAATATAGCTTGGACTATCCATGTTTCTAAACGGGGACACTGCTAGCATTTTAGTTAGAGCAGTCTTTCATTGTGCAGGACTGCCTTGTGCACTGCCGGATGACTAGCAACCCTAACCCCTTCCCAGTAGCACATGCCCTAATCATTGTGACAAGCAAAAACACCCTCACACATTTCCAAACTCATCCGGATGGGGTGGAGTGGGGTCAGGGTGAGGTGATACCCTCCTCTCCTGAGAATAACTGGACTAGATGATTAACAAGATGTTTTTCAGGTCTATAGTTCTAGGATTCTTTTTTAAAATTTATTTCTTATTATTTCATGAGCTTGCCTAGATTCACTGATGAGTGTTTTGTAATACATGGTGTTTTTGGTTGTTTTAATTTTCTAAAAGTGTATTTTAGATGAATGTTTACAGAACAAATAGTTTCTCATTAAACAGTACACATATTGTTTTATGACATTGGTTAACAGCCCCAGGACATGTCAACACTCTCCTTTCTCAAACTTGGGTCCCCGGTTACCAGCTTTCCTGTCCCGTGCTGCCTTCTAGTCCTTGTCCCTGGGCTGTTGTGCCCCATAGTCTCATTTTGTTTTATGGGTCTGTCTAATCTTTGGCTGAAGGGTGAACCTCGAAAGTGACTTCAGTACTGAGCTAAAAGGGTGTCCGAGGACCATACTCTCAGGGTTTCTCCAGTGTCTGTCAGGCCAGTAAGACTGGTCTTTTTTTGTAAGTTAGAATTTTGTTCTACATTTTTTTCCAGCTCTGTCTGGGACCCTCTATTGTGATCACTGTCAGAGCAGTCGGTGGTAGCTGGGCA
>NW_004444117.1:2040303-2041390 GCF_000243295.1 Trichechus manatus latirostris
TGTATTAGGGCCTCTAGTGTTGATCCTGTTTTTTCTTCTATGAACTTTATAGTTTTTCGCTTTATATTTAGGTCTTTGATCCATTTTGAATTCGTTTTTGTATATGATGTGAGACATGGGTCCTGTTTCTTTTTTGTGTAGATGGACATCCAGTTTTGCCAGCACAATTTGTTAAAAAAGACTTTCTCTTCCCCACTTGATGGACTTTGGGCACTTGTCTAAGATCAGGTGACCATAGGTGGATAGATTTACATCTAGGTCTCAATTCTGTTCCATTGGTTAGTGTATCTGTCATTGTACCAGTACCAGGCTGTTTTGACTTCCGTACCTGTATAGTGGGTTCTGAGGTCAGGTAGTGTGAGTCCTCCTACTTCAGTCTTCTATTTCAGTAGTGCTTTATTTATGCGGGGCATCTTCCCTTTCCATGTAAAGCTTATGATTAGTTTTTCCATCTCTTTAAAGAATGTTGTTGGTATTTGGATCCAGATTACATTGTATTTGTAAATTGCTTTGGGTAGAATTGTCATTTTTACAGTGTTGAGTCTACCTATCCATGAGTGTGGTATATTTTTTTCCATTTATGAAGATCTCTTTTGGTTTCTTGCAGCAGTATTTTGTAGTTTTCTTTGTATAGGTCTTTTACATCCCTGGCTAGATTTATTCCTAAGTACTTTGTCGTTTTAGAGGCTATTATAAATGATAGTTTTCCTGATTTCCTTTTCATCATTCTCTTTATCCGTGTATAGGAATCCAACTGATTTTTGTTTGTCTTATATTCTGCTGCTTTGCTGAATATTTCTATTAGTTCCAGTAGTTTTCTCGTGGAGTCTTCTGGGTGTTCTATGTACAGTATCATAACATTTGCAAATAGGAACAGTTTAACTTCTTCATTACCAATTTGGATGCCCTTTATTTCTTTTTCTTGCCTTATTGCTGTAGCTAGAATTTCCAGCACAGTGTTAAATAGGAGTGGTGATAAAGGGCATCCTTGTCTTGTTCCTGTTTGCAAGGGGAATGTTTTCAGCCTCTCTCCATTGAGAATGATGTTGGCTGCTGGTTTTGCATAGATGCCCTTTATTATGTTGAG
>NW_004444117.1:2043864-2045923 GCF_000243295.1 Trichechus manatus latirostris
CAATTTTTTTCTTTCAAGGTTTTATATATGTCATCCTATTGCCTTTTAGCCTTCATGGTTTCTGCCAAGTAATCAGAGTTTAGTCTTTTGTTTCTCCTTTGTATGTGACTTTTCGTTTTTCTTGAGATGCTCTCAGGATTCTTTGGTTTTATCGAGTGTGATTATGATATGCCTTGGTGATTTCCTTTTGGGGTCTATCCAATATCGGGTTCATTGAGCTTCTTGGATGGTCATCTTTTCATCTTTCATGATATTGGGGAAGTTTTCTGTCAGCAGTTCTTCAGTGAGCCTGTCTGTGTTTAGTTTTTTTCACCTGTTCAGGAACTCTGATCACTCGAAAATTTTTGCTCTTGATTGTATCCCACAAAATTCTCAGGTTGTCTTTATTTTTGTTCATTATTTTTTCTGCTTTTTCCTCAGAGTTGTATCCAAGTGTTTGTCTTCAATTTCGCTGACCCTGTTTTCCGTTGTTTGAAACCTGCTCCTCAGCTCTTTTGAGACTCTGTCGATTTATGAAATCTTGTTGTTTATCTTTTGGATTTCTAATTGTTGTTTTTGTTTGATTTCTAGTTGTGAATTTATTTTGGCATTTTGTTCCTGTATTGTTTTCCTGAATTTTTCAATTTTTTGGTTTATATTTTCCATGAATTTGTCTATTTTTTCCTCATTTTTGTCTGCTTTTTGCTTCAATTCTTGGATAGCTCTGAATATTAGAGATTTGAATTCTCTATCAGGTAGAGAATCTTTCTTCTACTGGAAAATCATCTGATGATTTATTTTGGATGCCTACTGTAACCATTATATCTTTTTTTTTAATGTTTTGATATTATCTGTTGTCTTCGAGATTTCAGTAGTTATTTTCTTCGTTTATTGTAGATATATCTGTTTTATCATGGTTTTTTGTTTTATTTGGTTATGTCTGAGCACACGGGCTGTGTGTTCTTTGTTGTCTGCTCATCTGTGGGCATGATACTTTTCGCCTCCTTGTCCAATGGGCAGGGTCAGTCACTCAGTTATGGTGCAGTGGGGCAGGTCCAGCTGAAGGGGGTTTGCTGGGATGGGTTGTTTGTGGCACATCCTAGGGCTGACAGGGTGGGCCGGGAATCAGTGCAGGGCAGGTTCTGGTAGGTCGTGCCTGTGCTGCTAGGGTTTTGATGTTCAGCACATGGTGCAGGTAGGCGGGAAGAAGGGGGTGGATTGTGATGTGTGGAGCTAAGATGGTTATGGGAAAGAACAGAGAGAAAAAAGAGAGAACAGCTATAAACAAAGAGAAAAAAGTGCTAAAGGATCTTGTCGTTGGAGTGGAGAGATGAGGCACTGAGAAATAGAGAAAAACAAAAAGGATAAACAAAGTATTAAAGAAAATAAATAAAAATTAGAGAAGAAAAGCCCCCAGGGATCCCACTGATGAAGCTGCGAAGAATGGGGAAGTGGCTCCCAGGCCGCGAATTACAGCCTGGCTAGAAGAGGTAGACTGTCACACAGTACCAGCTATTCAGGAGACAGGAAGAGAATGTAAGTACAGAGAGCTGAGAAAATGAGAAATGACAAAAGACAGAAAGGGACAAAGAGGAAAAAGAAAACAAAAAAAGAAAAAAATGCTCCTAGGAATCGGAAGTAGCTCCCAAGCCACACAGTACTGCCCAGCTAGAAGGGGCTCTCAAGCAGAGAAAAGAAAAAGAAAACAAAGAAACAAATCAAAAGAGATCAAATAAAAACAAAAAAGCCCCGGGGATCCCACCAGCATGGCAGCGAGGGCCGGGAGTAGTTCCCCAGTTATGTGGTGTTTCACAGCCTTTCAGGAGGAAGCAAAGATGGTACACGGAGCCAGGTATTTTAGAGAAATTAGGGGGAGGTGGTGAGAGGTATGGAAGAAACCAAGAGAAGCAGAAAAAAGCAACACCAGGAACAAATAAATGGCACTCAGGGAGCCGGCCAATGTGGGTGGGTGGAATCCAAGCAGCACAGGGCTGAGGTCAGTGCATCCTGGCCAAGAGACTCTGGCCCCAGGAAGCAGAGGAGGCCAAGTGGGGGTGAAGAAGGGTGTAGGGTGGGAAAG
>NW_004444117.1:2046301-2049330 GCF_000243295.1 Trichechus manatus latirostris
AGGTCCTATATACTTGCAAGGTTCTTGCATTCTATGTAAGGTGGTCTACGATTACCTCTAAGTAGATTATAAATAGCTAAAAACTTAATGATTTTTAGAGCAACCGCTGAAAATGCAGAGATATAGCTTAGAAGTGATTAGATAAGTTTTAAATTTAAATAGATAAATTTTAAAATGGAATTTAAAAATAGTTCTTAAAAATAACACACACTGTAAAAAAAAAAAAAAGTAAGCCTAATGGAATGTATAAACTACCTATCTCCACAAATACCAGAGAATAATTACGGCTAATAGTTTATTGTCTTTTCTTCCAGATATATTTGTAGGTACATATGTATATGGCAATACAGAATTGTTGAACAAATGTAAATTGTTTTGCAGCTAGCTTTTTCATATTTATCTACAATATATCATGGTCAAACTCCAACGTCAGGACATACAAATCTACCTCATTGTGTTTAATGGCCATATTACATTTCATAGAGTGAATGTGCCATAATTTACTTATTCTTTTTCTTATTGATCTATATTGTAGGCTGTCTTTAAATTTCCACCGTTATCTTCCTACTGCTGTTATAACAAACTATCACAAACTTAGTGGCTTAAAACGACACAGGTTTATTCTCTTACCAGTTCTGGAAGTCAGGCCTAAAGCCAAGGTGTCGGCAGAGCTGGTTCCTTCTGGAGGCTCTGAGAGGAGAATGTTTCCTTGCTTTTTTTAGCTTAAGGTGGCCACCTGTATTTCTTGGCTTGTGGCACCTTTCCTCTGTCTTCAAAGCTTATTGCTTCCCTCCCTGCTTCTGGTATCACATCACCTTGCCCTCTCCTGACTCTGACTTCTCCCATGTCCTAATTTGAACACATCTGCAAAGTTCTTTTTGCCATATAAGGTAACATTTGCAGGTTCTAGTGATTAGGATGTGGACAGACTTGGGGTTTATTATTCAGCCTACCACACCATTAACTTATAGGTAATGTTGCTGTAAACATCCTTGAACAAACATCCCTACCACTTCTGTGATTATTTCTGTAGTAGAATCCTGGAAGTAGAATTGCAAGTTCAAATTGATACAGCTTTTACGTATTGATAGATTCTGAATAAAATACCTACCAAAAAGCACTGCACCAATTTTTACTTTCTTCATCTCTTTTATACAGCAGTTGCCACCCATCTGCCCAGCCCATGCTCTCTTACATTTTGGGGTTTTACTTGGGTTGTCTTGGAAGAACTTACTTTTAAACAAATTCCCTCTTGCACCTAGATAGTCTTGCAAGGTCTTTGGTTTTTTAATTTTCATGATCAGTGGAAATCCATCTGAGGGTATATCTTAGAAGTCTATCTGAATTCAGATCCTACCTCCACCATTTTCTATTAGTATTACCTTCAGAAGGTAAGTAACTTTTCTAAACTTGTTTCTTTATTGCCAAATGGTTTGATGATAGTATCTTACTATCATAGTCCCTAATGTGTAAGTAGTTAATAAATATTAACCAGTATTATTGTTTGCTGTATATCTCAGAAATTCATTTCTATTCAGCTGACTGTATTTTTCTTAGTATTCCAGCATTTCTGTAAATGAATTCCTTTTTTTTTTCCTTTCATTTAATTTGAATTTTGAGTGGAAGGGCGGAGGTAAATGTATATACTCAGTCACTTTGAAAAATCCCAGGTTGGGGTTTAAATTCCCTGTTGGCAGGGACTTTGCCTTTTTTGCTACCCTACCTTTGCTCCCAGTGGTACTCAATAAATATTTGATGGATATTAAAAACACACACATGCAGAGACATGCACAAATTGTTGGTTTGAAATACTTAGAATCCTGAGACATTTTCAGAATTGCTTGCTGCACATCTTGATGTCACCTTACTGCATGTTTGCTTGACCTTTGAAGAAGGTAGTTCTTGATGAATAGGAATGGGTTTTTTTGTTACAGGAGTCAGTGACATTTAGGGATGTAGCTGTGCTCTTCAGCCAGGAGGAGTGGGGACACCTGGACTCTTCTCAGAGGGCCTTGTACCGGGAGGTGATGCTAGAGAACTACAGCAACCTGATCTCACTGGGTAAGGAGCTTTCCTTGTGATGCAGAATCTGCCGTGGGAACATCCAAGCACCCTCTCTAAGGAGGAAGGGCTTGGCCAGGCTTACCTGCAGGTGGGCTCAGAGAATGGTGGTTGCTGTTCCCCCTTAGCTGCTAGGAAAGGTCTTGGCTTGGTAGAGTTGATGGTGGGTATCTTTACTGCACTTTTCCTGTCTCCTCCTCTATCTCTGTCCCCTGACCCCCCAGGGGTCTCCAGCATAGAGGGGTGCACAGCCAGAGCCCCAACTTTCTTTCCAGGAGTACCTCCCACCCATCCTCTGGGTGCCCGATATTAAGTTCCTCTCAGAACACACCTTTCTGCCTCTTTGGACTATTTCTTTGCACTGGAGACTCTGGGGCTGGATCTGAGGGCAGGATGGCCGCTCATGTCTCCAACCTGTGTTCATTTTCTTATCATGAACAGGGATTCGGTTTTCCAAACCAAAGGTCATTTCCCAGTTACAGCAAGGAGAAGATCCCTGGATGGTGGACAAAGGAGTTTCTCACGGCACCTGTCAAGGTGAGTGACAGAGCAACAGGAAGTGGGCATGGTGCATTCTGATGGCCTGGGTGCTGGTCAGTGAGGAGGCTGCGCAATGGAGACACTGGCCAGGAGCCTCCGTAATGTGCTGGCCAGGTGGGAAATGGTGGGAAGGGCATGTCCTCTCTCTCTACCTTTTCGATTACTTGGTCCATCAAATTCAGAAGGAGAGTTGATTTCTCCTAACTTGAGTGCAGAGTATGTAATACAATATATAATGTATAAAAGTTGGTGATTTTTATATCTTTCACTTACTAATCTCATTGGGTAAGGAGTTTTATCTGTAATGAAGAATCTGCTATAGGAGCACCTTAGCTTCCTCTTTGGGGTTCAGAGTCTGGAAGTTTCTATCCTACTGTGCCCCTGGGAAAGGTTGAAACTTTGTAGGGTTGAAAGTGTATGTTTTTGTA
>NW_004444117.1:2049430-2117513 GCF_000243295.1 Trichechus manatus latirostris
CCCTGCAGTGCAGATTCTGAGACACGTACAGGCCTCCCATTTTAGAGGCATTCATAGCCAGGGCCCTATATTCTTTCTTTCTGAACTGAGACCCACCTCCTGGTCCACCCAGAACTCCTCAGAAGTGCTTGTGCTGCCTACTCTGCCTGCCTAGACCTTCCTTCTCTGCCCTGTAGGTTCTGGTATATAAACGCTGGGATTGCTCTTTATGCCGTTCTTTCAAACTCCATTTTTTCCTTATGAGCAGGGATTCCATTTTCAATGCCAAAGGTGACTTGCCAGTTACCACAAGGAGAAGATCCCTGCATGGTAGAAAGGCAAATCCCCCAAGACACCTGTCTAGGTAAGTAAGTGACTGGGAAATGGCACAGGGGAGTCTCTCTAGATGGGAAGGTCATGAGGAGGCAGTACATTGGAGGCTTTCTTGGAAATTCTGAGCTCTGTTGAAATGTTCAGGGCCCCCGACAGATGCCTCCTTGGTTGTAATGGTTTTCTTTGTATCAAGAATGTCCTTGTCTTGACAGCTTTCTTCACATACCATTCTTCCAGATAAGAGGCAGAGATGTCTTTTTTTCTTCATCTAACACCACTCTATAATTATCTATCCTTTTCCTTTTTTTGCATCTTCACTTCTAGCATCTTTAGCCTCTTGCTGTTCATGATTTCCTTTTCATCTGCCTTCACAGATATTCATATCTGAAAGATTTTAAATATGTCACACTTTCTGCTGCCGTATCTTGAGTTCTTTATAATTTTTTTTCTTTCACCAAACACATACTTAAAAGTATTATCCTTAACTCTCCTTGTCTCTGACTTCTTAACTAACATTTTCCTTTATCTCTTAGAAACTGGGCTATTATCTCCCACTATTATATTCAACCAGCTCTTGTGAAGATAACAATTGGTGTCTTTCTAGTCCTCAGGGGTCAGCAAATTTTTTCTATAAAGGACCAGAAATAAATATTTTTACTTTGTAGATCATATCATCTGTATTTTAACTACTCAACTCTACCAGTGTAGTGTAAAAGCCAGAGACAATATTTTAAAAAATGGATATGGCAGAATTCTAATAAAACTTCACAGAAACAAGTGGCAGCCAGATTTGACCTGCAAACCCAGAGTTTATTGACCCCTCTTGTAGCCTAATCTAATGTAATTAGTCTTATCATAAACTGTAGATGGATAGAGTTGGGGCAACATTTTAAAATTGTCAAATATAGATATGTCCTTTTATATTTGAAGAAACAGAGCATCAGAGATTTTAAAATACTTTGATCACAGAGCTAGAAAACTGAAATGCAGTGAGAGAACCTAGACACCAATGTCATGCCAATATTTTGCCTAGTATCTTTGTGGTTTGATCTTTAATCTCTGATCCTTTCCTTCACTGGCATCTCTTTTCCTTCATTCTCTCTACAGATTCTTTTCATCTTTATTAAAATACAGTTTTGTCCTATAAAGTCTCCTATAAACTCTTCTTAAGCAATTTGTCCTATAAAGAGTTCTCCTATAAAGACAGTACATTTAACATTTAAGAGCATGGATTGAATTTAGACATTCCTCATTTCACTTACAAGCCTTACGACCTATGGAAAAGTTACTTCACCTCTCTGAACCTTGTTTTCCCCACCCACCTTCCACTGCAGCCAGAAGAATGATCCTTTTGAAACTCAGATGTTAATTCTATACCTTAGGAGACTCCATTGTTTTCCTATTATCCATGGAGAGAAGTAGGATTCCTTAAAGTGACATTAAGCCTACTTCAGAGCCTGTCCTATATTCCTTTTCAGCGTTATCAGTGGCCACTTCCATTACAGCTCCATGTTCTGGCCATACTTTCATGCTCATTAACATTTTTATGATATTCCTTCAGCTTCAATTGCCTCCTCCATCCTATCTACTGGAAAACTCCCGCTTGTTCTCCAAGATCCATCTGCCTTCCTAAAATGCAGCCCCTTATTTGTAGGTTTCCCTTATCTTTCACACTTCCCAGTCAACATTAATTTTTTCATCATTTGTGCTCATATAGCACTGTATACATATTTTGAACACATCAATAACAGTATCTATCATAATGCATTATAGTTATTTTTTTCATTATTTTTCTCATTAGATGGAGCACATCAAGGGGACAGACCAGGTCTTTGAATTCTGTGCCTCCAGCATATCATATATTGCATTTAGTTAATATTTGTTGAATTTAATTGAATTGCCCCTATTATTGGCTCAGTGCCGATGAACCTCAAAATTAAGTACACAGTCAAGCCAGACCACTGCAGCTATGTCATCTTTCAGATTCCATTCTGTCCTTTCTCTGATCCAAGCTGCCCACTTACCAAAAACAACCATTGTTTGTCTTATCATTATCTGTCTAAGAAATAATGCCTTTTATTATCTATATTATCATTCTAAATTCTGCTGCCAGTTGTTCAGGAACTCTTTAAGTTTGACCTCATTCTGATTAACCAGATTTTTAACTAATTCCAACCTGTGTTTCCTTCTTTAGTCAAATAAACCTCCACTAAATAGTTTTGCTTTTCTTCACAGATGTCTTATTAGTATATCTTTCTGACCCACAGGATCCTCTTTATTTTTCTATGGAAATCTACCTCATTTTTGTTGTCCAAACTACTTCATAAAACCATTCCTTACAGCTGATACTATCTTCATTCTCCGTATTTCAAACTTGTATCACACAATCTAGGCTTCTCACATAATGGAGAAATGGACTATTATTGTTGGGTTGGTTGTTTATTTCATATCCTCATTGCCTATTAGTCAATATTTGTATGAGTCTCAGATGTCAGGCATTAGAGGAGAAAAATCTCTTTTCTATTCATTTTTTAGGTCACCTGCCCTTCCTAATAATTTTTGCAATTTAATCCTGCTCATTCGTACATTTTTTCTTTTTATTTAAGACATTCTGATTGTATACTTGTGCATAATAAGAGGTTACCAAATAATAAGACATGTTCACTGTTCTACTTGAAAAAAAATACTTGAATTATTTTGACAAGCCTATATATATGTTAAGTGATAGAATGGATGATATAAATATGTTTTGAAAATTCTAAGAAAGAGATAGTCAATTTAGGCCTAAATAATTAAGAAGTTTCTGTAGAGAGATGGGATTAAAGTAGTAGGGTAAATTTCTGGATGGGCAGGGAAGGTCATATTTTGGCAAAGTGGAATAAAAGAGAGAAGGTACCTTGGTTGATCTGTGAAAATCCAAACTGCTAGGTTTCCCATAGGCATCATTAAGAAAAATTATAGCCTATATTTCTTCTTGTTCTCAATTATTTCAGTAAAACGTATTTTATTACTGAGACTGGATGGACTAAGCAGTAATTTTATTAACCTAAATTATCTGGTTATATACTTTATTAAAGTAAACAAAAACCCAAACCTTTTGCCATCATGTCGTGGTGACACCATATGTTACAAAGTAACTACTGTTACAATTACTTAATTACAGTTCTCTAATTTTAATCAATTTTCAGTAATGGATTGATTAATGAAAGCGAGCTTTTAATACAGAGTTCCTTAGAATCAGCTTAAGCTGAATCTTTTTACTTAGAATCATAGCTTAGCTTAGAACTTGTGTATATTTCAGAACTTACCAGCACATGTTAACTTCAGATCTCTTACAGAATTTCATTACTCTCTAAAGGTTCCTACAAAGAGAATTCAGCCTTCTTGTTGCAGCTTATTAGAAGAATTAACATGTCTGTTTCTCCCCATGATCAACTAAAAAGGAGGAAAGTGATGGCCGGGTAGTATGAAAGAATTGTTATTCCTCCAATCACAAGAGATAGATTGTTGCACAGGGCTGGTTTACTCCATAATTTTCCTTTTCTTTATCATCAGCATCTTAAACTGAGATCAAATATTGTCAAAAGTGATGCTTCAGTGCTGTTGTAATTTTTACAACCTGGATGTCCTCTTTTTAAGACTGTTAATCCTTTCATAGACTATTACACAAATTCACAATCACATACGAAATCACAAAAAACATCGCAAATATTTAAAAATTATCGTATGTGGGATTTCAGAGAGAACATGGAAAAAAGCAACATTTTAGCCATGAGTAGGAAGGAAAGAAAGAAGAAAGTAATAACAAGTCTTCTACTTTATTGCCCAGTATACTTAAAGTGGAAAATGATAATAAATGATAAATACAGTGAAGTATTACATAGTATTCCCAGACTAGTTTTTCAACTTGAGTTTAATGTCTGACATTTTCCTATATCCTTATACCTTCTGCTCAACCTATTCTTCTATGTCTAACTTTTCTTGTCTTCATTTTCAGTGTTAATTTCTCTAATGCATTCTCTCATACCATTCACTTAACCTGTTTACCTCTCATTGCGTTATTCCATCCCATTTTTATCCGGATTCAAGTCCATATTTGAGATCAGATGATATAAACCTCTTTTATATGTATTGTTACCAATTTTATTGTCCCATTGATGCATCAGTTTGTCTCTTCTACAAGAGTAGGCATTAATTCTTCTAATTCATTTCAGGTTTCAAGACTTGGCCTAAAATAGAAGTATTGCCTCCAAGAGAGGACATTTTTAGAGAAGAAACATCTCAGGGAATAATAATGAAAAAAGCCATTAAGTATGGTCACTGGAATGTCAAGTTTGGAGAAACTTTGGATTTTGAGAGCAGGCTAGAACAGGAGCAACAGAAGAAACCTCTTAGGCAAATGGTAGCCTCATACAAGAAAACCATCAGTGGAGATGGAAACCATACAAATCTTGAACTCGGGAAAGGCTTATTTATAAATACAATTCTTGTTAGACAACAGAGTGTTCCTATAGAAAGGATACCCAGTATATATTATACTTTTGGGAAAGATATTAGGCAAGATTTTGATCTAATGAAATGCTTCCAAATTTATCCAGAAGAAAACTCTTATATTTGTAATGAATGTGGCAAGAGCTTTAACCATAGTCTTCACTTTATTGAACACCAGAGAATTCATATTGGTGAGAAACCCTACAAATGTAATGAATGTGAGAAAACTTTCAGCCACAGATCATCCCTTCTTGCCCATCAGAGAATTCATACTGGAGAGAAACCTTACAAATGTAATGAATGTGAGAAAGCATTTAGCAGTAGTTCAACCCTTATCAAACATCTGAGAGTGCATACTGGAGAGAAACCCTATCAATGTAACGAATGTGGTAAAGCCTTTAGCCAGTGTTCAACCCTCACTGTACATCAGAGAATTCATACTGGAGAGAAACTCTATAAATGTGGCGAATGTGAGAAGGCCTTTAATTGCAGGGCAAAACTTCATAGACATCAAAGAATCCATACAGGTGAGAAACCCTATAAATGCAGTGAATGTGGAAAAGGTTACAGCCAGTTTACATCTCTGGCTGAACATCAGAGACTCCATACTGGAGAACAACTGTGTAAATGCATGGAATGTGGGAGAACCTTCACACGCATCTCAACCCTTATTGAACATCAGAGAATTCATACTGGACAGAAACCCTATCAATGTAACGAATGTGGGAAAACCTTCAATCAATATTCATCCTTTAATGAACATCGGAAAATTCATACTGGAGAAAAACTTTATGCATGTGAAGAATGTGGGAAATCTTTTGGTTGCAAATCCAACCTTTATAGGCATCAGAGAATTCATACTGGAGAGAAACCCTATCAGTGTAGTCAGTGTGGAAAAGCTTTCAGCCAGTATTCATTCCTAACTGAACATGAGAGAATCCATACTGGAGAGAAACTCTATAAATGTATGGAATGTGGGAAAGCTTACAGTTACAGATCAAATCTTTGTAGACACAAAAAGGTTCACAGTAAAGAAAAACTCTATAAATGGAAAGAGTATGAGAAACCTTTCATCTACAGCTCCTCCCTTACTCATTATCAGAATTTTCTTAGAGGAGATAAGCCCTATGAGATTTAATTTATCTCCCAAAGAATCCAACACTTCTCATTGGACAGTAATCAGGGGAATAATAAATAGGGCACAAACTCCTAACAGAGTAACTCTTTTTTACTTCTACAGGAAATATGCTTCTTGTAGGTGCTGTCAAGTCAGTTCTGACTCATAGCAACCCTAAGTACAACAGAACTAAACACTGCCCAGTCCTGTGCCATCACAATCATTGCTGTGTTTGTGCTCATTGTTGCAGCTACTGTGTCAGTCCATCTCATTGAGGGTCTTCCTCTTTTTCACTGACCCTCTACTTTACCAAGCATGACATCCTTCTCCAGGGACTAGGCCCTCCTGATAACATGTCCAAAGTCCGTGAGACGAAGTATGCTAGGAAGTATGCTAGTTAGCACTAAGTAATGGTAGAATTGATCAATGAAAACATGAAAAGCATGGACTTGACAAATTCTATAAGAACCATTAAATACCAAGGTTTCCAAAAACATAAAAACAAAATTTTAAAATTTATAGCCAGGAAAATTTAAAAGGCCTAAATTGTTTTAAAAAGCATGAAGAATATTTGAATATAAACTTTATTTCTCTCATTAGAGTGTATTCCCTTTCTATGAGTAAGCTTCTATATGTGTTTTCTTTTTTTAAAAAGTCATTGTATTATTGTAAATAATGTATATAAGTATGAGCCTTATTTTATAAAATGGCAGGCAGACATAGGAAGTACTCCTTTTCATAAAGAAAAGCTAGAGATAAAAAGGAATTCTTTAACTTCTTTTGTGTGAAAAGTCAAGCTCACTTATAATTAGCTACCCCATCAGCAAGTTATATATATGTTAACATACACATATATACACACATGTACATTATACATGTGTATACATCCACACATAATGTTGGAATATATATTTTTTCACGTCCTTGATTGTAATAAAATGTTTTTATTAACTGAAATTAATTTCAATTTACTTTTGAAAATTAAAATTTTGCCAAATGGAGACTCTCTTCCTTTTCTATTCCCATATTATTTTTTCGTTTGATATGATTCTATATTACTAAATAGTCTTATAGTACTACAGAAAGTGGAGGAAACTGAAGTGGAGAGATTATGCAAATACTTTGCTGTTGCAGAAGGTGTACATTTGACAGAATCTCTGACTGTACACCTGATGATGACTTACTAGAGCCAAGAGAGAGTTTAATCAGTATAGTTTTTGAAGAAACCAAGGTGAGTCCATACTAGCTCTAGTGTTCTGTGATATTCATTTCCAACTGCAAGTCCCAGGAGTACTGTTTGTTTTGTAAACTGTTTAGACACAATTGCAGTAATTTAATTAGTTATATTTTGATCTTTAAGGTATTTTTCCTTACTCATTTTAATTATTGACCTACAGTAGAGGATTTCCTGTATTAGTCTCTGTTTATACCTGCTTTTTGATAATTGTACTTAAATCCTCAAACTCAGCTGAGGTCCGGATGCTGTAATTGCTTTTAGGAGTTTCACATACAAGGTTTTTTGGGTTTTTTTGTTTCTGTTGCAAATCTTTTAGCAATTGTTTTGTGTAAAGAAATAGAAACACCCATTCTCGAGTTGATTCTGAAAGAAATATATGAGTACTTTATTATTAAACATTCTACACATCAGTTTAAATTGTTTATCCAGACATTTTCCATGCTTCTAAGATAACCATTTCCTCCTGGACCTACTTCCTCTGATTTTTTTTATGTGACTTTCATAATTGGTATCATTTAAAAAATTGTTCTAATACAATTAGCTAGAACCTTTTGTCTGTGAAAGGCTTTAGAATTAAAGCAAACTCAAGAAATCAGCATAGAATATTTTTTAATTATCTTACCTCATAAGAAATATGATTTTATACATTTAATTATATTTACAAGGAAAATGAAGCTGTTAAACAGACCTGAGTTTTCAACATTGTACAGAGCTATCTGCAAGGTATTCTAGATAAAAACATATTCAGTTACCCAATAGCAGTAAGCCTGCTTAGTACTAAGATTTTGGTTTATTAAATAACATTACCCACTAGAAGGAACCAGCACGCCTTGGAGAAAAGGCTGATTCCATGTTTGTAGCATGGAAAGTGTTAGGGCTGTCTGGAATATATTTAAAAAAAAAAACAAACACATAATGAGATAATGTGAGAGGGCACAGGAATTGAAAGAATTTACACTAGCCAAACTTAGCACAGTTTAAACATCAAAAAGAATGACCGTGATTGACTATAATACACTCAATAAAAACCACCACCGTGCACACACATCTGTAATGATGAAAAAAAAGGAAAGCTTTTTATAAAATTATTGAAAAATGACATCTTCAAAATATGCATGGAAAGATAGATTTAGAAAAGTCACCATTTTGCAACCCTTAATTAAATCTGGCAAAAAATCAATAGATGGTAAAGCCTATTAAGTGAAGAATTTTTAGAAAACAGTGTATGATGTCGAAAAATCACAGATACGAATTACAAAAGATATACTTTTATAATAGATTTGGCAGCCAAATGGGTTTCACCACTAGTGGGACAACCTGGCATTATGTGGCTCCTGATGAAATGTAATTTTTTTCTTTTTTTTTTCAACTAAGAAGCATGTTCCTCGCATGTATTTTTTGTTTTATAATCGTGTCTAATCTTTGAAGTGTGGGCTTTGAGAATGGTTTCAGTTCTGGGTTAACAGTATCTGGGGGCTGTAGTTTTGGGGATTTCTCTAGTGTCTGTCAGACCATTAAGTCTGGTCTTTTACGTGAATTTGTATTCTGCATTTTTCTCCTGCTCAGTCTAGGACTCTTGTGTTCCCTGTCAGGGTGGTCATTGATGGTAGCTGGGCACCATCTGATTATTCTGGTCTCAGGCTGATAGAGTCTCTGGTTCATTTGATCCTTCAGTCCTTTGGGCTAGTATTTTCCTTGTGTCTTTGGTTTTCTTCATTCTCCTTTGCTCCAAGTAGGATGGGACCAGTAGATCTATCTTAGATGGCTGCTTGCAAGCTTTTAAGAACCCAGATGCCACTCAGGAAAGTGGAATGCAGACCATTTTCTTAATAAACTATGTTATGTTAATTGACCTAGATATCCTCCGAAACTATGATCCCCAGGCTTCAGCCCCAGCTACCCTGTCCCTCATAGTGGATGTGTCTAGGAAACTGCTTCTTTGGTTTTGCTTTGGTCCAGTTGTGCTGACTTCCCCTGTATTGTGTGTTGTCTTTCCCTTCACAAGTTTACCCTTGTCTGCTATCTAGTTAGTGATTTCCCCTCCCTCTTCCTTCCTCCCCACCCTTGTAACCATCAAAGAATTTTTTCTGTGTTTGAACCTTTTCTTGAGTTCTTATTATAGTGGTCTCATACAATGTTTGTCCTTTTGTGACTGACTTACTGAAATGTAATTTGAAGCACACATCATCATCTATGATTTATTTTTGCCAGAATTGTTTAACTAAAATCTAAGCCTGTCACCTAGATTTATCTTCCTGTCTATCAGAAGTACAAGGAATAGAGAAACAAAATGAATCACACAATGAGGAAATGACAAATCCACAATTTGGGACATTCTACAAGACCACTGGTTTGGACTTTTCAAAAAGCCACTGTAAAAAAACTAAAAGTGGAGTGTTCTGGATTAAAACACTTAAGAGACAACCACATGCAAGGTATGATCCTTAATTGATTTTTGCTTCATTAAAAAAAAAAAATGTAAAAGACATTTTGAGGAATAATTGGGGAAATATGAAAATGGATAGGTATTATATAATGAGTGTGTTTAATTTTACTAGAAGTGATAGGATGTTGAGGTTATATAGGTGAATGTCTTTATTCTTGGATGATGCATGCAGAAGATTTTAAGTTAGAAAAGTCATGATGTCTGCAATATTTTCAAATAAATATGTAAAAAATTGAACTGTTGCTGAATCTTTGTGAATGACGTAGAGATGTTCATTAGGCATTCCTTAAACTTTTCTGTATGTTTAAAAGTTTTAATAAAAAGTTGAGATGAAAAGTGATTGGATGTACACCAGCATTCATTGCATTATTCACAATAGCTAAAAGATGGAAACCCAAATACCCACCAACAGATGAATAAACATAATGTGGTATATAGGTACAATGGAGTATTATTCCACCATAAGGAAAAATGAAGGTCTGACACATGCTATGACATCGGCAAGCCTTGAAAACATTATGCTGAGTGAAATAAGTCAGATACAAAAAGACAAATGTTGTATGACCCCACTTATATGAAATATTTAGAATAGGCAAATGCAAAGAGATGAAAGTTTAGTGGTTACCAGGGGCTGCGTAGAAGGGAGGAATGGGGAATTCTTGCTTAAGGTACTACGTTTTTGTTTAGGGTGTTAAAAAACTTTTGTAAATAGATAGTGATGATGGTTGCATAACATTATGAATGTAATTAATGTCATTGAACTGTATTTTAAAATGGTTTAAGTGGCAAATTTTTTGTTATATTTTACCACAATAAAATTTTTTTTCATAAAAGTAATTGTATAAAGTGATAAATATGAAACTTCCAGACAGAATTCTCCTTTTATACTCTCAGAAAGTTCCTCTTTGAGAGTTCATCCTCCAGGATGTAATCACTGGAAATAAAATAATTTTAGATTAGTTCTGATCCCACTTAAAGTGGAGTAAGTGCATTCCACAGTATCACTCCCAACAAATATGACTAAAAACCCTGGAGATAATGCATGGAGCAGCTGTCTGAGGACCCTGGAAATTAAAGGTAACAGGCAGATTTGGGAAATTAATCAGAATTTGGAGTGAGACCATTCTGGCATTTCCAGGCATTCCTGTGGTGAGGACTTTGATGGCTGAGCAGGCACTGAAACCCCTGAGAGGGTAACCCTTATCTCTGGCCAGGGGAACTGTGTGCCCAAGAGTGTTGGGAGAATCCCCATTGCTTTTTTTCTCCCACTACCTTCCTGCTACTTGAACTTAGAGGCAGATGTATCCATGACGTGTGTAGGAGAGTGGAGAACCTAAAGCATGAGATTCAAAGAGGGAGGTGGCCCCTAGGAGCTTGAATGTGTTAGATGATCACAGAAAAAAGGAACCTCAAGAAATTGATCTCAAAGTTGTATATGAAATCCTGGGCTCACCCCTGATCTGTCCATGCATAGATCTGACCCTACCAGGGTAGACCATTGCCCAGTTCTGAGACTGGCCACATGGGATAGATCCAGATAGCACTGCAAATACGTAGAAAACTCAACTGACAGAACCACAACCTGCATCAGGTAGTTTGGAACAGGTGGCCTGAACCTAACCAGTCAGTTGCCTGTTGAAACAAAATGACATTCTTTAGAAGAATTAAATAAGACCCAATTTCATAATGCAATATTCAGTGTGTCCAGAATGTGATGCAGAATTACACAACAAAAACCAGGAAAATTTCAACAACTTGGAAAAGACAATGAACACCAACTCCAGGATGACACAACGTTGGAATTATGAGACAAAGTCTTTAAAGCAGGTGTTATAACAGTGTTTCAACAAGTGTGAACATTTTGAATAGAAATAATGAAGTTCTCAGCAGGAAAATACACAATATAAAAGAGGAACCAAATGGCAATTTTAGAACTGAAAAATACAATACAGGCAGTCCCTGAGTTATGCATATCTGACTTACATACAATGTGTGTAGTTATGAACCAACCCTGGTAAGCCTATTAAATTAAAAATTTAGCTACATACAATGGTTCGTAATAACAAATGGGTGCTACTTTGTGATGCACATCAAAACTATTATTATTGCTGAATTACTATGTTAAAGATGTTTTAGGGTATCTGGAAGTGTTTAATTTTTTTTTATGCATAGAAAGGTACACTATGCTATATACTACACCCACTGCTCACTTATTGACATGGTTAGAGTCCATGTAAAAATCGGTGTTATGTGAAATAATGATTTCCTGTCCTGGCCTCCCCTCCTCCTCGGCTCCAGCTCTCCCAGCGGGGCAGCTGCGATCCTCTTTACCTGCAGCGGTCATGGGCTCGCCCTCGCTTTGCTCACCAGAATCCGGATCCATGCTGCAGGCTGCTGGCCAGGCATCCTCAGCCCCCTGGTGTCCCAGCTCGGGCTCTGAGGTGCACTTGGTGCAGGAAGTGGGGCATGCGGTCTGGGCAGTGCACAGTATCCTCAACCAGGGGTGGCTCTGCAGAGGTGAGCAACACCCACACCCGCCAGCTGGTGGCTAGGTGTGAGGCAAGTGTGGGACAGAGGGTGAAGCACGCCAGGAGAGAGCCAGGAGGAGGAAGGGGAAGCGTGGGCTGGGAAGAGCTGGAATGTCAGGTGCCCCACGGGTTCCAGACTGGGGTTAAATACCCCAGGTGTGGTGCTGCTCCTCCCTCTGCATGCCCTGGATGAGCTGCTCGCGGCAAGGGTGTGCAGGTCGGCAGGGTCGTTAATGGGCATAGTAGTCAGATAGTAGATTTTTTGCTGCTGTCGTAAGTGTGAAATGTTGGATAATGAGATAGTTGATAAGTGCAGAGTACGTATATACTAAGACAAACATTGGACTAACTGATATTAGGTATGAACCATTCCAACTTACAAATTTGACTTAAAGACAGATTTAGGAATAGAACTTGTTCATAATCAGGGGACTGCCCGTAATAAAAACTTCTAAAAAGCCACTGGAAGGACTCAGTAGCAGAATAGAGATGACAGAGAAAACGATTAGCAAACTTGAAGCTACATGCTATCTAAACTGAACAAGAAAGAGAGAAAAAGAACACATGATCATATCACTTAATACTTAACCCTTATGGTGCAGTGGTTAAGCACTTGGCTGCTAGCCAAAAGGTCGGTGGTTCAAACTTAATATAGAAAAAAAAAAGTTTTGAAAAAATTATATACCCATTCATGATAAAACTCAGAGAATTAGGAATAAAAGAGAATTTACTTGGTAAAAAGCATCTACAAAAACCTCACAACATCATATTTAATGGTGATCAACTAAATGCTTTCCTGTTAAAATCAGGAGCAAGTCATGGATGTTTACGCTAAACACTCCTATTCATCATCATACTGGCAGTCCTTGCCAGTGCAGTCAGGCAAGAAAAAGCAATAAAAGGCATTTGTATTAGAGAAGAATAAATAAACTGTCTCTCTTCATGGAAACCCTGGTGGTGTAGTGGTTAAGAGCTATGGCTGCTAACTAAAAGGTCAGCAGTTCAAATCCCCCAGGCACTCCTGGGAACTATGGGGCAGTTCTACCCTGTCCTGTAGGGTCACTATGAGCTGGAATCAACTTGACAGCAAACAGGTATGGTTTTATTTTTTTGGTCTCTATTCATAGATGGCATGATTGTCGACTTGGAAAATCCTAAGTAATCAACAGAAAAGCTCTTAGAACTAGTGAGTTTAGCAAGGTCACAAGATAGAAGCTCAACAAAAATATATTTTACTCTCACCTGCAATAATATGGAAAGTAAAAAATGAAGCCAGTATGATTTCACTAAGATTCCCAACCGGAGTGTTGAAGGTGCCACCTGGATGTTTCTTGCTGCATATGGTAAAATGTGACACAAGATATTAAGTATAGGAAAGACTGTTAAACAAAAGGAGCCAGAACTTGATGATTCTGGAAATTCTCAGTCTTTCCAAAGCAGCAGAGGATGCTAAAATTAAGAAATTTCTTCCAGAGATCAAGTTTAGGGCACTGCCTGGAAAACAGCCTCCAATGTTGTGACTGAGGTGTGACTGTAAAATCTTTTATTAAGATCTCAGAGAGATCTAAGGTGATGCATCAGAGTATTATTCAATCAGAGGAAAGTTTCTATATAAAGATTAAGGGTGTGCCTCACAGATTATCTCAAATAACAGGGCTTCTAGGAAGCTAAAGCACATTGTCCTCAGCCTTCTCAGCTGAAGTTCAAGACAGTGAAGGGCTTATCTCTAAGAGATCTGTGGATGTGGCTTTTATGTAATGGAATGATTACAGGAGACTTACAAAGTTTTAAAAGGAATTAAATATACAGAAACATCACCACTGAAGAAGACAGAGACAACATAAAATGAGAAGAAGCCTTTGGGCACCCGAAATCTAGCTAGCAGGAAGCAGATGAAACTACTCAGCAGCAAGTACTTACTACCTTTTATAAAAGATGGATGACTCGGCCGAACTAAGATCCCAAAGGGTAAAGTGGAGAGGCATAGAGAATTATTTCTAGGTCTTGAGATACAATCAGGGAGATTCCAACATTTCCCTAACTGGATTTCAGAATTACTATGGACCAGTCACTTCTTTGTGCTTCCCATTTTCTCCTCTTTTGAACAGAAATGTCTTTAGTGGTTGTTCTATGTCTGTCCTATTTGTGTAGAGTGTGTGTGTGTGTGGGAGGGAGAGGCAGATAACTTGTCTCTTTAGTTTCCTAAATTTAGAGATCAACAAGAAATGTACTTGAGGTGAGGAACGTAAGGAACTACACCTGAGGAGCCTCCTCCTTACCTGGACCTTATTTAGATAACAAGATTATGAACAGATGCTGTAATGGGATGAAACTCTTTGTGGCCTTGGAAGGGGAGGAGCATATTTTGCATGTTAGAAATGTAAACAGTTTGTGGCCAGAGGATGGATTGTGGTGGTTTTAAAAATATGTTGACAAATTCTTTGATACTCCTCCCTTCAAGAAGTGGAGCTTAATTATTTCCCTCCCCTTTAGTATGGGCTAGAGTTAGTGACTAAGAAATAGTTGTTAGGTGCCATCAAATCGGTTCCAACTCAGCCACCCTATGTACAACAGAACAAAACACTGCCCAGTCCTGCACCATCCTCACAATCATTGTTATGTTTGAGCCCATTGTTGCAGCCACTGTGTCAATCCATCTTGTTGAGGGTCAATGAAGGTATGCCACTTCTGATATAAGGTTATAAAAAGACTGCAACTTCTGTATTGGTCACACTCTCTTAGATCATTTATTCTGAGGGAAATCAACCATCATATCATAAGGACATGCATTCAACCTAAAGAGAAGCCCATATGGCAAAATATTTGCCTGTTCAATAGCCAGCAGGGAACTGAGGCTTCCAGTAACTCATGTGAGTTTGGAAGATGATCCTCTCCTAGGCAATCATTCAAAGTGAGGCTGGAGTCCCAGCTGACAACTTGACCACAACCTTCAGATAGATCTAGAACCTGAACCACCAGCTTCCTGACCATAAGGAACTGTGTGAAATAATAAATGTTTGTTGTTTTAAGCTGCGAAGTTTTGAAGTAATTTATTATGCAGCAATACATAACTAATTCATAGATTCACACAAATATGGCCAATTGAATTTTTTAAACTTTTCAATTTGGAATACTTTTAAGATTTACAGAAAAATTGCAAAGATAGTACAAAGAACTGTGTCTCCTTCACCCAAATTCCTCTAATGTTAACATTTTGCATAAATATGGTACAGTCGTCAAAACTAAGAAATTAAGATTGGTACAGCACCGTTAATTAAACTGCAGACTTTATTCAGATTTCACTAGTTTTTTTTACTAACACCCTTTTTCTGTACATTAGGATCCAGTCCAAGGTACCACATTACATTTAGTCATCTTGACTCCGTAGTCTCCTCTGATCTGTGAAAGTTTCTCAGTCTTTTCTTGTTTTTAATTACCTTGACATTTTGAAGAGTTCTGGTCAGTTATTTTGTAGACTGTCCCTCAATTTGAGCTTGTCAGATGTTTCTCATTAGACTGGAATTAATGGGATTTGGGGAAGAATGCCACGGGTGAAACACTGCATCATTCCAGCAGTTACATGATACCCACCTGACATCATTGACGTTAACCTTGATCACCTGGCCAAGGTAGTGTTTGTTCGGTTTCTTCACTGTAAAATTACTTACCCCCACCCGTTTCCATACTTTAGTCTTTGGAAGCAAGTCGCTAAATCCAGTCCACACTTAAGTGGAAGGAGAGGAGTTAAGCTCCATTTCCTGGAGAGGGGAGTATCTACATATATTATTTGGAATTCTATTTTAAAAAATTTTTTTTTTCATTTATTTATTCAGTTATTTATTTGTGACAGTATAGACTCATGAATATTCATTCTATTCTGTGTTATAATCCAGAACTATTGTTAGTTATTTTGTTATTCAAATTGTTCCATGTTTGGCCATTGGTTGCTCTTTCAGGCTGGCTCCTGTGTCCTTTTCATGTGCCCCTCTCCCTTTTTTAGCACATCCTTACTTTCTGGCATCAAATGCTTCAGTCTCATATTGCATTTTCCTGCTCCAACTCTAAAGTTGTTCACTTTCCCAAGGAGCATTGGTTCCTTTTATTGGAAAATGGTATTTACGAACCAAGATTTGAATACAAGTCTAGAAATAGAGCTACACAAATATGGCCAGTTGATTTTTGACTCAGATACAAAGCTAGTTCAGCAGAGAAATGATAGTCTTTTCAACAAATGGTGTTGGAATTACTGATCATCCATATGCACACGTGGGGTTACCATGAGTGGGAATCGAGTCAACAACAACTAATAACAAGTGATCCCATAGCTAAGGACGAACACTAGGGTATAAGCTATTGGGTATGACCCTGGCATGGCTGCTCTATGAATGCAAGTCAGGGACTTAGACAGTGTCCAGAGGAGGGAGTAGTGGCCAGTACTTCTGTAATTATATCATTTAATTCTTAACCATTTATCAACATTCTTCAGTAAGTACAGATTGGGCCTTCCTTACCACTCCGACGACTACCCAGAACCTGTTTTCTAAAACAACCTCACCATGTTATCCAGTTATGATTCACCTTTGCAAATATTTAATCTTAGCCAGTTTCTCATTAACCAACCCCACTTCCTTCCCACTAGTCCCCATACACACACACTCATGCGAGGGCCTCTCTCCCATTATAAATGACTAACTGTACTCTGAAAACTGAGTCAAAACAAACATTTTGTGCATTCCAAAGCCACCTCCAATCCCCATACAAAATAGTTAAGATTCCTGATTATCCCTTCTCTAGCAATATGTACAAAATTGTCTGCCTCCGACTTGGCCAGGGATATCAAAAGAAGTCTTCTCCTCTGCCCTTCAATCCCCTATTTCCTCAACACCTGCTAATATCAAAGACGGCCAAAGAGAATGGACTTTTCTCTAACAGAAGAATACTGGCTATAGGAGGTAGGGTTACTATTATTTTCTAGATTTAGCAAATAAAAATACAGGACTCAGTTAAATGTGAGTTTCATAGAAACAACAAATTTTAGTATACGTACGATCTATGTTTTAATAGTAAAAATTATTTCTCTGAAATTCAAATTTGACTAAGTTTTTTTTTTTTTTTTTCTTTTGGCAATTCTAATTTTAGAAGACAGGGGTAGTGGTCAGGAAGGAGAAAGTATTTGGAGATTCTTTATCTCTTCCCTGAACTAAACGGTTTAGATGGGGGCTCTTGGCTAAGTCACATCACTGCTGGGAGAGGAGATTCCATGGGGAGCACTGGAATGGGTGCCTCTTGCTCTTCACAGGGTCCTGACTTGAGCTGCCACAGCTCAGTACTGGTGCTCCCATGCCCCAATCTCTCAGCCTTTTGAAGGCAACCCACAAGTTTAGGCTGGGGTGGGGAGCAAGTATAGTCAAGGCAACAAACAGACATGATTTGCAAAACACAGACAGTTTGACTTTAATAAGTTATAAAATTAAGGAATCAAATTTTACTATACATCAAACATGTATTGATTGCTGTTGTTAGTAAGATAAAGTGTTGTGGTTTGAGTTCAGCACCGTGGTGATTCAGTATGGTAGGTACCTGTCATAACACGAGTAAGTAGAGTCATAATGCTTCGTCAGATAAAGATATTGCTATTGAGCACCATTTATATATGAACAAAAAAAAAAAAACTGTAAAATACAAGTGAAAGGCTTATACAACAAATTCCATGGGTTTACCAAAAGGGGTAAGTCAGAGCCAGTCCCAAAAATCTAGCATGAGTTTCCCCACAAACTGAGAAGTGGCTCTCAGGCCCCTCAGTGCTGCAAACAGAGAAAAGGACCTCTGTCTCTCAACAGGTTGTCACAAATGACACCGGTCTGCTTCCTCCAGGCTCCAGGGGCACCTCAGACACAGAAGTTGTCTTTGGAAGCTGAGGACTATTTCTAAGCCCATTCTACACCTGGTCCCATGCTCAAAGGAGATTTGACACAGTTTCTCAGAGCCAGGTGAACTCTGTGTGCCTTGGACAGAGATTCTGAGGACCATCTACTTCTGGGGAACTCTTGAAGGTCTGGCCTAAGCACGGAGTATGACACTTGGGGCCAGGCCAAGCTGTCTACAGTTCCAGAAGGCATCTTTCTCCCTCCAGTAGAGGATAGGGACCCATGGGAATGTCCCACTTAGGGCTTCTCCTCAGAGGCTTTCAGCCCCTGAGACATGAAGCCCTGGTTTCCCGGGATTTGGGAATGGAGTATTCCTATCCCACAGCTTCCTGGCTGGGTAAATAGAGTAATACCACCTGGCTAGTGTTAGTCCTATAAGGAGCCCTGGTGGCACAGTGGTTAAGCACTTATACTGCTAACCAAAATGTCAGCGGTTGGAACCCACCAGCTGCTCTAAGGGAGAAAGATGTGGCAGTCTGATTCTGTAAATATTTACAGCCTTGGAAACCCTATGAGGCAGTTCTACTCTGTTCCATAGGGTCACTATGAGTCAGAATTGACTTGAAGGCAACAGGTGTGTATAGTTTTAGTCCTTCACTCCTTCCACCTTCTAGGACAGACCCAAGCAAGACATGCCCAGTCCTTGAGTTTGTGAATGGCACCAGCAGCCAAGTGAATGGATCCCAGTGGTGGGATCCTTTTCCCAATTATAGACAGGCAGGATTACAAAAGTACTAAGAAGTGATACTGTTGAGAGAGAGAAGTATTTCTCCAGTTTTGTTCTTAGGAGCCAGCAAACTCCTTTGAGACACTGGGACAGTGTATGGGCTTGTGTGGAAAATGCTAGCAGCAGGGGTAGGGGAGTCATTATCACCCTAGGGGCAATCACCAGTTTGAAATTTAAGCGTCAATCCCAGAAGTCCTTCTCACTGTTTCCTGCACCTTCCTTTGTTCCTTAGACCACACAGACACACCCAGACCGTACACAGATTCAGACATACATACTTAGCACCTCAAAACTCAACACAAAGTCACCATTATGATATTACCTGAGCCTCAGTGTTCTCATCCATATAATGGGGAATTAGACAAGAAAAAGTGCTAAGATCTATGACTGGTGAGAATATGAAGCCTCTAGAACTTTCCTGGACATCTAAAGATTAAGAATTATGTGTCAGGCTAGGCACAGCTAAAGAGCTAATGTGACCCCTGAGTCCTGTAATTTTTGGAAGTTTAAGCTGCACATTCACAAGATGTTGGTGTAGTGAGAAAGAAAAATTAGCCATGCTTCTCCCACACACCTTCTCTTTCCTCCTGTTTCTAATTCATATCTTGCTCAAAAATCACCATTATGATGAATATAGAAGTTGTTAAAGTTTGGAAAGAGCAAAAGCAAAGGACAGACCAGTCTCTCCCACCTCTCACCCTGCCTCCCATCAGACATTATATCTTGGAGTTGATTACTGGATTCTGGAACCTCAGAGTCCCCTAAGGGTTGAAAGTGGGATGGGGCTGGAGAGGGGAGACTCCTGAAGGGCTAGAAAGGAAAACCCATTCTCCACAAGTGAAACTATTTTTCAGGAGCAAACCTCAGCCCAAAAAACTCAGGATCTCAGAATCTTTGGGCTTATCAGTACTCCAGCCCCTCTAGGTTGGGAGATTCACAGGACTTGGACCACTCATGGGACTTTCCCAGCCAAATGCATGCCTCCTTCATCCTTCTACTGCACTTAGGAAGGGAAAGAACCTCTCTAGGAGAGCCAGGGTATGAGGCCAGGCTGGCCAGAGGAGAGTGCTGCGGCCTTCCACCAGAGCCTGACAGAGGGCAACCAAGGCCAGGGTTAGAGGTGGGAAGAGAGGCCCTGGGAGAGCTCCCCAGTGCCCTCTACTGATGCGGGAAACCTGACCCACCACTTAGATCTATCCTCATGTCCCCAGTTATAGGGTTCTCACTACTTTCCTGGAAAAAAAAAAACTGCTGCACAGCTCAAATTTGGATGAGATATTCATACACAGTACAATGCGAGCACCAAATACGTCAGATGACTTCTCCTATGTCCTTAATTAAGAAAACTGCATCAGGCCAAGACTGAACCAGAGGTTTCAATCTGGTGGTTCTAGAGCCTCACAGAGTCCCAGAACAGACCCTTTAAAATATTTTGAGTTAACCTTTAAAAATCGAGTTTTCACATGGAAGTCTAGACATCTGACTTTTCCTGAAAAGGCAGACTATCTGCATGTGGCAGGAATGGCTGGAGCTGACAACCAGCTCTAGATGGACATGGCTCTCAGGTTGGTCATAGTCCCCAGATGGACACTACACTCATCCTTGTCGCCTGCCTGGCCCTTGAAGGCATTTAAGTTCACAACCTCCACTTCATTGTGCTCCTCTTGGTAATTGGTCAATTGTTAAATAAATCACCATTTCTCCTAAGAGTCCTCATGGGGCTTGTTCCTTGGCCTGGGGATTTGAAGGAAGTGTCCTGGGTCTCCAGAAGGATTTTCATCACTAAGGAAAGGAAGATTTCCAAATCACTGCTCAGAAACTTGAGGCAAATGTTTTATCTCTCAGAGTTATCCTTCTTGCCCTCCCCTCACTGATAGAGGTTGAAGAACTTCTGTATTCCTTTCCACCCAACACCCAGAACCCTCTTGGTGTTGGCAGTACAGGATTTAGACCACTCATGGGTTGGAAAATGTGTGCTAGCCCAGTTGGCACACGCTCAAACATTTTTGATGTCATCCCCTCTGTTTTCTCAAAACCTTTTGGAGTCAGGAATTTTGACTTCATCTTCATGACACAGGATTTGCTATCGCATGGGATACCTCTATAAGCAAGAAAAAAAATGCTATTGATGCTATCTTTCCATTTTATTAGAACTTTCCGAGCATCTCTTTCTTCCGCATCTCATCAATGAGCTCTTGGATTCTTTGGTTTCTGGTCTTTTCATATGGGCTCGGTCGTCGAGGGATTAGGTTGGGTGGCTGGACTTCATCGTCCAGACCATGGATTTTGTAGGGCACATCTACAGCATTTGTCTCTGGATGATCCTCGGTGGCATTGGTGCTGGAGGCATTGAGTGGGACCCCCAGGGGGGCACCTGGCGAAGGCGGAACCTCCATGACTAGAGTGGGCACCGGGAGGGTGGCCATGAGCTCTTCAATGTCATTGTTCTTGCTAGGTGGTAGCTCTGTCCTGTCATCCATATTGCTGATGTTGTACAGGTTACAGGACTTGCAGCAGAGCTTGTTGTAGCCTGGGATAGAGCAGTAGCGAGACAAGACTTCCATCTTACAGAACATTGACTTGTCACCTTGGCAGCGGCCCTCTGAAAGAGAAAAGTGGGAGAAATAACCAAAAAACAAGATGGGGTGGGGGCTTGTTTCCTCACAGAGTGCAATTTGCTGAAGAAGGCATTTGGAAGAGCCCAGAGACAGCACAGAGGGAAGCAAGCTCACTCGGCAAGTCTGCACAGCGCAGTGTCAGAGCAGCCCCAGAGGGGGCTGGCATCAGTGCCACCATCACAAGCTGTGAGCAACGTCGTCCTTCTCCAAGCAGGCCCCAAATCTGGTTTTTGTTTTCTGTTTGTTTGTTTGTTTGTTTTTCAGTATCCCTCAAAGTTTGAGACAGAAACGAAACCTGTTCATTCTTAGGGAGTGATTCCAAGCTCACCTTAGAGAACAGAACTTCATCAGATCCTCACATTTGACCTCCCAATGGTAACCCCAATAAAACTCTGTGGCCAAGTTTGACTCTACAATAATCTATAAGCAAAGATTATAGCAAAATTATACCAAAAAGAACCATTTCCTAAAACCCAGTACAGCAAATACTTGAGGCTTAGCTGTGGCCTCACTATGCTCCACCATGGCTGGACCTTAATAGAAACACCAAGAGTTTAACATGCCCAATCCCAGGGCTCTGGTGTCTTAGAAGTGTTCCCTTTGGTTTCCCTGAGACAAAATGACATTTTGGAAATGGGAGAAATGGAAGCTGGATTTGTGTGCAAAGATACATTGAGAACATAAGCTATTACATAAAATTTATATTCCCATAGAACGGTGACCATACATTCTAAGTTTTCTGGAACAATCTTCATGTCTTTTAACTTAATTATATCAATAAATATAATCATCCAAATTCATATCTAAATTGTTTGATGTTATATATTTACAAGATTTTTCATCTAAAATCCGAAGTCATAAAGAAATCTATGTCAGTATATATGTCTGGATTTGGATTACATGGGACTGCCATTTCACAAATGTGTGTTCCTACTTCAGGAATCAATGTGGCAACATTGCATCTGATTAAAGATGGGGTAGCAGCTGTCGGGGAAAAAAACCAACATTTTAATAGACACCTGCTAGGAATCAGGTGTGGTACTAAGAATTTTACAGATATCAGCATCATTATCATAGCTACACTTACAGCTCTTATCACATATCAGACATTTTACTTGCATTAACTGTTCATACAACAACGTTATGAGGTGGGTAGTATCACTACTTCCATTTACAGATGAGGAAAACTGAGGCTCAGAGGCAGTAGGTAACTTGAGTATGTGAGGTGGAGCTGGGATTTAAACTGTGTCTTATTCCCAAGTCCCTGCTTAATTTGCAAGTATACTGGAAATTCCACCCTGTGAGGGGAGTTCTATTAACTCAATTTATAAATGAGAACATTGAGGATCACAAAAAATTGAGAACGCCCTCTAAACCACCTGGCTACTGGAGCTCAAGTTTGAATTCTGATCTGTGGGAGTCTTAATTTTGCAACACCCATGCTTCTCAGACATTAATTAATATGCACGTGAAACACTGGGGTCTTGCTAACACGCAGATTCTGATTCAGCAGGTTTGGGGTGAATTCTAACAAGCTCCTAATAAGCCAATGACCCTGGTCCCTGGCCACACTTGCAGAAACAAGGTGCTACACCAGCTCAGAGCCATTGCCTTCAGCACCCTTGGATGAGAAGGGTTATGTAAGGACATGGGGGTACTCAGGACAGTTCCCTGTGGTTAATGAGAGTATATGCCTCTCTCCCCAGACTTCACGCCTTAGTCCCCAATTCAAATATTCTGACTTGTGGTCAGGGTGTGGACTCAACAAAATATTATTACTACAAATTCACATTCATAAGTTTTTCTTCATCTCCAGAAACTGGTGACTTCTCCTGGTACCTAGCTAATCCCAGCATATAGCCCTATTCCTTCTGGTTTAATAGTATCTCTGGTCCAAGTTAGAAAGCATTTTTGGACAAGTGTACATAGAATGGATGAGTGTCAGCTGCCTACCTGGTGTGGGCACAGGCAAGGGCTTAACTCCCTGACTGGGCCCTGGGTCCAACCAGTCTGGAAGGAGGGCACTGTGCTGTGCTTGGAGCAGCCCCGTTGTCCACTATGGGGACTGGCCCTGGCTGGCAAGTTCACAAGGGACGCTAGTCAGGCCATCTGGCCACTCCTGGACACCATCTTTCTTCCCTCAAGCAAACTCTTTGATGACCTCTGGAAACACCACAGGCAAGTTTTGGCAAGACATAGAAAGTATAGATTAGACCTTTATGTAAGGATGTGACAGGCTCATCAGGAAGACAGAGGAGAGGCAGCTCCCCGGAGAGAGAGAGAGAAGGAGAGGGAAGTGGAGGGGAGTGGAAGGGAAGGGATGCATGGAAAGAAAGGTAGGGGTGAGGGCCACAGGTAGCTGGCTACAGGGAGGAGGGAGGAGTGTCATGCTTGCTGGGGATGGAAGTCCTAGACAATTGTTATTAGCCCTCTCTGACCCCAGCCACAATCTCCCACTGGATCCTTTTGTTCCCAAAGATTCTGCATGCATATTCCCTCTGCTGCAGAGAAAGCCCCAACAGAAGGGGCAGGAGTTGGATGCAACCTGTTAGTTCACTTCCTCTGGCTCCAAACATGAGGCCCCAGCCTAGCAGAGGCACCATAGCCACCAATGGCTGCTCCCTGCCCAGCAGGCCTTGCCCCCTTTGACTTCCCAACAGACGTTTTGATTTCCTGGAGACCATACAGGGCCTCAAATCCATCTCTTCTCTCAATCTATTTTCCTAGAGAATCAGCTGTCAGGGTGGCCCTTGGCCTACCTGAGCAGCCCATGGCAGCCCTGGATACAGCCCTGACCTGTGTCCTAGCCAAGCTCAGGTTGTCCACCTCCCTGTGTGCTGGGCCTAGGGTCAGCTTCGTTACCTTTCCGACTCACCCATTTTCTTCTCATTCACAAAGGAAGAGAACCAAGCCTTCAGCAATGGCTCATAACTGAAGTAGATAATTTTGAAGACTTCACTGAACCTTCTTCTCTCCTCAACTTCTGCAAACCCCAAATGGGCCCAAGGCCTGACTTCTTGCAGTGACCATGGGCTCCTAAGGAAAGCTTGGAAACATACTTTGGAATGCATTAGCTCTAGCCATGGGCAAGAATCTTGGCCAGGGACCCTCAACATTTTCTGTGCCACACACTGCTGCTCAGAACTGCTTTTGGATGCACAAAATAAAATACAGAGGATTACAGTGGAAAGAAATTGTACTGTATCATGTACTTCAGATTAAGAGCCCCCAAGGGCCCTTCTATTGACTCCACTCTGGGCTCACAAAATACCTCCCCAACCTCAGCTCCATCGGACCTCACAGCCCTGCCTCAGTAAAAAGCCTCATGAGTGAACTAAGTTCCCAAGAGAAGGCATGGTTTAGTCAAGCCACATATTTCCGAGGTGTCAGGGCCAGTCCTACCACTGGAGCCTCTCCCCTTGGGGCTGTTCTCACTGCCCTGATATGCGGTTCCTATTCCCACCCCTGTGATGTGACCCCAGAAGTCAGATGGCAGGAACCAGACCTCTATACCAGGCCCACACAGGCCAACCCTCCAGAAGGTAGTAATAGCTGCTTCAGGACAGAGTGGGGGTGAGGGCATTTTTTAGCCTTGGACAGAACCTGAATCCTCTTTCCAGGGCCTCGGCCATGTTTTAGGAGCTGGAAAAGACAGTGACAGCCAGGGGTCACCCACTCACACATCTGCCATAAGAGGGAGGATGGAGAGTGTAGCAACCCAGCCAGGGAAGGCAGGCAGGCTAGTGCTGACCCTCCTCTGGGTTTTCAAGAGATGCAGGACAATTACCTTTGACATGAAGTGCTTTGAATGTAAGTGATGATAATGCAATTAAAAAAAAATTTAAACACTGTGAAGGCCAACCAAACACAGTCCCCAGGGATACTCAGCAACCTGCCAGTTTTCAACCTCCTGCTGCACGCTCCTCACCAGCCCAGGCTGGCTTCTGTTCTCAGAGGTGTGTCTGAGCAGTAAGGAGAAGTCCTAACCTGAAGTTCCCAACCAGCAATCCCATGGGAGTTGCCTGATGAGCCAAACCAGGCACACGTTCTACCCACCACCCTGCTGTCTCCAGGATCCCCAACAATCTCTCCTTGTGAAGTTTCAAGGGTGAGATTCCAGCCCTAGTATTTCATGATCTCTTTGCAGTGCTTGACACCAATGCTCCCCTCTCGAAATTTCTTTCACGCCTTCAGACCATCTCCCTCTTGTTCTCCTTTCTTCCTTCAGGCCATTCTTCTTGGCCTCTCTTGTCTCCTTCTCACCCACTGCTCTCTTGATGCTGATGTTCCCTCAACAGCAAAGCCTCCTAGAACCACCATGTCATCCCTATGTGGCTTCCCGACACCCACACACTGAGGTTCCATGCAGACATCTTCACCCAGAGCTCCTATCCATGCTCCAGGCCCATCTACCCAACCACCATCTCCACCCGGATGTCCCACAAGACAACGCCAACATGTCCACACTGACCATCCCTATTTCCCTTGAATCTGTTTCTTCTCCTGGGTCTCTACCTTGCTGAATGGTAGCACCATTCCTAGAAGTCAAAGCTAGAAACTTAAAAGTAATTCCAACGCCTCCTCCCCTCCTCCTCCCTCTTCATCCCTTCTCTCCAATCTGTCAGCAACCCCTGTGTAGCTGTTAAATTCTCATTCTGTAGCTTCCCAAGTTCTCATTCTAATTCTGATTCTGCCACTTGCTCAAGTGTAAACTACAACAAGTTACTTCAGTGTATTGATGTACACACTGGGGAAAACTGTAGTACATATCACTCCAGGTTATTCTGAGGATTAAATGAAGCAACCAAAAACAGATACACAGAGACTGGCACCAACCAGCTGCCACTGAGTTGATTTTAACTCATGGCAAACCCCATGTGTGTCAGAGTAGAACTGTGCTCCACAGGGTTTTCAATGGCTGATTTTTCCAGAAGTAGGTCTGCTGAGCCTTTCTTCCAAGGCACCACAGGGTGGACTCCAATCTCCAACCTTTCAGTTAGAGGCTGAGCACATTAATCATTTGTACCACCCAGGGATTCCAATGACACAGACAGAGCATTAAATAGACTTGAGCTAGTGCTGTTGTGTCCAGCCTTTATTCACCTTGCCTAGTTCTGGCCTCATTTTCTCTCCACTGGGATGTTCTAATGACCTTCTAACTGGCCTTGCTGCCTCTTTGTTCCCATCCTGACCTAAACTCCTCAAACGATTTTGTTACTGCAAACCACCTAAAGGGAAATTAAAAATCACCTAAACTTGGCTGGGCTCACCTCTACTTGCCTCAACTTACCTGACCAGCCTCATGTCATGCCACTGCTTCCATCTACCCCATGGCTCTGCTACATGGAGTTTCTGACCATTTCCCATACATACTGTTGTCTTCATAACTTCGATATCTTTGCATAGGGGAAGTCTTCTACCCAGCATGCAAGAAACTGGCTGTCCTGCATTTAGGTTGCATGGAGAGCCCTGGCCACCACTCTCTTTCTTTCTTTCTGCATTACTACCCTCTCTGCCTGGCCGCTACTCCAGCCTGTAATTCCACTAACAGGTTGGTGACACCCTAATTTAGACCGTCAACCCCAAACTCCCTGGAGCTTCATACTCATTTATACAACTGCCTACTAGCTGTGCACACTCCCTTCCCACAGCCCCTCCATGGGTCTCAAAGGTGCCTGAGACTCAGTACCTCCAACCCAAGCTCATGGCCTCTGCTGGCTCCATCTGTCTTGGTGAATGGCCTACCATCCTTTTAGGCACACAAACCAGACAACTGGACATTCCCTGACAATTCCCTCTACCTTATCTCCATATCCAATCATTTTCAAGTCCTTAAAGACTTCCTCCTCTGCAGTCAAATATGTCTATGTTCCTCCATCTCTCCCACCTCCACCCTGGCCAAGCTACCTTGGCTCTCATCTACACTGTGGTAAGAGCTTCCTCTCTGGCCTGCCGGTATTCACTTTCCCTCTCTCAGCTAGCTACCTTGCTCCAATAGAATGCCATTTTTTAACTGAAGATGTGACCATATCATGTTCTGGCTTGAAGCCCCTGCATTGCCCCTAGTTGCTTTCAGAGTGAAGGCTTGTCCCTATCACCTCTTTAACCTCACTCAGTCTTGGATCCCCCCCCACCCCCGCTCTGTACTGTGCTGTCTATAGCCACAGGGCCTTTTCACATACTGCACTTCACCTCTTCCCCTAGCTGCCCTCCTTTCATCCTTTAGGCTCAGCTGAAACACATCTTCCTCAGGGAAGCACCCCTGACCTCCTTTAGGTTGGCGAGTGGTCTCAAGATGCCCTGGGTCTCCCTTCCTAGCACTTCATCCTGGTTGGCAAGTTTACATTTAATTGTCAGATGAGGCAACTCATGCCTGATTTTTCATTATCTTGAAAGCTACAAAGGGCAGAGCCCGGGGCTGTTTTTGCAACTCTTCTGTCTCCAGAGCCTATCCCAGCGAATAATGAATATTCTTTCATATTCACGTATAAATATAAAGAGATAAATGTGAATGATTGAGGAAGTCCAAAATGGGGAAGGGATGGACTTTAAAATCGTAAAGCTAGAGGTCAGACAGCACACACAGGCAGAGACTACCAGAGGTAGCCCCCCGACTTTGGCTCTGAGCTTCTGAGCGGTCAAAATAAGGAGGAAACACTCCTGAAGGCAGAATTCATAATGCAGAGAAGATGAAAGAAATCAGTTGTCAGGAAAGGTTGGGTCTTGCTAACACTGAGATGCAGAAGCATCTCAGTATTACGCTGGCCTTGGTCTGGGGTAATCCTAATCATCAAAGCAGGAGATTCTGAGATGATGTGGCTTTCAGAGTTTTACAATAAGCAGAACACTTTCTGCAGAAAAAACTAACACAGATGCCTAACATAGAGATGGGGGACATCAGAGCTGTCCTCTTCGAAGTTGAGGGGCACAGAGCCCTCTGTCCCACCACCCCCTACACCTACCCCTTGCCCAGCAGCCACTGAGGCTGAGTACCTTGGAAACTACCCATCACAGCCCTCAGGAAAGACTGCAGCAGCTTTTCTTCTCAGCAGGGGGCTTCTGATAAGAACTAGGTGGCATTGTCCTCTCCATAGCTTTGAACTGGGGCATGAGAGGCACAGGCCAGTGAGAAGGGAAGGAGCCAGGGCCTCACTGCGGTGGGAATATCACACTCCTGCCACACAGTTACACCCTCTCCTGTCACCTGTGGTTCTTCCTTCACATAAAAACAAGATTGGTGTTATTCATCTGTGTGTTCATTTCCCACGTTTGCCACTCCCACCAGGTTAGCAAACTACACCCTTCAGGCCCAATCTGTCCACCGCCTGATTTTGTAAATGAAATTTTATTGGCGTACACTCATACCCATTTGTTATTGTCTAGGGTTGTTTTCCTGCAACAAAGGCTTTGACAGAGTCTGCATGACTCTCAAATCCTGTAATATGGAAGGCATTTGCTGATCCCTGGTCAAGCACATGGCTTTGTCCCCAGTGCCTGGATCAGAGCTTGGCACTGACCAAGTGTTTACAATTGCCCATTTCTCACGCTCTGCTTTGTCTTGACCAAACTGTAGTCAGGCTTCTCTCCTCCCTACAGGCTCCTGAACTCCACTTGCTCCTAAGTCTAGGCAAGTATTTAAAAAGGTGGAAAATGCTCCTTTAATCCCTTCTGGGATTGGGCTGATGACAATGCTTGACTCTAAAACAACTGACCTTTGCCACCACCTGCCCCTGTACAACTTAGATGAGACTCACAAATATTCCTGGTTTGCCTATGACAAGGCTAGACACAGATGCTTCAAATTCCTATTCCTTGCCTAATAAATGAGTAACTAAGGTGCGTGTCCCCATTGATCAATCAGAGACAAAATGCTTGTTAACCAAACTATAGTGAAGTTTCTCTCCTTCTCCCAAGTCCCTGAGCTTTGGCCTGCTCTCAGCCTGAGCCAACATATAACCAGTAACTAGTTGCCATAGAGTTATCCTGACTCATGATGACCCCATGTGCATCAGAGTAGAACTGTGCTCCATACAGTTTTCAATGGCTGATTTTTCAGAAGTAGATCACCAAGCCTTTCTTTGGGCACCTCTGGGTGGACTCGAACCTCCAACCTTTCTGTTAGCAGCTGAGGGCATTAACTGTTTGCACCATGCAGGGACACCAAGCCAAAATACAGCCCACCTTAAGGGTCTGCCCTGGACAATAGGCTGGCCGCAGTGTAAGTTATCCCAGTTCCCCACACCTGGGTTTTTTCTAGCCTTGTTTAATTGTCTCTGTAACAAAAAAAACCTTTCCCCCTTACTCTTGAGATGCTTACTGATCATATGGTTAGACTGTTCTCTTCTCCTTATTGCAATAGGTCCCTCTCCTTCTTTAAGTCTCAATTTGTTTCTTATTTGACAGCACAAAGAATGTGTCCAGTGAAAAAGGAGCCCTAGGTCTTTCCTGCCAGAGGCAGGCAGGGTGCAGCCCCAGAGAGCTGGGCTCCCTTCCATGGGAGCTACCCTCAACCTCATTATATATTAGGCTTCTGTGTCCAATTACCTTTGAACAGTGGGCTTTCTTGCTTTAAGTTGTTAAAGATTAAAATAAGTCAATGAATGAATAAATAATTGAGAAAGCCACTGTTCAAGAGCTTGGCTATGCTAATATCAGCCTAGAAAACATTCCAAAATATTCATTATCAGCCACTCACTTTGATCATAAAGGAATATTACAAGTACACCAATGGTCTGTATATTTTTAAGTAATAGCAGTATCAGAAAGCTCGCCAAGATGAGTGAGATGCAAATTATACCACCAAAGGGCTGAATAATGGGGCCTGAGTCACTCAACATCAAAGGTTATCTACCAAAGATAAAAATTTCCACTTTGTAACACTTGATCTTCAGCCATTTCCAGCAGCAATTAACTACAAAGACCTATTGTCTTCCAGTGAATGACAATAAAACGTTGAGAAGAAATTTTCATAAATTCAAGTCATTTGTGGGCCACTCTCAAGATCTTGGCTATATTTGAATACCACTTATGTTATTTGCTTGGGAATCCCTTGGTGGTACAAATGGTTAATGTGCTTGGCTGCTAACCAAAAGGTTGGAAATTTGAGTCCACCCAGAGGTACCTCGGAAGATAGGCCTGGTGATCTACTTCTGAAAAATCAGCCATTGACAACCCTATGGAGTACAGTTCTACTCTAACACACATAGGGTAACCATGAGTCAGAAATGAATTGATGGCAGCTAGTTTTTTTAACTGGAGTATTATTTGCTTAGTAGTTTTCTTTAAATTAACTCCTATTTTAGCTTAAAAATTATTTTAAAAGAAGATTTTTATATTACTGTCATTCATGGAAAACTAATGAGGTAATTAAAGGTAACCTTAAAAATGAATGTAAAGTTTCAAGTCATTTTATTTAAGTCAACTTTTAAATTGCATTTTAGTTCATCAAATTCTAGGTAGATACTCTTGCCTGCCAAGTGCTGCATTTGAGAGAAATGAGCAAGTGTTGAGAGATGCCAAAGCTGGCACTAAGTAGGGCTTTCCCCTCCAAGTCATCATAAAGGATGAGAAGCATTAGGAAGGGGTGACTCAGTAATACTTAAAGCCATGCAGACCTTACAGACCTTACAATCAGGGGACCACTTTGGAAAATGTTGAGATGGAGAATCCTTCCTTCTCTTTTCTTAATAAAGGGATGGTGGCCCATGAACTCATTTCACCCTCCTAAACGTCATGCAACACGGTAACAAAGTGGATGGCAATCAAACTTAACACCACCTCCTTTGTATAGCCCTCCATGGCACCTTGGATGTCCCCTGGGCTGTAACATTCCCTGGATGTAAGGTCCCCTAGGCTGTAACGTCCCCTGGCTATAATGTCCCCTGGGCTGTAAGGACCCCTGGGCTGTAAGATCCCCTGGCTATAAAGTTCTCTGGCTGTAAGGTCTCCTGGGCTATAATGTCCCCTGGGCTGTGAGGTCCCCTGGCTGTAATTTCCCCTGGGCAGTAAGGTCCCCTGGCCTGTAATATCCTGGGGTGGTGATAGTCTGTCTCCAGCTCCAGCCTGGGAGTACCTTTAGAGGGTACTCACTACACATACATCCCGGAAGGCATGCTGAGTGGAATGAAGTACTGCCAGACACATGTTCTTTGTCGGCTCCTTGTCCCTCTGAAGCTGTGATTTCTTTTAAGCTCCAGGGGGCTAGGCAGGTTGTGCTCAGCCAAGGTTACTGTGACCCCAGAGGCTGGCCCTAAGCAATGGCCCAGGCCCCAAGCCATCTCCATGGCTCTGGTCACTATGTGTCGTACTTTCTCATGGTCTCCCTTGCTTTCTTACTCTTCCCCTGCACGGCACCCCTTCTCAGTGCTACAGAAAAAGGAGAAGAGAGGGTCCCACAGGCAGGACCCACACAAGCCCCAGGTCGGGAGGGCCTTGTTGGACACGGGCCACTCTCTGCTCATAGTCAACGAGGTAAGTGGACACACAGGCCCTGTGGCTTCAGACAGCAGACCCCAGGGACATGGCAGGCCTGACTGAACACATATGCACAAATGCGGCAGGCCGGGTTCCAGGGTCCACTGCTGCCTTGTCCTGCTCTTGACCCAGACTCTCCTAGGGCTGGTGCAGCCCTCACCTGGGACAGGGGGACACCTCTTTCTCCCTGAACAGGTAGCTCAAGGCTCAGAACAGTGCCAGGGCAATGGCCTGATAGTGGCTCAGGGCACAGTGGCCTGGAGCAACACTGTCTCCACTGGAGCTGACCCCAGAGCCAGGAGAAACCCCTCCTGGGCTTTTTTCCTGGCTGTAAGGCACCCACCTACGAGGAGAGAACCTCGAGGAGAATTAATCTCAAAAAGTGCCCACTTAGCACTAATGACTCAAAACCCCAAATCGCGGTGCAACGTCTTCACAGGTTGCTGGTATATTCTGAAAAATGTACAAACTGTGGTACCTTCATACAATGGAATATCATTCAGTGATAAAAAGAAATGAGCTATCAAGCTACAAAAAGACAGGGAGGAACCTTAAAGGCATATTGCTAAGTGGAAAAGCCAGTCTGAAAAAGCTGCCTACTGTATGATTTCAACTATATGACATTCTGGAAAGGCAAAACTATAGCGACACTAAAAAGATCAGTGGTTGCCAGGGACTCGGGGGGAAGGAGAACGGATGAACAGGTGGAGCACAGGGCATTTTGAGGGCAGTGAAACTATTCTGAATGCTACTGTAATGGTGGACACACGGCATTATGCATGTCAAAACCCATAGTACTATATAACCCGAGAAGCGAACCCTAATGTAAATGCCAGACTTAGTTAATAACAAGGTACTGATATTGTTTCATCAGTTGTAACAAATGGATCAAAGGAATGCAGGATGTTAACAAAAGGAAAAGCAGTGTGCCAGGGCATATATGGGAACTTTTGTGCTTTATGCACAATTTTTTTGTAAACCTAACCTAAAACTGCTCTAAGAAATAAAGTCTATTTTTTAAAAATGCCTCGAGGGTGGTGGGGAATATGCTTTAGTTGGGGAGGGGCTCTAAAGATCTACTTGGGGGGAGGGAGTGGGGCAATAAAGTTATTTGAATCAGAAACTCAGTTGTTAGTGCTCCAGACTTAACAGCTGATGGCTCTGCAGCATGGTGAGCCATGAGGTGAAGAGAACCAGCCATTATCTTGCCAGACCCAAACACCCAGTTTTACTGAAATTTTATTGAGTTTATTTGTGGGATGCATGACAGGAAGTCTTTCAACCATTAGAAAAAAAAAAAGTCATTTTCACAGTCACTTTGGCACACACGAACATTGTCTCATTAAAAAAAAAAGCAACAACAATGGAACCTATATAATACTCATCAAGTACATACAAAACACTAACAAAATATCCCTGAAAAACCAAAGTGCATATAGACAGCACAATGCCCAGGACCAGACTGCACCTTCTCCGGAGTCGTGCAAGTCCCTCCCATGGCCTGGTCCACGTTGGAAGTTAACAGTCACGAGGATTAGTATGCAGTTACACACCAAGTATTTACATAACAGTAATTAGTGCCATGGGGTGGGGGGGTGACGAGGCTGGCACAGCACTAGGCCCAGCAGGGATGCCATATATACTGATGGGAGGCAGCTGGGGGGGGGGTTGGGGGGGGCTGACGGAATGACAGGTCGGAAGTGCTACATTGGTTACAGCTAAGGGTCCAGGTGCGTCACCCTCCTGGTTTAAGGCAGCGCCATTGGAGCCTCGGGAGCTCCACACAACAGTCAGCGCCGACCGGCCCTGGGGTGCCCAGAGCTTTCTGGAGATGAGCTTAAGTCTCCGCCCAGCCGGCTCAGCAGAAGGAGCAAGGCCATATGGCCTTGGCAACTTTGTCCTAAAAGGTGGATGAACGGGACCATTCCCCAGATCTTTGCTGCCTCCCTCCAACCCGGATCATGTACTGCTCACTCCAAGCTCCCCCTCTTGACTCTGGAGCGAACAGTCAATCCTGTTACCTTTCAACTTTAAGGCATTTTCTACATAATTTTTCTAAGCAAAAAAGCAATAAAAATTGAGGTAATTCTGTAGTTGTTCACACTGGTAGGTGAGCCACATCCACATGAGACAAGCTCTCGCTCTCCCGTTCTCGCAACCCTAGGGATGGGGTCAATGTGCGCAGGACGAAGAAAGGCCATTGGGGCTAATGGACAGACAGTGGAAGTGGCGGCGTGTTTCCGATTCCCACTGGAGGCACATGTCCCCCTGCCTCCTCCGTTTGACCTGAACCCCTGAGAGGACAGGGAACCGGGACCAGAGGGCTGTGTAAGTGGATGCAAAGGCCAGACAGAAGCAGGCCACAGTTTCACGAGTCAAAAGGAAACAGCATTGAGTCAGCAGCAGCGGCGGCGGCGGCGGCGGCGGCGGCGGCGGCGGCGGCAGAGACAGCGCAGGGAAGCCCCGGACACACCGCCAGAAACTCGGGGTGGGGTCACCTGGCACTTCAACGCACAACTGCACACCCCGAGACCCCCTTTGGCCTCGCCTTGACCGGTCGCCGCCGTTTGAAAGGGAAGAGGGGCGCTTCCCGTTTACTTCCGAACTGCAGCTTCAGCCTGGAGAGACATGGTGCCACAAGGCGGTCACCATTGCAAAGGGGTCACGTTTGCACGCGGGCCTCGGGCACCTCCAGCACCACAACGGATCTTTGCCCCTTTAGAAGCCATTGCCGCCCAGGTCCCAGCCCCCACAAGAGGCTGGTGTCCCTAGGCCCCACCTCTGTGAGGAGCCAGCCCTGCCGCCAGGCACAAGCTCCGAAGGAGATAGCCGAGCACTGAGGCCCTGGAGGAAACAGATTCACCCGAGAAAGAACTCAGGAAAAGTCAGGGGAGTTTTCCATAGAAAGAGAGGAGAGTAGCCCAAGGCAAGCTCCACAGGGTGCAGGGCATGCACAGGAGGAAGGCAGAGGCAGAGTTATAAACGGGCCGGTTACTTGACGAGGTCTTGGCAATGGGCACGTCGGGATCGGGGCGGGACAACCACTGAACCACGTAGTTTTTCTTGGAAGGGTCAGAGATGTTTCCTGGAAGGAAGAGAACAGGGCTGCAGCCGCTGGGGCACAAGGCTGGGCCTCCCCAACCTGCTGAGCTGCCCAACAGCTCCTGGAGCCCTGGAAGGGGCCCCAGGAGAGACCCCACCCAGCTCCTCAGAGTGGCATCCAGGCCCTTCCTCAGAGCCATCTCCTGCCTCCCCCTACCCCCACACACACCCTGGGGTTCAGCTACGTAAGTCTCTCACTGCCCCCACAGCCTCCCTCTACCTCTCCTGTTCCCCACCCTCTTAGCCTCCTGACCCCAGCTCTAAGCAAAACTCTGACTGCCTCATGTCAGGGACACAGGTGCAGAGCAGCATGGTGGGGACTTGTGAGGCCCCTGGAACCAAGCAGGCCAGCATGAATCCTGGATCTACTCTCTCAGCTGTGGGGCAGGGACCTGATCCCACCCCCACCCCCACCTTCTTTCACTGTGGATGGCAATGGTGGTGGGAGCTACATCCTGAGGTGCCGCAGGGACCAAAGGAGGTGAGGCACTACTTGGTAGGTGTCTGCACTCAGACAGGGTCTGGCTATCCTACTCACACAGGCAACCCCCTCCTCAGCTGAGTCCCACTGTGCTGGCACTTTCAGTCGATCCTGTCTCTGGACCGACAGCAGGTGTCAGGAGGGCAAGACTAGGCTGAGTCAGCACCATCTCCACTGCCTTCACTGGCCCTGAGACTGTGCACAGAAATGTCCACTCCTTCCATTTCCAGCCAGGAAAATGTTCTGGCCTCCATCCCGAAAGGTCCCAGCCCCAGCCTTGGCCCTGGGGCTTCCTGGCCTCTCCTTCAAGTTTGTGGACGCCCAGTCTGTCCAGTTGAGCAGAAGAGCTGCATGTGCCTGAACCAACCCCTAGCCTCTCCTTGCCCTGGGTCTGTTGCGTGCCTGGGACCCGGGGCAACAGAGTGCTTACGGGGACAAGAGCCAAGTCTGCAGATCCGAGCCGTCTCTGGTCGCTCCTCCTGGCAGACGCCAAAGCTGTCGTCTGAGGTCCGGCAGAGGACTGGCCGCTCCTGGGTGCCGTTGCCACAGGTCACTGAACACTGCAGGTGGGCAGAGTCAGCCAATTAGGGGTTACCCCCCTGTGAGGCCCTTGGCCTCGAAGAACTGGACAAAGCCTTATGGAGGTGGTGATGGGCAGCTGGTGGGAGGCCTGCCCTGCTTCATCTCAACCCTGGGCAGCTAGCTGACTTTGTCTCTTGGGCTCCTAAGAGCGAACACCCAGGCCCCCTCTCTGAGTTATCGTGAGGTTAGAGACCAAATACAAGGTGCTCAGCACAGGGCCTGGCACTTCTAAGCTCTCTGGCAGGAGGAGGCCTGAGGCCCAGGAAAACCTGCTGTGCAGTGTGGCCACCAGGAGAGCACTGACCAATCTCAGGATGACTTGGCAGAGACCTCCGTCTGGACACAATGCCATCACTGCCCCGGCACTCCCTCTGCCTCACCACACTATAGAGGGCCAAAGCAGCTGCCTAGGCCTGCCCAAGGATAATCCTCAAGTTGTTGCCATGTGTGCAGGAAAGGGTTAACTCAGCAGGCCCTGGGTTGCTCAAACCCTGCACATTCCCAAGAAAGATCTGTTTGCAGAACTGGCCCTTGGCTGGCACCTGGGAACTGAGTTCTTGAAATATTCTGTGTGAGATGTGTTTTTGCATCCTTTAGGCTTTGAGCCACGCTGGACCAGTTTGTCCAGATAGTTTATGCTAACAATGTGATTGATGGTGAACACCTCCTGGTATACCTGCAGGTGATCACCTGTGGAAACTCCAAGGTTCTGGAGCTGAGGTCAGTCATGCAGGTGCTCTATGCTTATATGACTGACCCCTAATAAAACCCTGGATGCCCAGGCTTGAGTGAGCTTCCCTGGTTGGCAACACTTGGCATGTGTTGCTATCCATCACTGCTGGAGGAATTAAGGATGCCCCTTGTGACTCCACTGGGAGGGGGCACTTGGAAGCTTGCACTTGGTTTCCTCTGAACTTTGCCCCCTGTGCATTTTCCCTTTACTATATCTACTCTCTATCCTTTTTCTGTAATAAACTGTAACTGTGAGTGTAACAGGAATCCCCAGGTGGTGCAAGCAGTTAATGTACTCAGCTGGCTAACCAAAATGTTGGAGGTTGGAGTCCACTCAGAGGCACCTCAGAAGAAAGGTCTAGTGATTTACTTTTGAAAAACCAACCATTAAAATCCCTATAGAGCACATTTATCTGACACACATGGGGTCACCATGAGTCAGAACCGACTTGACGGCAACTGGTGAGTATAACAACTTTTGAGTCCTGTGAGTCCTTCTAGTGAATTATGAGCCAGAGGGTGGTCTTAGGGACCCCCAACACACTAGGCCTGTCAGCTGGATGTCATATTAATGTCAACTCTGACCTTGACCTGGCTTTGGCTGTTGCTCAGCCTCTGGCCCTGTAACTGGCCCTCCAGACCCTCAATCCATCCTCACTATTCTGTCCAGCCTGAGTCTAGGTCCTCCCTTGCTCATCTCTCCACTTGCAAGTTGGACTGGCCTTTTGGACTACACCTCCAGCCTCTGAGATGGAGAACCCAAGACTCCCCTAGCACACCACGGCCCTGAGCATCCCATCGTGCCTTGAAGCCCAGGCTGCCCTCAGTTTCCTGGGGTGTACACAGGAGTCTCTGCCCTATGGAGTGAACACAGTGTCTGCTGGGACTGAGGCCACATTTCACCAGGGTTCTCGAAAGAGCACTGACCACCCTCTGGTGCTCTGAGCAAGGGGATTTGGCCAAGGGCAGCAGCTACAGCCAGGCCCTCATGCCAAAGTGAATGTACTGGCCACCTTAGTCTGAGCCAAGCTCTTACGGGGGTCAGGGGTCAGGGGCCTGCTTACCTGGGACCAGGGCCCAGCCCGCCAGCGGCCAGGGCAGAGCTCGCGGTTGCAGGCCCGGCGGCCCTCGGGCCGTGCGTCGTTGCAATGCTTGGTGTGCACGGAGCGGTTGGTATTGTCGTGCAGTGGCTGGATGCAGCGCACAGAGCGGGTCTGCATGCCTGTCCGCCCGCAGCTCTGGCTACACGGCTCCCACTCGCCTGCCACCCACCTGCCAGGGCAGAGCAGCATGGTCAGCCCCCTGTGGCCCCCAGGGGCCAGCCTGGCTGTGCTCCAGAGCCACGAGAGAAGGCAGCCTCCTCCCCAGAAGATGCACCGTTCCTAGTTCTCAGAAGGTGCTGAGTAGACTGCACCCCTGAACAGAGGGGAGACTACAGCTCAGTTGTCCCAGGTCCTGTGGGTGATGAATCCCTGTGTGTCCACCTGGGAGACGTAGTGGGGCAGGTGGCCAAGGAGTTTCCAGGCCTGAAGATCAGGTCAGCCCTGCCCTCTGGGTTCACCTTCTGCTGATGTCACAGACCCTCCTGGAGAGAGTGTGGATGCCCTCAGCTCCCCAGCCCCCAGAGCCCCACCTGCCTATTTATCAACCATCTTCCCCTCTCAGCCCTGGAAAGGAACCTAGACTCAGAAATGCAGCCCTGCCTGCTAAGCCCCAGGCTGCAGGTCCAGCCACAGCCACCTCCTGAGCTGCTTAGGAAATGCTCGGCACGGGACGGTGAGCAAGTCCTTCCTGTGCCCTCTGAGCCTCAGGTCTCCCTCTGAGCACTGCCATCTGTTGTCATTTCTAAGATGCACATCCCAGCTTGGCGGTTGGCAGGGCTGAGCTAGGACACTCCTTACAACCTCTTCAACTCCATAAAGTATGGTGAGGCAGAAAGAGTCCCTCAAATTCCCCGGAGCTGCTCAGGGGTGCTAGACACTGCATCTCCTTCCACAGGAGCCCCCAGGGGCCCTGTCCCTCCCCTCTAATGGGACCTCGGCAGATGAGGTAGGCCCAGCACTCACACAGGCTGGGAGCACTCCTGTGGGTTGCAGGCACGGCGGATGGCTTTGGGCTTTGCCACGGCATCGCAGAAGCCACGGTGCACCATCTTGTGGTCCAGCCTCCGGCGGCAGCCGTATTTGGTGAACTGTGACCCTGAAGACAGAGAGCATGGGAGCTCAACTGAGCAGCAGGCACCTGAACTGAGCATGGAGGGGCTGGTCCCCTGCACCCCAGGCACCTGAACTGGGTGTGGAGCGGCTGGTCCTCCCCTCCCCAGGCCTGCTTTCCTTATAGCCCTGAGGGTGATGGGAGGGCCAGTTGAGCATCCTGCCTGAGGCTGAGAGCGTGAGTGCAAGCGAGGAGGGGGCTACCTTCTTCCCCTTCGCTGGTTTCCTGGCCAGGGCAGGAGGCTCCATTTCCCCTCCTATCTCTTAGTTATTTATTGCACCTTAAGTTAATATGTATACAGGACCTGAGTGGGCCAGGAGCTGGATGAACACTGAGGGGCAAGGCCAACACAGCGCCTTCTCCCATGGTGTACAGCAGTGGTTCTCCACCAAGGGTGGTTTAACCCCCAAAGGACATTGGACTACACCTGGGACATTTTTAGTTGTCAACAGTAGTAGTTGTACTACTGGCATCTAGTAGGTACAGGACACAGAAGCTGTTAAACATCCTATGGTGCATAGGACAGCCCCCATAACAAAGAGTTATCCAGCCCCAAATGTTGACAGTGGAGGAAGCTTGTGCTAGTGGGTCAGGTAGACTATAACCAGCAGGCTGGCCTCATCTGGGGAGTCTAGAGGGCCCCAGGATGGGAAGGAAGAGTGGCACTGAGTTAGTGGAAATGCGGCGAAAGGACTAATGGGGTGAGGACACAGCCCTGCAAAGGCCCTGTGGGGTGTGCCTGGTGCATCCAGGAAAGGAACCTAGGGTCATGTGGTCAGTCTGGGGAGTGATGGGTAGGGCATCTGATGGAGCCTGAGAGGTAAGCAAGTCACCAGGGCCTGAGGCCACAAAGAGAATTACAGTGATTTTTTTTTTTTTTTTTTTTTAATTCCCAGTACAGAGGGAGCCAGTGAAAACTGACACCAGGAAGGGATAGGGTCTACTTTGCTCCTTTAAAAGACCACTCAGGGGGAGGAAGGGGACACACAGGGCCAGCGGGGTTTTTTTTTTTTTTTTTTTTTTCAATAATCCTGGCAACAGAGGATGGTGCCAGGCCAGGGTGACAGCCAGGAAGATGAGAAGAGCCGATGGGTCTAAGAGATGTATAGAAGGAGAGGTCACAGGATGTGCTGGTGGACTAAAAGTGGGATTCGGAGAGGGCTGGGGCTGGAGGTACATGGGAAGGGAACACCAGAAGAGGAGCCTCCATTGCCTGGGCGGGGAATGGAACCCCTTGGTGAACTCCTCTGTGCCCCCTAGATATGGCAGCCAGAGTGGCATGCAAGGGAGGTTGCCTTGCCCACTGTCCCTGCTTCCCCACACTGAGCTGTCTCCTCCTGCCTTTCACTTGTCCACCCCCAGGAGCAGGGGTCACACTGATCAGAACTTCCTATCCATCTGTATGTCCCACCTAGCCATGAACTCGTTGAGGTCCAGGGCAGGTAGGACCCCTCTGTGCCAGCCCTGCCCCAAGAACGCTGGGGAAGTCTTTCTGAATGAGCAGAGGGAGGGACCCCTCCAGTGTTGGCCCCTCCTCCTGTTCCCACCACTGTCTGAGGCTCACAGGGCCTCTGTCTCCCCAGAGTTGGAATTGCCCATCAAGTCCCCTCACGCTGATCTCTGCCAAGCAGCCCCTTCCCACACACTGTGCAGGCCCCACCATACTGCAGCCCTCAGTGCCCCCATGCCCCTCTTGCTACCTGTGGCATGATGCCCTGAGCACTCACCCCTCCTACCCATCCACTACCCCTCCCAGGCCAGGCAGGGCCTTGTCCACACAGGCCAGGGTGTCTTCTCACGTCTTGCACAGGCTCAGACTCACCAGCCTTGGCCACAGTCAGTGGGGCCATCCGTCTGCTCAGGAAGCTCCTTGACATCCAGCCCCCTGGCTCCCCAGGACCCCACCAGGCTGCTTGCTTCCCTGTCACAGCATCACACCACAGCAGCCCTGCTCCGTGCTCCTGCTCATGAGGGCTCACCCCAGGGTGCACCCCCACCTCCTTCTGGTCACCCTCAGGCCCCCCAACCAAGAGATCCCAATGCTAGGAGCCCTCACCTCCACCACAAGGCTTGGAGCAGGGGGACCACTTCTTCAGAGCCCACTCATAGTCCATGGAGTCTTCTTCCAGGACATTGTTGTCATCGACGTTGAGCGAGTCCTCATGGATCATGTATTTGTAGGTCAGTGAGATCCGGCTGTCTCCCTGTGGGATGACCTGAGCCCACCCCGAGATGGCATGAATGTTGGCCCACCTCCACCCTGCTTTGGTGGCTAGTTTAGAGCCATTCAGAAAGCTCAGCCCGAGGTCCTCCTCCCAGTTGAACTGGTGATGTCTCCCACAACATGTCTCCACTTTCCTAAGATTCCTAATGACTGCTATTGGTGAAAGATAAGCCAGCCTGCCAACTGTCTGCTTGTAGGCAAAAGGGGGTTCCACTGGCTGCCTTCTTGTCTCCCTCTCTAGCTCATTTTCTGCCCCGAGGCACAGACACCCTCTGGGCCACCTTGACAGGAGCCCGAAGTTATGTTCAGTGTGGCTTGCACACTCACAGAGGGACTCCCATCGCCCAACTGACACAGGTAGGTCACCAAAGACATTTCAGAGGGCAGAAAGGTCATTGCAGATGAGGTGAGTAGAGTGGCCCAGTGTACGGGAAGCACACCTGGCCCGAAGCCACACCTGCTCCACAGGTGCCTGCTCATGCATGGAGATTGGAGGTCTGCGTGTGATGAAATCCAGTCACAGTGGCTCAACCTAGGGGGTGGGGGTGCTAAAGGGGACTTTAGCCTTATCTGTAGTGTTTTAATTTTTTTTTTACAAATAAACTTTTTTTTGTTTTTACAAATAAAAAGTGATTAGAAGATCCAGCCCCCTCCCGATTCCCCATAACCAAGAGTGTTACCACAACCCCATAAACATCATCTCTTAGACTCAGAGGTCTGGGGTCCAGTCCTGCCTGAGGATGAAACCTAGTGTGATCTGGGCTAGTTGTCTCCCTTCCTGAGCCCTACCTGTCCCTTCCCCAGTGTTGCAGGGTTTAAATGTGATAGCAGACATGAATGAGGGTGATAAATGATAGCTGTGGATGTCATTCAGATGGGGAGACCAAAGCCCTTGGAGGGCAGAGTTTGCCCAAGGTCACTGGGGGTCTATGGCAGAGCCCAGAGCTCTGACTTATGGCCCCATATCCATTCCTTGCTCTGACATGGAGCTGGAGACCTCAGTCCAGAGGGCAGGCCAGAGGGGTCGCTCAGAGCATGGCCTATAGGGTGTAGGGAGGCTCAGGGTCCCTCAGAGCTTCTCCCCCTCCTTGCCCCGGTGGCCACTTTCACCCCTGCCTGAGCAGGCCTGTGCCTCTGGAGGTGGAAGACAGGCATAAGTAGGGGCTCACCATGACGGTGATGGTGCCGTGGAGGGGGCCCATGGTCTGCAGTGTCTCCCGGCCGTCCTCATTGCGGTACTCCCACTCCACACCCATGGCAATGAAGGACTTGGAGTTAGGATCCACATCGTTCTCTTCATTTAAAATGAACTTGCCTGTCTCCAGGTTCTTGACGGCTGAGAATGGCAAAAGGAGCCCACCCCTCATGGTCAACCAAGGACAGGATTCAGGCTCTCGGCAGGAAGCCTGCCAGGGTATGTTGGTTTGGGCTGGTGGGGAGACTTCTTAGTCTTAAAGACTTCTAAGACCTAACCTTTGTGCCACTATAGCCCAGAGGATTCGCAGCAGAGGCCCTCACCTCTCCCAGCTTCACTTTCCCAGGGACCTGACCACGCCACTGACAGCTCAAATCATTTCTGGAGCCCTGCCACACCCTCTGCTACTCAACTGGACCTAGATCTTCCTGCATTTGTGCCTTTTTGGGCAGCCAGTACCCTTCAAGTGCCTGCCCCCACTGGACACTGGAAGCCCAGCTCAGCAGATGTCCAGGCCTATGCAAGAGTGCTCATGGGCGTTAGAGACTGCTGCCCTTCCTGTGACCAGCCATCCTGGGCAGCCTGGCAGGGAGGCATCTCCAAGAGGTGCAGGGCATGTGTTGGGCACCAGGGCATAGAGCCCTGGGAAACTCACATGCAGGTGGGGGGCTTCCTGCCATGGGAGTGAGGATAGTCCCGCTGAAAAAGCTGGGTCTCCCCATCCCTTCAGTAGTTGTAGCCCTGCCGAGGTTCCACTCATAACTCATGCTAGAGAGGCCTGGCCAGATCGGGAGGAGCCATGCAGCCACTGGATGTCCAGAAGAATGTCTCAAAACCAAGAACTTGGCTGATCAGGAAGCCCCGCGTTCCTGCAGCATGGAATATAGCCCCATGGTGGGATTCGAGGTGATTCTCAGGGGCCCAGACCCAGCACGGAAATCAAGGGTCACAGAGTGAGAAAGCCATTCCCTTCACGTGTCTCCTGTGATCCTCTGTCCCCATCATGAAGAAAGTCTCAGTCTGGTGCAAACCAAATCAAACCAAACCAAACCAAACCCATTGCTGCCGAGTTGATTCCGACTCATAGCAACCTTACAGGGCAGAGTAGAACCCCATAGGGTTTCCAAGGAGCGGCTAGTGGATTTGAACTGCTGACCTTTTGGTTAGCAGCCATTGCTCTTAACCAGTGCGCCACCGGGGCTCCAGTTTGATGCCAGTGGGCCTTTAACTCTCTCTAATACTTGCTCCCTTTTTAGCAGAACGCACAGGCCTCAGACTTGGAGCCTTGAGTCAGAAACAGTGTTTGGGAAGCAGTGTCTTTTTCTCAGGAATTAACTTTTACGTTTACCTTCTATTTAAGGTAAGTGGTGCTGGTTTTGCCCCTAGGGGAGTGGATTAAAATTTCTGCTTAAAATAAGTAAGAAAGAAAACTGAGTATGAGAAAGGGGCTGTGTATTTGTCAAGCACTGAAGGAAGTGTTGGAACAGGGTATTTGGGAGCCCCTGACCCAGTCCCAGCCTCCAGCACTGGTGATGATGGCGGGGATGGGGGGGGGGGCAGACTGGAGGGAGGGACTTGTCCAGGGTCCCCCAGTGGTCTTCACATCACTCTGACTTCAGCCTCATGCCCACCTAGGAGGTAGAGCCAGGACACCTTCAGGGCGAGAGGGATGCAGATGGGTGAGGCCACTGAGAAGGGTCCCAGGGCAGCCTGGGCAAGCACAGGCCTGGGGACAGTGCTGCCCAGTGGGAAGGGACACCCAGAGTTGTTAGAACACCCAAGTTTTCAAGAAATGCCAGGCATTGGTATTTTATGTGGAGTCTGTTGAATTTAAAATTAAACTAATTGGAAATATGTCCCTACACTGCCTGAGCCAATCAGCTGCCTGGACTTGGTGCACTCTGGCTGGAGTGGCAGAAGGAGGGCTGCCCAGGACCCTGCTGCCTGCAGATCCTGCCTGCTTTCCCATGGGTGGGGTCTTCCCATGGGCAGGGCCTTCCTGTGGCGGGAGGGGCGGCTTAAGACCCGTGGGGTAGGGAGTCATCAGTTCTGTGAATGATGGGGGTGGGGGCATGGCCTGAACACATGTTCCTCCACAGCTGCTGCTTGGGGAGCCCTCTGATTCCAACCCCTGGCCTCTCCACTGGGTGATAACCCCATAAATGTCCACCAGGTGGGCTGAGCCAGGGAAAGGTAGAGGTGGAGCTGACCCCTGGGCCTTCTGCCCACCCCTGAAAGGGCCAGGTCTTGGACACACCAAGCTACCCTGGTGTAGAGATGGCCCTTTATCAGTCGAAAGGGCTGGACCTTCGATACTCACCCAGATGGTGGCTGGTGGTGTCCACCTCCTGGATGAGCAGGTGTCTGGCTCCTGCCGGGATCTCGAACATCTTGATGTAGCCTTTGTTAGGATTTGGAAAGATAAAGGCAAATGAGAAGGGAAGAGGCTCACTTGAATGCGGACAAGGCAAGGAGGGCCCAGCCCCTCAAAAGGTCTCCCAAGGCCCTGGTATTTCTGGGATTTGAAGAAACCAACCAGAGAGGGACCAGCAGGAAGCTACTATGTATCTGCTGGAGTCACAGCCCAGCAGGCACTGGGTCCTCTCCCGCCTCTTCTGACTAACTTCAGAATCACATCCCAGACGCCCCCTCAGCCGCCTCATGGAAAGCACAGTGGGATTCCTGTGGGATACCTGGGAATCCCACTGGGGTATGAATCTAAGAGGCCCACTTTCTAGGAGGAAGGCTCTCAGCAAATTATTTGGCCCCTCTGACCTCAGCCCCTTAATCTGTACATGGAAGGTGCAGTGCTCTCATGGGGCCATGGAGAGGGCGGCCCCAGCACCTGACTTCAAGGGCCTTCCATGGTGTGGGGCTTTGAACCAACGTTGCTTCTCCCCACTTCAGAGGCAGACTGGTGGAGGCCCATAGCGGTACAGTTGGCTGCTGCAGCTCCAGCCAGAGGACCGAGGGCCAGGAAGAGGTCCAGCTCAAGAATGAGGCTTACCAGAGGGCTGCTTTCCCAGAGCCTACCTCTGCAGAGACCCCAACTTCCTCAGCCCCATCCTGTGGCCAAGAGGGGACAGATCTACTGGCCCAGAGGCCGCAGGCTGCACTGACCAGCCCAGGGGAGTCCTGCTGACAGCCAGCTGGGGGCAGGACCAGAGACGGAGGGAGCAAGAGACAGACAGATCAGGCCAGGCAGCCCTGAGGGGCTGGGGAGAGAGTACCCTGTGCGGATGCCTGCCCTCAAATAAAGACATCTGAGACCCAAACCCTACATCTTACAGCCCAGTATTCTCTGCCCTACCCCTGTGAATGGCACCCCCATTCTCTCTGCTCCCTGTCTACCTAGGAGCCTGGCTCTAGTTGCCCCTGACTGAGGAACCTCCCATCACACCCCTCCTAGACCTTCGCCCAGAGCAGCTATGAACATGCAGGCTCACAGAGCCCATGTTGTGCAGAGGTGCTGCAGGTAGTTGGGTACTGGGGTGGAGGGGCAGGGCTCACCGTCCTTCTTGGGCGAGCGCGTGAACATCCCCTTGACCACTTTGCAGTGGCTGTTGTCTCCTCCACACACGCCGCACTTGTCCTCCTGCTTGCTGGAGCCGATCACCCCGTCACAGCCCACCTTCTGCAGGAGGGGAGAGACAGGGAAAACTTGAGACCCTACCCTCATTCTAGCCCTGGCCTGGCCCTGACCCCAGGGTCCCCCAAGGTGGGTGACACCTGTTCCCTCCTGCAGCTCCAAGGTCTGCGCTTCCTTCTCAGCAGTTGATGATGTGGTGGGAGGATGCTGAGGGTGGGAGCAAGACAGAGCCCTGTGACCATAGGCACCACCCTTGGCCCAGCCTCAGTCCACCCACTGAGATAGTGTGGCCATCAGAGGGCTCTGTGCAGCCTCAATAGGGTCCCATTCCAAGCTTGCTCGGCTCAGCTCAGCCAGCCTCTCAGATCCTTTCTGTCCTTTCTGCTGTAAATCAAAGACCTGGGCTGGCCCCTCACACTGCTGTCTCCCTGGATGTCCCACAGCTCACCCTCCAGAAGTAGCCCCTGCAGGGCTCCCTCCAAAGCTGAGGTTTCACTTTACACATGAGGAAAACAACGTCCCCTGTAGTGTGTCTGGGAAGGAGGCGGCAAGAGTTGGTGGGAACGCATTTGCTTTCCTTCTCTCCAGCCATCCCTTCAACACTCCTACTCCAGTAGCTAAAAGCATCCCCATTTTGGAGACCAGGAACCAAGGCACTGGGTGAGCAGTGACATACCTGTGCTTAGGGTCCCTTGGGAGAGCAGTAGCACATCCAGAGTTTTTCACCTCTGTGGCCTGGCAGCATCCATTCCCAGGCCATGGATGCTCCATGGGGAGCCGTCCTGCATGCTGATTGCAGGTGGTGACCCCACCAATCCCTCTCAGAGTGCAACAGGGAGGGACTGCCTCTCCTCTGGGCTGGTCCATTCCCTCTATTCACCCCACAGTACTCAACAACATCACAAGTTTCCCTCTTGGCCCTGGCTGCCAGGAAGCTCAGAGCCAATTCTCCCCTCCAGAGTTCTTCCACTATTACCTCTGGAGAGACTGCTTCCTCTTCATTTGCTCTTTGATTTTTGACTTTTGTCTTCCAGTGACCTTTGAGGGCAGAGGCTCTCGACAATAAAGGGTTATAGAGCAATAGTTAAGGTGACATTTTTTAATGCATGGGTAAAAGTTAGTGACTCTTGGTTTCATGGACCTAGTATTTTATTATAAGCCTTTGGAATCATTTTTGGAAGTGAATAGAGTGCAAAACAATCAGTAAAATGAACATGTTCGTATTTATTTTAATGACACCAGAAGAAAAAAATTTCAACGAAGGGCAGCAACATGATAAAAAACAAAAAAGACCATTGCTGTTGAGTCAATTCTGACTCATAGCGACCAGATAGGCAACATGATAGGGAAAGACATTCGTTGTCTAAGGCACAGAAACCTGAGCTAAAAGCAAAGACCTACCACTTCCTGGCTGTGTAGTCTCAGAGGGCACATTCTGCAAACTCTCTGAGTCTATGTCTTCACATTTGTGACATGTGTAGGGTTGCCATGAGGTGATCCCTGTAAAACATTTATACATTGCCTGGCACAGAGAAAGCCCTCAGTAAAGGTGATGCTGAGGAGGAGGAGGAAGAGGGAGAGGAGGAAAAGGAGGAGGACCGGACGATGAGGAGGAGGAGGTAGAGGAAGAAGAGGAAGAGAAGAAGGATGAAGAGAAGGAGGAAAGGGAGGCGGAGGAAAGGAAGGAGGGAAAGAGAAGGAGGAAGAGGAGAAAGATGACGAAGAGGAAGAAGAACAGGAGGAGGAAGAGGAGGAGAAGGAAGAGGACAGGGCGGGGGAGAGAATCCCTTTCTTAGGGTGGTACCTTCCTTTCTAGACTCCCCTGGAGGCAGGGGAAGATTGCCTCTGCTCCAGCCTCTAACCTGGGGGTGAGGTTAGTGCAAAGGTTTCCAGTAGCTTCTCTGCCTGTCTGCCTGCAGAGCAAACTGGAGGCAGGAGAAGTCTCAGCAGCTAGGGCATCAGGCCGTGCACACTGGGCACACAGGGGCAGTGAGGGGAAGACGTGCTCCTGGACTCCGAGCTGGACTCGATGGAAGCCAGCCCAGGTGAGATCATTTGACTCAGCTGAGTATCAACTTGTATTTGGGAGCTCTTCACTGATTTATATGCTCTTTATAAAAAGGGTTGGAGCCAGTTTACAACCGAAGATATACTGAATGGAAATTCAATGGATTGCAATAGGTGGAGGCTATCTGGACAGAGAAATAATGAAGAAACATGCTACATTTTAAAATTGTTGCTCTAAGGAAAAATTTGTTCTGGGCTTCACAGAAGTTGGGCAAAAGGAAAGCAGAAAAAATTAACTACTTGGTTTGTCAAACTTTGAAAGACATTAAAATGGCCTGTTATCATTTTTCCTTTATTCTAACACACCTTTTTTTCACCTTTTATTTTTTCTGAAACCAGAGTGTATTTAATTGCCAGTCAAGAGAGCTTTGCCTGCCACCTAGAGGAGTGTTTTTGTCTGGGAACTTGAGGTGGTATGACCCAGGCCCAGGTAAGCACCACCCCTGGCTCGGTGACCATCTATCTTTGGTAAGTGTCTACTGTCTACCAGCCTTCAGGAGAAGCTGTTTAATGTCTAGCATTCTGTAACTGAATTCATGGGGGATGGTAATACCAAGACTTCAATCAAATAGAAAAGGCCAATGAAGCCCAGGTTCTTTGACTGGCCTGAAATGTCACCTTAGATCCTAAAGGGGCTAAAGGGGTCCAGCTGACAGCTCAGGTTAGGATGCCACAGGTCCCCCATGGCTCTGCATGGTTGCTGCCAGCTATTGCCAATGTCCAGAGAAGCTGACAGCTTAGATTCCATGTCAGTGCAAGCCAAAGGGAAGAAGTTGGTAGCAATCTTTGGGTGACTGTCATCACAGGGAGAGGTTGCTATTGTTGTTGTTAGGTGCTGTCCAGTTGGTTCTGACTCATAGCAACACTATGTACAACAGAAGGAAATGCTGCCTGGTCCTGTGCCATCCTCACAATTGTTGCTATGTTTGAGCTCATTGTTGCAGCCACTGTGTCAATCCATCTCCTTGAGGGTCTTCCTCTTTTTCACTGACCCTCCATTTTACCAAACATGACACCCTTCTCCAGGAACTGGTCCCTCCTGATAACATGTCCAAAGTACGTGAGACAAAGTCTTGCCATTCTCACTTTTAAGAAGTATTTTGGCTGTACTTCTTCCAAGACAGACTTGTTCATTCTTCTGGTAGTCCATGGAATATTCAGTATTCTTTGCTAACACCATAAATTCAAAGGCATCAGTTCCTCATTCTTCCTTATTCATTGTCCAGCTTTCGCATGCATATGAGGCAATCGAAAATACCATGGCTTGGGTCGGGGCACCTTAATCCTCAAAGTGACATCTTTGCTTTTTAGTACTTTATAAAGGTCTTTTGCAGCAGATTTGCCTAATGCAATATGTTGTTTGATTTCTTGATTGCTGCTTGCATGGGCATTGATTGTGGATCCAAGTAAAATGAAATCCTTTACAACTTCAACATTTTCTCCGTTTATCATGATGTTGCTTATTAGTCCAGTTGTGAGGATTTTTGTTTTCTTTATGTTGAAGTGTAATACATACTGAAGGCTGTAGCCTTTGATCTTCATCAGTAAGTGCGTCAAGTCCTCTTCACTTTCAGCAAGGTGTGTCATGTGCGTATTGCAGGCTGTTAACGAGACTTCCTCCAATCCTGATGCCACCTTTTTCTTCATATTGTCTGTCTTCTAGGAATATTTTCTCAGCATACAGATTGAATAAGTATGGTGAAAGGATACAAACTTTTCTGAATTTAAACCACACAGTATCCCCTTGTTCTGTTAGAATAACTGCCTCTCGGCCTACGTACAGGTTCCTCATGAGCACAAGTAAGTGTTTTGGAATTCCCATCCTCCAAAATGTTATCCTTAATTTGTTATGATCCACACAGTCAAATGCCTTTGCATAGTCAATAAAACACAGGTAAATATCTTTCTAGTATTCTCTGCTTTCAGCCAAGATTCATCTGACATCAGCAATGATATACCTCGTTCCATGTCCTCTCCTGAATCTGGCTCACATTTCTGGGAATTTTCTGTTGATGTCTGCTTCAACTCTTTTTGAATGACGTTCAACAAAATTTTACTTGTGTGTGATATTAACGATATCGTTCAATAATTTGTGCATTCTGTTTGATGACCTTTCTTTGGAATGGGCACAAATATGGATTTCTTCCAGTTGGTTGGCGAGGTAGCTATCTTCCAAATTTTTTGGCATAGATGAGTGAGAGCTTCCAGCATTGCATTTGTTTGTTGAAACACCTTAATTGGTATTTCATCAATTCATCGGCCCTTGTTTTTCACCAGTGCCTTCAGTGCAGCTTGGACATCGTCCTTCAGTACCATCGGTTCTTGATCATATACTACCTCCTGAAATGGTTGAACATTGGCCAATTCTTTTTGGTGCAGTGACTCTCTATATACCTTCCATCTTCTTTTGATGCTTCCTGGGTTGTTCAATATTTTCCCCATAGAATCAGTCAATATTGCAACTTGAGGGTTGAATTTTTTTCTTCAGTTCTTTCAGCTTGAGAAATGCTGAACATGTTCTTCCCTTTTGGTTTTCTAACTCAGGTCTTTGCATATTTCCCTGATACTTTACTTTGTCTTCTCAAGCTGCCCTTTGAAATCTCCCGTTCAGCTCCTTTACTTTATCATTTCTTCCATTCTCTTTAGCTACTCAAGAGCAAGTTTCAGAGTCTCTCCTGACATCCATTTTGGTCTTTTCTTTCTTTCCTGTCTTTTTAATGACCTTTTGCTTTTGGGGAGATGGAGCATATTTAATGAGGTGTTTCTCTCCTTTCCTGCGTTATAAAATCTTATTGATTAGAATCAGGAAAGATACTAGTTTATTTCAATTTTTCCCCTTTTTATAACAGTTTTTAGATAACATATTTTGGTGGCATGTGTTTACTATATCAAGGTAGCAGATTGTACTCTTTATTAAAGCAAAGTCACCTGATGAGCCTTGTTTAATACTCGGATTCTATTTGAGTCTCTGGTCTATATGTGTGTGTGTCTTTGTTCAGCTCATATATCTTTTGCTGTCATTCCACTTTTAACCTTCCTGAGTCACTTTGTTTTGATATTCTGTAATTGACAGCATCTACTTGGGTATTATTTTTGACCTAGTATTAAGAATTTCACACTCATGCGTACTGTTATAAATGATATAGTTAATCTTTTCATTGTCCTTTTTGTGTGTATTTTTAATCTTTCCTTTCTGTCTCATTTTTTATATCTTTTGCAATATGGTCACATATATGTATATGTAAGAAAATATGTGTATATGTTCTCTATTCAAACTTTTCTGCTTTTATCCATTTGAAATTACTATTAATTAATAAAATAGTCATTGTCCATGTCAGGAATGAAGTTATATCCATTCCCACTAAGATGGTGAAGTAGTGCTCTTACTTCCTCCTGGTATGTTTGCAACTGTACTCATGGGTGTCATCTAAATTTAATTCTACTAACTGTTAGAAAATCTATACTGTTTCCTGTGCTTGCTTCCTGTCCTTTGCTATTCTGACACCCATTTGTGAGTATTTTGTTCCACCCTCTCTGAGCCAGCTATGTGGCCTGGGCTCCACCCCAGAGGCCCTGCCTGGTCCCCTGGCACCTGCTGCTGTGGCATCATGGGGGAGCTCCTTCAGCGCTAGCTGTGGTCCTCCTCAGACCACCTAAGTGGAGGGAAACCCGGCAGTGCACTCTCCAGCTGTCCGAGTCCACGTCCCCTACCTTCCAGCCATCCCTTCCATGTCCAGGTGCTTGTGGAATTCTGCCAGGCTCTGTCAGAGCTTCCTGAGGACACTGCCATTCCTCACAATGGTCAGACAAGTCAGCCCTCTGTGGCACCCACAATCAGTCCTGGTTATGTACAACCTAGTGGAGGCTTCCAGTTGTTTCTAGGGGAATCTGGCAGGGGCAACCCTGCACTCATGATGCTACTGTATGCTGAGGTTACCCCATAGGTGTTTCTTGTGGCCACCTAACATAGACGCCAAGGACATAATAACAAAGGACAACCCAACAAGGCATTTCTATTGAGGGCCAACCAACACGCCCCACCTGGGCATTTTTCTGATGGCTACCTCTATTCAAGAGCACAAATCCAGGGCCCAGCAAGTGCAGGGATGTGGCAGTGTATCACCTTAAGGGGTCACCTGTGGACCACAGCATCGAAATCACCTGGGGAGCTTGTAAACTCTCATGCTCCCAGGCCATGCCACAGACCATGGAATCAGGATCTCTGAGGTGGAGCCCAGCTCCTCAAGTGAGACTCCTAGGGTCACTCAAGTTGCAGAGTCCCTGGCATGGGGAGGGAGTCACCCCACATTTGCTGAGAGTCTGCTGTGTGCTGGTGCTGTTCCCACACTTTGCATGCTTAGCCTCAGTGAATCTTCCCAAATACACCAAGAAGGGGAGGCGATTACACTGGACCCCGAGATGCTGTACCTCACTGCCTGCACTCACCCTGCAGTCCCCGCGCACACAGAGGCTGAAGGCGTCCTTGTAGGAGCAGCGCGTCCCGTCGTGCACCATGCGCTTCATGGACACCACCTCCCCGGTCTCCCTGGACTCGCAGTATAGGTGGCAGCGCTCCTTGGCTGGGGAGAAACAGCAGGTGTGGTGAGGAGCCTGGCTGTGCCACCCTCTAGGGCTTGCCCAAGGTTGCCCGAGAGAACCACCAGTATTGTCTCTCATGGGGCCTGCTTGATTCACCTGCCCCTCCCCAGGCTGCCTGCCCCCTGGGTTGGGAGAGAAAGAGAAAGTGGGCAGGTGACTCCAGCCCCCTGGTGTTTCTGAGCCTGTGACCCTGGTGGTACTTGATTTAGGAAGAGGTTTCCCTAAGTGGGAGTCCCTGAGTGGTGCAATTGTTGCCAACCACAAGGTTGGTGGTTCCAACCCACCCAGAGGTGACTCAAAGAGAGGCCTGGAGATCTGCTTCCAAAAAGCAGTCATTGAAAACCCTACGGAGCATAGTTCTCCTCTGACACACATGGGGTTGCCATGAGTTGGAATAGACATCGATGGCAACTATTTTTGTTTTTTTTTTCCCAGTAAGTGAGTCAGGCTATTTTTAGTTCTCTGATCCCTGGGACCCCGTCCAGAAACTCCTGATACTCTCTGTGGAGAGGCTAATGGCTGTTTGCCTGGTATTGACCTAAAGAACCCTTTTACAGTCAGCTTTCTCTGAAACCCTTAAGCCTCCTTGATTCAGCCTTGGGTTCCTGCCCCGTTCCTCCTTGGCTTTATCTCAGAGGTCACTAAGTTACTGGTTATTATTTGATGTCCATTTACTTTTCCCACCAGACCGCAGCCTCCAAGAGGGGTCTTGTGGGTTGAGTAGTATCCCTCCCAAATTCATGTCCACCTGGGACCTCAGATTGTGACCTAGTTTGGAAATAGGGTCTTTCCCAATGCAATTAACTAAGATTGGGGGGGCCCTAAATCCAATGACTGGTATATTTATAAGAAGAGGAGAGAACACACACAGAGACAGAAGACAAGAAGGTCATGTGAAGACAGAGGCAGAGATTGGAATGATGCTGCCACAGGCCAAGGAATGCCTGGGGCCACCAGAAGCTGGAAGAGGCAAGGAAGGATCCTCCCCTAGAGCGTTCAGAAAGAACTGGCCTGGGTAACCTCTTCCTTTTGGACTTTTAGCCTCCAGAACAGAGAGAACAAATTTCTGTTATTTTGGTAATTAGCTGTGGCAGTCTGGGGAAAATACAGTCAGGGTGTCGCCCCATCTGCTGTGCTCAGCCCCCATCTCCTGCACTGGTGTGAGGGCAGGGGGCTGGCGCTGCTCACTATTGCTTCTCAAAGAGGTAACAAATGGAGCGATAGTTCAAGGTGACAGAGAGACTCATGCCCCAGCCTCCCTCTCCCGCCCCAATCCCTGGGAGGAACTGAAGTTATGTTTTATAATTCCATCATGAGTGTGTGTGGGTGTCGGGGGCAGGGGGAACAGTTGCTGTTGAATCGATTCCGACTCACAGCAACCCTATAGGACAGAGTAGAACTGTCTTGTAGGGTTTCCAAGGAGCGGCTGATGGATTCTAACTGCCAACCTTTTGATTAGCAGCTGTAGCTCTTAACCATTGCACCACCAGGGCTCCTTTACAGAAGCAGATTGCCACATCTTTCTCCCTGAATTGGGGGGAAGGAGACCCAAAATGTAATGCAAACATCAACAGATGACTGTACTGCAAATGCCTAGCATAACCACACTGAAGGGGGTGGGGAAGAGAAGAATTAATCAAAGTAACCTTGGAAAACTATCTTGACTGAAAACTCTTGGACCAAAGGAAAAAAGAACTGTACATAATTGCTGTGACCTTGTTCATAAAGGTGTTTCTCATGGAGGAATATGTTCGGGATTCTGAAACCACTTTATATGTCCACTGGCATTGAACAAATAAGCAATTGCATTGTAGATCCCAAGAACCAGACTTCTCTCTGCTGGAGAAAGAAGTTACAAATAAGGAAATCGGGGGGAGGAAATGAGCCTGTGGTGTTGGATTAGAATCAGAGGGATCAGTATAAACATGTAGCTTTTAATATGTATGCTGAGAGAGAAAGTCAGAAATAGAGATGGTATGAGTATATGGGCTTGTATACATACTTGCTGTTATGGATTTAATTGTGTCCCCCAAAAATATGTATTGAAATCCTGGCCTGTATACCTGTAAATAGGATTCTGTTTGGAATTAGGGGTTTTCTTTATTATGTTAATTTGGTCATACCTAAGTAGGATGGGTTCTAAACCTAATTACTTCTGAGTTATAAAAAGAGCAGGTTCAACACAGACACAAATACAGATACACACAGACACACACACACACACACAGACACACAAACACACACAGGAAAAGACAGACGCCATGTGAGGACTGTCTACAAGCCAAGGAACCAAGGAACATCCAGGGCTATGGACAAGGAAGGAATAGACATGGCTGAGACCCTGATTTGGACTTCTAGCCTCCTGAACTGTGAGAAAATACATTTATGTTCTTTAAAGCCACCCACTTGTGTATCTCAGTTACAGCCACACTCGGAAACTAAGGCACATGTGTTTCCTAGCTCTGTCCACTGAGTCAGTGACACCCCAGGGTATGAGCACCCCTAGTGACTCCAATACAGGTTACCTTGGAAACATAATTAACCTATCTGTGCCTCAGCTTCCCCATCCATAAATAAGGATGACTCTGTTACCTACCTCTTTGGGTTCCTGGGTGTCAATACATGTAAAGCACTTAGAAACATGTCTGGAGCATAGTAGGTACTCGGCCAACATGAACGGTATTGTTTTTCCCTTTCCTTCTGCCCCAATGAGACCCCTCTCTTCTTGGGGCCTTGAGGAGATGCTGGGGCTCCGAGTTCTGAGAGTCCAGCCCGTCTGCCTCCCCAACGGCCAGGTGAGCAGAAAGATGCCCAGGCCTGTCCTCCCAAGTGGTCAGCTTTGCAGAACGCCCATGGCCCTACTCCTTGGATTAACTTGGTGTCTATAGGGGGCAGTCTGGGTACCCTTGCAAAGCTGGCTCAGCAACCTTTGGTGCACTGGTGCTGTGAGGCCTGTCCCTACGGAATGCTGGGAACCAGGGATAGGCCATAGCACATAGGAGCTGTGGATGAACATCCTATCCCCCACCCCAGTCTGGTCATAGCACCCCAGTTGTCCTTTGAGAAACCACTCCTCTCACCCCTTCTGTGAGACTCAAACCCCACTCTGCGGCTCCAGGAGAGGTTGTGCCCCACCCCTGGCCATAGTGGCTTAGTCTAGGAGGACGCGGGCCCCGTTGTGGTTAAAAGCACCAGGACAGGGAAGGCTTCTTTCACCTGAAGTTTCTGAGTTCATAGCATATAAGGTGCCAGGTGCTGAGGCCATTCCTGCCCCCACATAGTGGGAGAGAGGCCAACACTGAAGAAACCAAAGCTGAGAGAAGTAGAATGAGGCCCTGGAACTATCACAAGTACCTTGGTCCAGCCATGCCTGAAGCTACCAGACTTTCCAGTTCCATGAGCCAATAAATGTCTTTTAATGATTAAACCTGTTTGAGTCTTGCTTTCTGACACTTGCCTTGAGAGTCCTGACTAATGGATGAGAAGCCCAGAGGTAACCTGGTTCCTTGGGAAGGGTTAGCCCTGGCTGCCTTCAGCTCCGTCCCCACCCTCATCCCTGGAGCCTATCTAACTATGCAGTTCCAGCCTCATCCACCAGATGGTGACTGTGGGAGCCAGGCACCCACTGAGCCTCCAGCCTGGCTCCCCCAGCCCTGCATCCTTGGCCAAACCCAGTGTTCTGGCTTCTCTGGGACTGCAGCCCACTGTGAGTCCTGACCTCAGCCCAAGGAGTGGACCCCAGTACCCACACTGGCCAGGTTGGGCTCTGCTCTCAGCCCAGGTGTTGCCCACACCCTTGTGCCAGGCAGAATCGGAGGCACAGAACACTGGTGCCAGTCCCTGCCTGTTCACCCAGGCATATCTGCTGGGTGCCCACTGCCCTCCAGAGGCTCACCGTCCCAATGCTCGTGAGGCAGCCAGTGGTGCTGGGCATTGCCATGCTCGAAGTACAGGTCCCACTGGCGGCACTGCTCCTCACGGAAGTCAGCCAGAGAGTCAGGGCAGTCCTGGGGATTGCAGAGCTGAAAATCGTAGCCAAGGCCTGAGCAGGTGCGGCCCCCATTGGCTGGGCTGGAGAGAAAGCAGAGGCCTTGAGCTTGGTGCCACCAGACAGAGAGTAGCACTCAGGGCCACTCAGCACTTGTGGGATCGTTGCATATCAGGCACTGGGGGTGGGGGGGCAGCTCTGCTGAGGGAGGAGATCCAGCCCTGCCCTGTCCCTGCCACAGGAACCAGGCAACTCCCCAGGCTCCAGGTCTCAGGGCCTTGGGACGGGATAGGCTGTACCTCTCCCTCACGGGCTCCCTAGGGAAGGGAGCATCTGCTCACAGCCCTGTACACCCCACCAGCACCATCAGATCACTGTGATTGTTGTTGACTGGGTATTTGGGTTCTGCCTTCCCCACTCTGCCATAGGCCCAGGACGGCAGGGGCTAGGTGAGGCTTGCTGACAATCAGGTCTGCAGCATTGACACACAGGGGCAACTCAGAAGCCCTTCTGAGACAGAGGGGCCCTGTGTGCATTTGGCCTCAACCAGGGCTGGGCACACAGTGTACGCTCCCTTGATGCTGGTTCTCTTCCCATCTGAAGGGAATGTGGGAGGCGTTTCTGTGATTCCCTTGCTTCAGTGAGAACAGTGCCAACCCACAAAGCACTGCCCTGCAGAAAAAGAAAAAGCCTCCCTCCCCACCAGCTCTGGGTGGGCAGGATTCCCCTGGGAGGCAGGGCAGCTCTGGGAGTAGCCGGGAGACCTGGGCATGGCAGACATGCAGAACCCAAGCCTCCACCCTGCCCCCAGGACTGGCACCTGAGACTTGGGCAAAAGTCTCGCTCTGTCGCAGAGAGGATGGCAACAGCTTCTGCACGGGGTAGGTAGTGATAAAGGAACTTGCTTCCATAAGGCCCCTTGCATGGTATTAGGCTCTCAAGGGCAGAGAGTGGAAAGAATGATGCAAAAAATTTTGTGGAGAACGAATCAACAGGCCATGTTTGAAGGGGAGGATGAAAGAAAGGGCAAAGCTGTGATTTACAGCCTGCTGACTGATGGGGCCACAGAACCAGTGAAAATAACACCAAGGGTGGCATCAAGAAGGAGAGTGCAGTCCTGGGTGCAGGAGGAACCAGGAGACCTTGGGCATCCACGCTCAGCAGCCCCACAGTGGTGACTTGGGTCCCATGGATACAGCAGCTAGTCTGGAAATGGCAGGAGGGGCCAGGTTGCCCAGGCAGGAGCCGTACTAATTTGAATGGAAATCCATGTTATGACTGAAATAGAATGTTAGCCATAGAATTCAGAGGAGACGTGGTAGGAAAAGCAGGTCAAGAAGCTGGAGACTGTAGATTGCTTTCAGTTTTGCAATCACAAGAGTGGGGACAGCTAAGAACACAGGCAGAATTCAACCTGATGGAACAGAGGGCCTGTGGCAAGCACCTTCCCCCTTGGCCCATCATGGGTCAACGTTGTAAGGAGGGAAGCTGTGTGCAAGTGTGGCAAGTAGTAATTAAAAATGTAGCAGTCTGGTCTGGGTGCCTTCACTTGGGGAACTCGTAAGAGATGTGACCACATAGGGGTGTTAACAACCTGGGTTGTTAATGACAAGGCTGAGCCCATGAATTCTGAGATGCATTGGGTGCTGTGGCTGTGCTGTGCCTCCCACTGGTGGGGCTAGGCCAGTGTAAATAAACCGTGTCAGAACTCCATATTGCCACACCTATGCTGTCTGATGGCCATGGGTCAGTGGAGGAAGCGCCAGGCCTGGGCATGGGCTGGGTGATGCTCCTGTATGCTGGTTTTGTGGACTGATGGGTCTGCAGGCAGTTGGGGCAATCCCTGCTGCAATCCCTGTCCCTTGCTGCCACCACCAAAGAGAGCAGGACCACAGAGGGTGCAAGTGGGGAGGGTGAGAGAGAGTACATGTACTCCTCTGGGGCCGAGCCTGGGAATGAGTCCTCTGTACCCCATGAACCCAGCTGGAGCTAGCCCCAAGTCAGGCACAGGGAGTCAGGGCCTGGATACCAGGGGTGAGGTCAGATCTGCTCTCCCAACTGCACCCTGGACCTGTTATTCCATCCACACATGAAGGGCAGCAGACACTAATAGCATTTATTGAGTGCTTGCTGCATGCCAGGCATGTGCTGCAGGACAGGAACACGTGGTTCTTGCCAGGCAGCCAGTAGCCGCCTGCAGTGCTATCTCCCCTGTTCCTAGATCTCACTTTGAGACATGTGTTAAAGCCCCCCAGAGGGGCTTGAGGAGGGGGCAGAGAGCCACTGAGCCCCTTCCTGCCTGTGCTCCTGGCCAGGATCGCAGCCTGGAGATCCCAGGCAGGAGGAGGGCAGGAGGGGAGGAAAGGGCTCCAAGTACAAGCTGGGTTGATAGGCCCCAGGCAGGGTGCCCCTGGGGTGTGGGCTCTTCCCCTGCCGGACCCCAGTCCCGGGCCCCTCCCTGAGCCCTCACCCCGCGTCCCGGCCTGCCCACATGGACTCACTTGATCCTCCCTGCCCTGCTTCTGCTGACCCCCTCTGGCCCCCGTGGTCAGTTCAGGGTCTGGGCAGACTAAACAGAGCATGGAAATTGCTGCATAGGCCAAAACACGGTGAACTCTGGAAGCCCAGCCAGGCAGTCTGGACTTTCCCTGAGACCTGTGGGGCCAAACTTTGGGGTTCACAGGCTCCTCTGAGAAGTTGATGTGAAGCTAGAGACCTACTCCCCCAGCAAAATGCACACGCACAAAAACTCATACAATTTCTCAGACCCTGGAGCCCTGCTGAGGCCATGGCAGGGGCCATGGAAGGGTGACAAGCCTGTGACTGATGCTTAGGGGTTAGTGCCCAAACCCAAATATCTAGAAGGGGTCAGGTGGGTGAAGGAGATGAGGGAAGTAGGTCGGGTGGGGTTCCCCATGAAGGGCACAGCCTGAGCTCACTGCCCACCAGCCTGTATTTGAGCCCAGCATTGCTATAGCACCCAATTTAGAAGCTGGAAATCTGTTATTTTTTAAATATTGATATCTCCAGATATTTACTATTTTCAGGTAAATCAAAATGTTTTAAAAAAGCAGACAGGCTACAGAAAGAGACAAATGCCACATGTCTCCAGGCAGTCCCTGGGGCTGCAGTGTAAGCCTCGAATAGGCAGGTGGAAGACCAGAAGGGTGCTAATGTCTCCATTGCCACAACTGCATGGGAGGCCCTGGGGTGACTACTGGCCCCAGGTCACACGGTGAGTCACAGGCCACAGACTCTGGCTCCATAGCCCTTGCTCTCGATGGGGACACTACACCGGATGAGGCCGAGGGCTGAGGCAGGAGGCGGCTCGGCGGTAATCCAGGTGAGGAGTGGTGAGCATGTGAATAGGGAAGTGGCTGTGACCTGAGGAAAGGGCATGGCCTGGGTGGGGTGGTAGAATAAGAGGGCCAAGGAGGAGGACAGGACAGGGAGGCAGGAGCAGGAGCACAATTGAAAGTGGGGAGCCTGGCTGGCACAGGGACAACCTCCCTACAGGTTGTGTCTCCCCTGGGCAACCGGACATGGGTAGCATTTCGCTGACCCTGCCTCTCTCCTGATTGAAGACAGCTGCTGCTTGGCTATGGCAGCCCCTGCTCAGGCTCCCAGCATCCTGGGGCCAAGAGAGCTCTCCTCTTCGTCTCCTTTTCCCCTCTGTTCCACCTTCTATCCTCAATAACCTCGACTACAAAGGGCAGAGTACACTGGTGTCAAGAGTAGGGCTGTAGTCCAGGTGGGAAGTGCTACAGGCTGTGGGTCAGGAGACCAGGTCTCCAGGTCCCCACGGCCAGCTCTGCCCCTGTAGGCTGTGTGTCCTGGGGCATGCACACTCCTCTGAGTCTCAGCTTCCTCCTAGGTGGGGTGAGGAATGGCCAGGGCTGCCTGCCCCTGTATCCTCTCTAGAACTACTGTGCAGATAAGGCCACCTAGCCAGGGGTCCCCACCACCTCAGAAGGGTAAGGGAACAATGGGGCCAACTCACTGTGGGTTGTCACACTGGCGGGTCCTGAACTTCACACCCGTGCCGCAAGTACGCGAGCAGGAGCCAAACGGACTCCAGGTGCCCCAGTTTCCATCCCGTTTGAGAATGTCAGGTGTCAGCCAGATGCAGTGTCCTTTAAAGCAGTGCTGAAAGACAGAGGCCGAGGCTTCAGGGGCTGCCACTCACTCTTCAGCCTGTGGTGCCTGTGATGTCTGCTCTGTGCCTGGTCATGGAGTATCTGACCCTGTCCTGCCCCTACAAGCTCAAAGCCTAGTTGGGAAGACAGACCTCATACAACCAATGGCAGCAAGAGGCATAGTGAGGTGTTGGCCCACTCAGCTCTCCCTAGCCACCCGCCTGGCCTCCCACCAGCCTTCAGTGCCTCGCCCAGCCGACTCTACCCCCTCAGCCAGAGTGTGTCTACAGAATACATGCCACCAGTGGTACCCAGACATGGTGCACTTACAAACGTAACACTGGTACAGCAAGCCCGGGATTTCAGAGATACATTATGATCTATTTATTTTAGTAAAAAAGGCAATTAAAAAATTATGTAAATAGAACAAGTGATACGCTGATATGACAAAAATTCTTGAATACACAAAGTAGATGACTGGAGTGTAGGAAACAACAATTCTACAACTTAAATCTAATCACACTGGTGCCCCTCCATGGGGAGGAAGCTTATTCAATTTAGGGGGCCCACCTTAACAAGAAGATTGCAAAATTAAACATACTAAATTAGGTATAAAATAAGATGTATTTATTTAGAATAAGAAAATATATCACAAATTTTTGAAATGGCGTATCTTTGGCTATGTGTATTTTCACCAAAAAAAAAAAAAAAAGTTGAGTATTTAGAGGGTTAAAATGTTGTGGGGTTGTTAACCAATGTCATAAAACAGCATGTGTGTTACTGTTACATGAGAAACTATCTGTTCTGTAAGCCTTCACCTGAAGTACAATAAAATATTTTAAAAAAAAAAAAAAAAGAAAATATATCACAAAAAAATTTAAGAATTTAAAAACAAACAAAAAAGAGAGAACAGTGATGAGTGGATCAATTGATCATCTAACATGATTTTTTCTACAATTCTGACTGCATATTCTTTGATTCCCCTCTTTATATGTCAATAGTTTTGTAATATTGTTTCTATAAAGAGAAAAGAAAGATAATGCATTCATTCCTCAGCTAACTTTTTCTGTAAAGGACCAGATAGTAAGTATTTTAAGCTTTGCAGGCTATTAAATCTCTGTTGCAACTACACAACTCTGCCATTGCAGCATGAAAGCAGCCACAGACGATACATAAATGAATAAAAAAATCAAAAACCCATTGCCCTTGAGTCAGTTTCAACTCATGGCGAGCCTATAGGAGAGGAGTAGAACTGCTCCATAGATTTTCCCAGGAGCCCCTGGTGGATTTGAACTGCTGACCTTTTGGTTAGCAGCCAAACTCTTAACCACAGTGCCATCAGGGCTTCACATAAATGAATAGACATGGCTATATTCCCATAGGGACCCTGGTGGCGCTGTGGTTAAGCATTTGGTTACTAACCAAAAGGTCAGCTGTTCAAATCCACCAGCCACTCCTTGGAAACCCTATCGGGCAATTCTACTCTGTCCTATAGGGTTGCTATGAGTTGGAATCAACTCAATGGCAACAGGGTTTTATTTTCTGTTTTTTTTGTTTTGTTTTTTTTATTCCAATAAATCTTTGCGAAAAGAGGGAGCAAATGGAAACTTCCAGAATGATGATATAAGGAGCTTGGGGCAACCTCTTCCTAGTAGAATAACCATTTAACTGGTGAAAACTATTTAAAAAACAAACAAAAACAGCTATCTACAGTTTCTGGAAATTGTCCTAAAGGCATACAGCAAATGAAGAAATATTTATTCAAGAAAATTTACTAAATTTTGGTAAGAACAATGAAAGTCTATGGCATTTGAGGCACGATCTGCTCCCATTTCTCTCCCAGCTCATGTGGCAGAAGCTGTACTCTGCGCAGGTGCTTCCAAAAAGATGGGACTCTATCTCCCCAAATCCCAGTCTAGGACTATGGTTTTGCCTCAAGACAGGCAGACCACCAGCATCTTTCATCTCCCCCAAATCCAAGTTGCAAAAAGGCTATTCCAGGCAGGGGAGGACAAGAGAACTGAAGTTCCCTTCCTCCAACCAGCCTTCGCTTATAGGATGGAAGCTCTACCCTAGGTACAGCAGGCCAAGAATATTGGAACCTGACCACCCTGACCCAGCTCACTCATAAGGTAGGGGTTCCATTCTTGGAGGCACAAGTCAAGAATTCTAGGAGCTACCATCCCCACACAGTGACCCACTGGTAGACAAGGGGTGCCACTTTGGGAGAAGAGGGCCACTGTCCCCATCCCTAGCTATTGTGCAGTGGTGCAGTAGTTTTGCCCAGGGGAAGAGGCAGAACAAATAGATGCATATGTCTCCAAAAAGGACTGACTGACTTTAGAATAATGCTTGCGGAAATTCATGAAGTGCATTGTCAGGAAAAATAGAGATCTTGGTAGTGAGCAGTTAAGAGGAGGCCACTAGCTCCATGATACTACTAGCAACAAACAAAACAATAAACCACCTTGAAATTTAACAGAGATAACCAGGGACAAAGACAGCTAAGAAGAGCCCTCCTGAGGCTGGAGCAAGCCTTAAATACTGGCAACATTCTTTAACTAGACTTTGACTAGATCAGACTACAGAGCAAGTTATGTCCCAGCCCATTATCAAAAACAACAGAGCAATCAGCTAACAATCAGTGAAGACTAACAGTTGGGTGAAATGCCAATAGAGGCAGACAGACAGAAGCTCAGCTGAGAGATTAAAGAAAGAAACAATCAAGAGAGTCTGGCTAAAACCACTGTTGGAAGGTATGTGTTGGAGGTGACTGTGTGTGTACATATGCCCAAGGCTGTGACCTCTGAAAAATAACATCAATAGCTGCACATTGCAGGAGAAATAAATTTCACTGAAACATTCCAGTCAAGTCACTAAACAATTATAAAAGCAAACAGCAGACAACAACAACAAGGCCCAGGGGGATCCATATAGACAGTTGCTTCAACGTATTATTTAAAATGTCCAGTTAAAAAAAAATTCTGAGTGCTCACTTCAGCAGCACATATACTAAAATTGGAATTATATACAGAAGCTTAGCATGGCCTCTGCACAAAGATGACATGCAAATTCCTGAAGCATTCCATATTTTTTCAGTTCATGTATATGAGACTAATGGGCATACCAGCCAGCCCAAAAGCAAAGACAAGAAGGCAGAAGGGGACAGGAAACCTGGACAAATGGAAACAGGGAACCCGGGCTAGAGAAGGGGAGAGTGTTTACACATAGTGGGGTTGGCAACCAATGTCACAAAACAATTTGTGTATTAACTGTTTAAAGAGAAACTAATTTGCTCTGTAAACTTTCACCTAAAGCACACACAAAAAAAAATCTGAGACACGCAAAGAAATAGAAGGGCATGACCCATACTCAGGAAAATAATCAGGCAATAAAAAGTGCTTTTGCAGAAGTCAGAAACCCTGGTGGCATAGTGGTTAAGAGCTCAGGCTGCTAACCAAAAGGTTTGCAGTTCGAATCCACTAGGTGCTCCTTGGAAACCCTATGAGTCAGTTCTACTCTGTCCTATAGGGTTGCTATGAGTCGAAATTGACTCGATGGCAATGGGTTTGGTTTTTTTGGTTTTGCAGAAGTCCAGATGTTAGATTTAGTAAATATTTCAAAGGAGCTAATATAAATATTTTCAAAAAAAAACAAAAACAAAAGGAAACCATGTCTAAAAAACTAAAGTACATGAATGATATCTCACCAAATAGAGAATATTAGCAAAGAGATAGGAATTATTAAAAAAGCACCAAACAGAAATTCTGGAGTTGAAAGTTTCAAAAACTGAAATAAAAATTCACTAGAGGGAATTAACAGTAGATTTAAGCTGGCAGAAGAAAGAATCAATGAACTTGAAGATAGGTCAATAGATATTACAAAGAGCAAAGAGAAAAAAAAGTATAAAAATGAACAAAGCCTCTGAGAAATGTGCATCATCGTTGTTGTGTTATTAGTTGCTGTCAAGTAGATTCCAACTCATGGGACTTCATGGTGCAGAGTAGAATTGCTCTGTAGGGTTTTCAAGGATGTGACCTTTCAGGAGCAGAACACCAGGCCTGTCTTCCAAGGTGGCTCTGGATGTGTTTGAACTACCAACCTTTCAGCCAGTAGTCAAGCACTTAACTATTTGAGCCACCCAGGAACACCATTAAACCAAAAAATCAAACCTGTTGCCGTCGAGTCAATTTCGACTCATAGCGACCCTATAGGACAGAGTAGAACTGCCCCATAGGGTTTCCAAGGAGCAGCTGATGGATTTGAACTGTCAACCTTTTGGTTAGCAGCTGAGCTCTTCACCACTGTGCCACCAGGGCTCCAAGAAACACCATTATGCACACTAAAATACACATAATGGCAGTACCAGAGAGGAGAGAAAGGAAGGAGCAGAAAAATATTCAAAGAAATAATGGTTGAAGATGTCCAAAATTTGATTAAAAAAAAAAAGTTAATCTACACATCCAAGAAACTCAATGAACTCCAACTAGGATAACTGTAGAGATCCACACCCAGACACATCATAGTCAAGGTGTTGAGAGACACAGAGAAAATCATGAAAGCAGCCAGAGGAAAATTACTAATACAAGTACAAGGAAACTCCAATAAAATTAATACCTGACTGTTTATCAGAAATAATGGAGGCCAGAAGCCAGTCGGATGACACATTCAAATGCTGAAAGAAAAAAATCTGTCAACCAAGAATATTATATGCAGAAAAACTATCAAATATGAAGGAGAAATAAAGATATTCCAAGCAAAGAAACAAAACTGAGAGAATTCATTGCTAGCAGATTTGCCATATAAAAATTACTAAAGGAAGTTCTTCAGGCTGAAAGAAAGTGACACCAGAGATTAACTTGAATCCTCAGGAAAAAGTAAAAGGCAACTGCATAAAATAATATGTATATAATTGTATTGTTGAACCTACAACATTTAGAAATGTAGTATATTTGACAAAAATAGCATAAAGGAGGCAAGTATGAACAAAGATAACTGGAGGAAGGAAATGGCACCAGATAGCAACTTGAATTCATAGGAGGAAATGAAGGGAACTAGAAATGATAATAGAAGGTTTTAAATATATATATATATATATATATATATATACACACACACACACACACACGTATGTATGTATTTTTTGTTGTTGTTGGGTGCCATCAATTTGATTCAAACTCATAGCAATCCAACGTTCAACAGAACCTAACACTGAAACACTGCCCAGTCCCGTGCCATCCTCACAATCATTGTTATATTTGAGCCTATTGTTGCAGCCACTGTGTCAATCAATCTCACTGAGGATCTTCCTCTTTTTCACTGACCCTTTACTTTACCAAGTATGATGTCCTTCTCCAGGGATGGGTCCCTCCTAATAACATGTCCAAAGTATGTGAGACGAAGTCTCGCCATCCTCTCTTCCAAGGAGCACTCTGGCTGTATTTCTTCCAAGACAGACTTGGTCATTCTTCTGGCAGTCCATGGTATATTCAGTATTCTTCACCAACACCATAATTCAAATGCACCAATTCTTCTTCAGTCTTCCTTATTCATTGTTCAGCTTTCGCATGCATATGAGGTGATTGAAAATACCATGGCCTGGGTCAGGTGCACCTTACTCCTCAAAGTGACATCTTTGTCTTTTAACACTTTAAAGAGGTCTTTTGTAGCAGATCGGCCCAAGGAAATAGGTCATTTGATTTCCTGACTGCTACTTCCATAGGCATTGATTGTGGATCCATATAAAATGAAATCATTGACAATGTCATTCTTTTCTCCATTTGTCATGACATTGCTTATTGGTCCAGTTGTGAGGATTTTTGTTTTCTTTACATTGAGATGTAATCTATACTGAAGGCTGTAGTCTTTGATCTTCCTCAGTAAGTGCTTCAAGTCCTCTTTGCTTTCAGCAAGCAAGGTTGTATCATTTGCATATCACAGGTTATTAATTAGTCTTCCACCAATCCTGATGTCACATTCTTCTTCATATAGTCCAGATTCTCAGACTATTTGCTCAGCATACAGATTGAATAAGTATGGTGAAAGGATGCAACCCTGACACACACCTTTCTTGATTTTAAACCATGCAGTATCCCCTTGCTCTGTTCGAATGACTACATCTTGGTCTATGTACAGATTCTTCATAAGCACAATTAAGTGTTCTGGAATTGATAAATTTAAAAGGATTGAAATAATACAAGTCTTTTCTCTGGTGAAAATGAAGTGAAATTAGAAATCTATAACAAAAAAATAGAAAATACATAAACATATGGAAATTAAACAACACATTATTAAACTACCAACGAATCAAGGAAGAAATCAAAAGAGAAATAAAAAAAAACTTAGAGTCAAATGAAAATGAAAGCACAACATACCAAAACTTATGAGATGCAGCAAAGGCAGTACTCAGAGGGAAATTTATAGCATAAACGCCTACATGATAAAAGATCTCAAATTAATAGCCTAACTCAACAACTTAAAGAACTAGAAAATGAAGCACAAACTAAGCCTAAATCTACCACCCAAACCCGAAAAACCAGATTTGTTGCCGTCAAGTCCATTCCAACTCATAGCAACCCTATAGGACAGAGTAGACCGGCCTCATAAGGTTCACAAGGAACAGCTGGTAGAATCAGACTGCTAACCTTTTTGGTTAGCAGCCGAGTTCTTAATCACTATGTCACCAGGGCTCCAAAGCTACCAGAAGAAAGGAAAAAAACAAAGATCTGAGCAGAAATAAACAAAATCTAAAATAGGAAAACAACAAAGAGAATCGACAAAACCAGAAGCTGGTTCTTTGAAAAGATCAATCAAATTGTCAAATCTTTACCTAGACTCACAAAGAAAAAAAGAAAAAAAAAAAACATTCAAATAACCAAAATAAGAAATGAAAGTGGAGACATTACAACTGACCTGATAGAAATAGAAGGAACTATGACAGAATACTATGAACAACTATACACCAACCTAGGTGTTGAAAACTTAAGTGAAATGGACAAATTCTTAGAATCACACAACTTACCTAAACTGACTCAAGAGGAAATGGAAAATCTCAACAGACACATAATAAGGAAAGAGATTGAAACAGTAATCAAAAACCTCCCAAGAGAATGAAGAGAACAGGATACAAGGAAAAGATTAGTCCCAAGGACTAATGGTCCACAGCTACCAAGGCCTCCACTGGACTGAGTCCAGTACAGCTAGATGATGCCCGGCTACCACCACTGACTGCTCTGACCAGGATCACAACAGAGGGTTCTGGACAGAGCTGGAGAAGGATGTAGAACATAATTCTAACT